>NC_089584.1:48764204-49092296 GCF_019320115.1 Miscanthus floridulus
GCATGTCAAAACAAGGTACTAAGGTAGCAAAACTGAAAGTAGATTAAGGGTAAGGGGCAAACAAATATTTGGGCACTATCAAAGAAAAACACCCTTCCCCAGACCCCGCACAGAGCAGGAGCTCTCTGCATTGGGTACACCCTTTTATCAAAGAAAATCAGGAGAAAGTGTGAGAATTAACTAGAGCCATGAATAAGAAATAATAAATACCACACATATTAGCAAATAAATTTTTCATACCTCAATGTAATCAATAGAAACATGACCTGTTCCTTGATCGTCCCACTTCCCAGCATCAGTCAAACGGTATACTTTGACACGCTGGAACAGTTAGGATTGTAACCATCATTTATAGTATATATGGAGTAAAGGGATAAATAGTATACAAAACATAAGACAAATAAGTTTCTTAAAATTAGAGGACTGAGCGTATTGGTCAAAAATACAGAAACTAATATGATCTGCACTGCTCAATAAGAGATGATGAAAGGTAAAAACCATGCATTTGAAACAGAAAGGATAATGACAGTAGTCTGGTGCCAGTACACGACCTATTACATCCACGTAACAAAAGTAACTGTTATGATGTTATGGATGGCGTTGGGGTTGTTGGGATCGAGAGGAGCGAGTTGAGGGAAGTGGCGGCGATGCGCGAGCCACAGTACCCGTAGCGCTACAGTATCCGCGGGTACTGTTCACGTGGTGGTGGCGGCGGCTAGGGCTAGGGGCGCAGGGGGAGGCCGGCCGCGGGGCTTCGCCCACGGCCGGCAAGAGAGAAGGGATTTCCTTCTAATCTCTTGCTTTATTATAGATTGATATATCTCCTCTCCTTGTATAGAGAGGTTTACTTGACTCCTAAGCAAGCGACTAATTAACCCTAACGGGCTAAGGCCCAATAGGCCTTTGACTCCTCTAACACTACTCCCCACCCAGACATGCAACTCGTCCTCGAGCTGCGACCTAACAATGATGCTAACTATGGCTTCACTAGACACAAACTGAACACCTAAGATGTTATGTGGTTGCTAGGATTGAGAGGAGAGAGTCGAGGGTTATGACGGCGACTGGCACGCTACAGCACCCGCGGCGCTACAGTACCGCGGGTACTGTTTACAGCGGCGGCGGCTAGGGCTGCAAGGGCGCTGGGGGAGGCCGGCCGCGGGGCTTCGCCCACGGCCGGCAAGAGAGAAGGGATTTCCTTCTAATCTCTTGCTTGATTAGATTAATACATCTCCTCTCATTATATAGAGAGGTCTGACTTGGCCCCTAAGCAAGCGACTAATTAACCCTAATGGGCTAGGGCCCAAAAGGCCCTTGACTCCTCTAACAGTAACAAACCACATTTTCTACTTCAAATGTGGTGTTTAATTCCATCTCTAAGGTATGTTTATCCCACAAATTGTGACGATTTGGCATAACCATGGCATCGGGAACCAAAATGTGCTTGACATGGGAGCTCCTCTTTGATGTACCAGTCAGACAGAGCTACACCAGGATGAATTCTCAACGTTCTTGGAGGACTTGTTGACACTTGTCATGTATAGACACTAGCACATCATTCCATATCCATAGATCCACACCTGTGGTTTAGGTATCTCTAACAGGGAGGTCCTATGTTAATATTAGTTCATCAAGTTGATGAGAAAAAACATGGACGACTGAACCCTGCTCGCTTGTTGTTATCAGAATCAAGGGAAAATTCAAAATCTTTCCCATAGACCAACAAAAAAGGGCAGCAGCTTTTCAGCGGTCAAGGTGGAATTCATAACTCAACTACAGCAGTCACAACACCTCATACTCATAGTGATGTCTTACCATTATAAATCTGACTTGAGTCACTTGACTTGTACATTATTCACTTATTCTATATTCTATATATACTTATACCTAATAGTAAAGAGGCAAAATTTCTCTCGACCCATTTTTTCGTCCACCTCCCACTAACTACCCAGACAGTGGAGAGTTTATTCCGTCCCGCTTTTTTTACTTCTCAAACTGCACTCACGCCCTCCGTGTCTCGTATGTGACCCGAACTCATGATCCATACTCATACAAGTTAGAACAACTCATTTCTAGAGATGATAAATATGGGGTCTGATTCCAATATGTATTGAGCCACGGCCTACGTATCTTGTATGTGACCCAGACTCATGACCCACGCTCATACGAGTTAGAACAACTCGCATCTAGTGATGATACGGAGCCTAATTCCTATACGTATTGGGGTTCTGTTGCAACTCACGGGCACGTTTGCTAGTTTTATACTTATATTATATGTGACTGAAAGAAAAACAAAGCCCATCACTCAATTAGTGGGAGGTTATCAGCTCTTGTATTCCCCACTCAAAATCCATATCATACAGGACTTGTTGGGATAATTGTTCCCTCTATCTCAGCTGCTAAGTGACCTATGCTTGCCTCTTCCATTTGCCAATTTATGATCAGATTTAGGCACATGGATGACTAAATGTCCGACTAGCCGACTAGGACCGAGTAATCGACAACTAATCGCGATTAGTCGTCTTATCGGTGGTCTTACGACTAGCCTCAATCATACGATCTGATAACATTGTTAGTAATATATTCATTCATATTTGATTTTTGTGCGCAAGTTCTGGTCTTCCAATCTTGCTTTTGCCAATAATTGCTATTGCAATTTGCAAGTATTTACTACTTTCACAATTTTAATATGCAATTATTATCTATTTATTTAAAAAAAAGTAAAAGGTATCCACATATCAGGGTTTTTTTTTTGGAAAATTGTCATATCTGTATCCTTCCGATGCGCTTATCTGTATTCGTGCTGCACAATAAGTGACATCCAACCAGCAGAAGAGACTTTTTCCATCTGCCTACTTCTATATCCATACCAAAGTTTGTGTCTGTTTTCCCAGAATATTTCGAAGTCGTATGTGGTCCGTAGAATTGTGTTAAAAATGCACCAGACTTGATAAGAACTTTGGTTTGCATTGGACCAAGTACATGGAGAAGTGGGCCAAAAGACATGGCTCAATAGGGTTAAGGTTTGTAACGAGACAGATAGATATAGCTTGGTAGATAGAACTAGACGGCTTGAGAGACAGACAATAAAAGAATGCTTCGACATTATATTATACATGTGGACCTCCTCTATAGAGATAACCTAAAAAGACTATTAGTCAACACAAATCAAACCTTCACTTGGACAAATAACTAGCACAGTCAGGACTCATCAAAATTTGCAAATTCCTAAAAGCAAGAATTTGATCTAATCATATCAATGCTAAGACTTCTACTGGGACTCTTTACTTGGTTAGACTGTCACCCTGTTATCCATCTCTGCTGCACTGGATCAGCCCTCTACACTCTCCCATAATATGCCCAGCTACTATCGTACCTTGCTATCATTGGTACCTCTGCTGCACCTCAACCTAATGACATGCTGCTGCAGGGGCCTCTTATCCTTATCCACAATAAAAATTCTGCGCTAGTGAAACATTCATCTGATATCATCTAGTCCATGGGAGTGATGTCTAACAAAATCATGGCTATCAGTGTTTGTTTAATACTGAAGTGACCAATACTTGGATTGGATAGTATTAACTACAGATACAAATATGATCATAGATCAGCTGGCAGGTATCACAAGCTGTTTTGTTCTTTCTGACATACACAACAACCACTGAATGGGAGCATCATGAGTCCCTTTTATTATCTTTCTTTTAGGTCAAACTACCAAATTGCATGGTAATACCGTCTTTTCAGGAGTACTGCAAATACAAAGTCGATTTTTTTCTCCATGAAGTGGACGTTCAATGAAGCTGGGATATTTGTCTCCAGAGGAACAAAATCACACCGGTACATATAATCAAATGATGCAATAAATTTAAATCAAAGCAACTTCTGCTCCTAGATGTTGAGCTTATCAATGTAGATCACTTACACCTAAGCTGGAACTTTTGATTGTATATAAAATTTCAGATCAGATGGGCAGGCTCTACAGTTTTCAAGATAGAAGTATATTAGTGCCGGCGCAGAAATAACCCAAATGGTAGCAGCCAATATATACTGGCATGGCATTTGTATCAATATGAGTCAATCAAGCATGCCCCATGTTGACGTAATGATATAGGTAGTGACTACATCATGATCAAGGCACATTCATCTTCATTTAAATTGGCAAATTCATCATGCTACAAAGTAAAGACAAGGCTAATACACATGTCGAAACTGCTCACATCTGGACTATCACCAATAAGTTCACTGACAGAGTCGGAAACAAGGTGACACAGGCTAACTCTGCAGTAAAGCAGGCCTCACTAGTTCCAAACATGCAGGTGCTGGTACAGCAGCATGGGGATTGCACAAAAAAACAAAAACCCCTACCCACCTTATTCCCCATGAATTAAAAAACCAAATCTTATGATAGCTCGCTCATTACTACAGTTCACCAAGAAGTAAGCACAAGCACAACCAATCCCTCTTGAAACACTAAATTACCAGCTCCAAGAGCAGCTAACTCGGATCTAAGGCACGGTTGGCCCCCAGAAATTCCCCATCGCCCCCATGCAAAATTCCCGACAGCTCCCTTCCAGAAACGCACTACGCGCTAACAAACTAAAATCAAGACACGCGAAGGACGCAGGTTTAGCCAATCAAATAGCAGCGAGCGGATCTACGCATCGTGAAGCTCCCAGAATTGTACAGAGCAGCCGAGAAGTAGGGAGGGGAGACCTCACCTGCATGCTGCTGGCGTGCGACGCCACCGCTGCGGTCGCGGCATCGCCCCCCGCCTCCGCGTCCCTCCGCTCCTGCTCCGCCATCAGCCGCGCGCCGCGGTCCGCCTCTGCCTGTCTCCTCTTCCCCCGGAGCCTTATAGGGCGAGGCGCGAGCCTCTTCAACCGCCGGGCGATTCTTCAGCGGGTCGAGGGTGCGGGCGGCGAAACCCTAACCACCATCAACGAGCTGCGGGCCTGCGGCTGCCGCTCTCTCCCTCTTCCGCCCTCTCGCTCCTCCAGGCGGCCGTCGCCTTTACCCTTTTACCCCTCCGGTTTTCGTCAATATTTTTTGCGCGCGTGTTCATTCTGTTTACCCCCTCGCAGTCGCAATGGAGAAGGGAAAGGAACCTGGGACTGGGAGTGGTGGACGTGGACCGTGGACACAAAGAGCGTGTGACGAGATGGGGCAGACAGGTACGTCACGGTCGGAGATATTGGTCATCGCCTCATCGGCACTCTTCCGAGAAAAAAAAAAAAACTAGCGCCGCGTGCTTTGTGGTCGAGGTGGACCAAACAAAATTTGGTAAGGCCTTGTTTCACCTCAAATTCTAAAAAAGTGTTACAGTACCTATCACATCGAATGTTTACGGTCTATGCATAGAGCATTAAATGTAGACGAAAAAAAACTAATTACACAGTTTCATGGAAAATTGCGAGACGAACGTTTTGAGCCTAATTAGTCCATGATTGAACATTAATTGCCAAATAAAAACGAAAGTGCTACAATAACCCCAAATTTCAACTTCCTGAAACTAAACACGCGCTAAGGACTTGGAACTCTGGTTTCACAACTAGCCTCTCTGTCCCATAACAAATGCATCTTTAAAAGTTTATTAAAAATTTGTTCCAAAATAAGTACACGTTTAGTCTCTACTCCGTCCGGTGCCGCCCCTGCTCCGTCCGCCATGGTCGCCGCCCATGCTTTGTTCGGTGCCGCCCCCGCTCCATCCGCTGCGTTCGCGCTGCCGCCCCTGCTCCGTCTTCTATGCCCACCGTCACCGCCCCCTACTCCGTTCGCCATGAGCAAACAGTCGAAGCTCGCACGCGTGGGACCTCCCCCAGCCGTAGCTCGCCTGCGCCATATCTCGCTACGGAAAGATGGAGTGCGAGCTCGCCCACCCCCGATGAAGAAGAAAGGACGGCGCCGGAGAAGAGGAAGAAGACGCCATCGGGGAGAGAGGAATCGTGTGCAGACGCTTAGTCGACAATACAAAGACGTCGTTGAGGTGGGACGCCCCCGTCCATGGTTTTTCCTAGGATGCGCTTGCCCCTAGTTTTAGCGAATGTCCCAGAAATATTCCCTAGGTGGGTATCCTAATTCCTACTGACTTCCAACCAAACACTACCTTATTTTGGGATGAAGAGAGTGTTGACAGTTACTAACACCTATTTTGACCATCAACATTTCACCCAAAAGCAAGATAAAGTTAGAAAATCATCATCACGTGTGTAGGATTTGCTTTATAATTCACTTAGTTCCGCTTGTACATAAAAATATATTTGTATGTAGGAATTTTGGCTAAAATGGTGACAAATACACACATAGGAGGCAAGTGGACGTGACAGGGTGCCAAGGGGCCCACATGCCACACCAGCCAGTGCCACATAGGGCCCGCCCGGTGCCCCACTTGCCCCTTCTACGTCACCGATTCGTGGGAGAGGTCCTCCAAGCCTTCTCCAGCGTTGATCTTAAGTCGGTTTGCACCGATGGTCACGATGAAGTGGTCTTGGATCCATGGGTCCACTGTCATGGACTTGGAGCCCTCCAACCGACCTTGGAACCACCTCACCAGCCAAATCTTCGCACGTGCTGCCTTCACAACCACCTTTGGAAGCCAACCAAGGCCCTACGATCGAAAGGCGAAGGAATCATACGCCGACCGACACCCCTACCATACCGCCCGGCACCCAAGTTTGCTCCACTGACTTCCAACGCTGCCTATAAGTACCCCCACTGCCTCTAGACACTATAAAAGGGGCGGTGGTGTGCTTGGTGGAAAAGGGCACCATCTCATTCCATCACTCTAATTGAGAGTAGTAGCTAGGCAAAGCTCTGTAGCTCTACTACTTAGAAGTAGAAGATCGGGAGAGAATGAGGAGAAGCTTGTAGAAGGGCCGGGTTGTCGGCATCCTCTCCACTTGTGCTTCGCCAGATGAAGCTCTTCTTCGAGTGAAGTCCAGCATCTTCTATGTGGTAACTTTGCTCTTTTACATTACTTAAGTATTATTTATATTATTGTGTTTACTGGTTTCACCGCTTGGGTAGAGTGCTCTAGTCTCATTTCATCGTGTATATGATTAGAGTAGTGAGTCTATAGATTAAACGTGGTGCTGAGGCTATAGCTTGCCTGTGTTTATGGCTAGGCCTCTAGATAGATTGTGGTAGGTGGTAGGTGGTGATAGCCCTGTCCATCCTCTGTATTCCACCATGATAGGTCTAGTTATTAAATCGTAGGGCTTGTGACAGACCTTGTCTAGTTATCCCTCTTGGTTGCTAGGCGGGCTGTGCCCTAAAGTAAACAACTGTGATATAGTATTTCTTAGTCTTGTCTTAGTTTAGAGAAACCACATATATCCTCTCTACCTATTATTTTACCCTTGTTCTATCCTTGGATAAACTTAGTTTTTAGTCTAGTTCACTTTGCGTTTCCCGTGGAAATACGATACCTTGGAATACTCCCGTGGAAATAGATTTATTTGTTCGCCATATCTAGTGTCAACAAGCTTTCTAACGTCGTTGCCGAGGAATAATAGCTGTTCTAGTTTAGAACCAAGTCATCCAAGTATCTTTTATCTTTTATGTTTTATACCATGTATTGCATTCCTATCATTGAATTCACTGCTCCAAAGGGTGCTAGTTTAGATCCACCTCCATCATCAAAACCTATCCTCACTAATAGTTATGAACTTCACCCTTGTTTCATAACTAAAGTGCAGGAACAATCTTTTTATGGGGAAAAATATGACAACCCATATGTTCATCTGCGAGAGTTTGAGTGTGGGGGTATTAACCCCTATACCCTTACGGCTAAGCTTGGGCCAGCCCGGATCGGTGGGTCCAGTCTACCAAAAGACGACGTGCGGCCCGGCCAACCTGATCGGAGTCCCGCGCAAGGAGTCAAGGCGGATTTGGCAATCAAGATCCTGGTCGGTTAGAATAGGAATCCTTATCCGGCCACATATGGCAATTGTAACTGGCTAGGATTAGTTTCCAGATCATAACCCTGCCCCCCGGACTATATAAGGCGAGTAGGGGACCCCTCTAAAAAACATCTCTCATTGACATACAGCAATACAAATCAGATGCAGGACGTAGGTATTACGCCTTCTTAGCGGCCGAACCTGGATAAAACCTCATGTCTGTCTTGCATCACTGTCTTGTTTGTGGCTTGCGCATCTGTCTGTCGATAATCTACTACCTTGGGTATACCCCTAGGTAGACTGCCGACTATATTTTGTCGATAGTGGCGTGCCAGGTAGGGGGTGTGCGTACTGTTCTCCAAGCAAACAAGATAGTCATCGTCTCCGGCTCCATGGCTACACCGAACGGCCTCACGTTCACCGTTGGCCAGATCACCTGGACCACCGGCTCCGACAACTTCATTGCCATGACCCCGAAGGAGGCGTGGATTCAGTCTGCGTCGACCACTGCTTCACCTGCATCGACTACGGCTTCGACCACGGTAGATACAGCTCCGACCACGGTGGATACGGCTCCGACCATGACGGATACGGCTCTGACCACGATGGATCTAGCTCCGACCACGGTACATCTGGCTCCGACCATGCCTGCATCACCTTCAGCCATGCCAATAACTCATCATCTGCTTCCCCGCTACAAAGGGAAGCAGATCGACAACACCGACCTGCTCGACTCCATCGATCGGGTCGGCACCAAACTCGCTGAAACCCTAGCTCTGGTAAGTACGATTCAAAGTCAACCTAATAAGCAGGTAACCGCTCCCCACAACAGATCTACCCGACCAGCTCAGACCAGTTGTCCTGCATGACTTGGTACAGATCTCGTGGTCACATCTACTCCTGAAGGGCGCTCTGCTCGTCGTCGGCCAGCCTTCGCGACGGGTCTGTGGCTCTCCGAGTACGAAGCCTCGATGGAGAACCACCAGGTCCAGCCCTATGCCCTGCGAAACGCTGCCTCCAGCTACGCGTACAACCTACAACGTCGCTTGGATCTGTGTTTTATGCACCGACCTCGGCCGAAGCCACGCAACTTCGTCAACATGATCTGGATTGAAGATTATCAAGAAGGATCCGTCCACATAGTCCAAGAGGGCGACTCCAGCTCCTCGTCTAGCACCGCATCTAATGCATCTGTCCACACCGAGCTTCAGCATCACGAAGATGAAGGCATCAAGTACGATCTGGATATCCCAGACCATGCCTCGGGGTTCTCACGATTCCCGTCTTTCCCGCCAAGACGAGGGGATTTGATCCATGTTGTCAGCAATGACAAGCTGCCAGCAGTTGGCGAAACAGAACAAGAAAGGACTGCATGCAAAGCACACAATATTGACCGGTTTAATCGTCGACAAATCGAAGCCGAAGTAGACCAAGAGGCATGACGCATAAGGGTCCAGCCACGTGACCTCAACGATGCTTTCGACAGGGTGGGGGACAAACAGGTCTTCAGGACTCCAAGCGCCAACGTAGCCGTCGCCATGGCGACAATGCAACGGCTACCCAACACCCCGAAAACCCAAGTAGTTCGCGATGAAATACAAGCCTATCTGACGGCTGCTATGGCCCAGACCACGGAGATTGTAAACCAAGCTCGGGCTCCATCCATCTTAGTTGAGTCAAGCCACAGCTGCCAGCACCCAAGTCGCTCACAGCCACTCAACCAACGTGGCTCGCGCAACAACGACCCATCAGACAACCGTCAAGGTGGAAACGGTGGCCATGATGGTGGCCAGGATGACAACCGCCGTCGGGACAACAACCGCCACGATGTCCGGGATGATAACCACCGGGACAACCGCGACAATCGCCGCGATAACCACGGTCGCAGGGCTAATCTAGATGGCAATCGAGATCGCTGCGATGGCAATAACGATCTCCGCCATTAGCTCGGTGGACGCGATCTGCGCGCTCGCATCAACCAGAGAGCCGACGATCGAGCATCCCACGAAAGTTATCGCCATATGGAATATGACACTACCCATAGCCCGCCGGGTTTGAAGCAGTTTACTCTACACCTTCGCCAAGTCATATGGCCCAAGAATTTCAAGCTCGAGAAACTTTAGAAGTACGACGGCAAGGAAAACTCCGAATTATGGGTCATGCTCTATGAAACTACATGTAGATCAGCCATGGCTGACGAGCACGTCATGGCTAACTATTTCCCAATCGCTGTTGGCCATGCAGGTCACTAATGGCTAGTTAGCTTGCCGACGAACTACTTTGACTCTTGGCAGGAGCTCAAGCAAGTCTTCATCGACAACTTCATTGCTACTTGTGAACAACCAGGCAACAAATATGATCTGCAACGAATTCGAGATCGAAAAGATGAGCCACTACGCGAGTACGTCCAGCATTTCTCAGAGATGCGCATCAAGGTCCCATCAATCTCTAACAACGAGGCAATCGAGGCTTTCATCACTGGCCTCTGCTTCCACGATGCCCTAAGGGACAAGCTCCTCTGCAAGAGACCTGAATCGGTCACAGCGCTCCTGGCCATCGCTAAGAAATATGCGAACACCGATGATGCTAAAAAGATAATTATTGAAGAAGTAGCAAGGGTTCCACGCTCCAACCACCCCCCACACCGTGACGACTACCGCGGCAACCGTGGTCGGAACGACAATTTTGACCGCCGCAACCAGCGCAACAACTCCCACGACCACCGCGACCAACGTAATCAGCGGCGTAACCGCCATAGCGATTACAGGAGCAAGCGTGCTTGGGAAGACGACGGCGAGGTCAACACCGTTAAAAAGGGTGGCGAACGTCGTAACTACGAAGACGACTACGCCAAAGCATTGAAAGGGCCCTGCCAGCTCCATCCTAAGTCAAACCATACCATGGAGAATTGTCGCGTTCTCAAGTCTATCTACACGCGCCAATAGGCTCCGGATACATCCGACAAGCCTAACGACGTAGGAGAACAGCGCAACAAGGATAACAACGACGACGATGCAGACCCTCGTCACAAGTACATCAAGCCAACCGATCACGTACACACCATCATCGGAGGCAAAGTGTCCATCGAGACCAAACGAGAACGTAAGCTGCTCGCCCGCGCTTGCTTAAACGTGGCCAACACCGACAACCTCCTCGCCGATCCCCGGCTCCCTCCGTGGTCTCACCGTGAAATCTCCTTCAACAGAAAGGACCAATGGGCTGCAATACCTAAGCCAGGATGTTTTCCCCTAGTCCTCGATCCTTGTATCAACAAGGTTCAGTTCGATAGAGTACTGATCGACGGCGGCAGCTCCATCGATATACTGTTCAAGAACAGTCTGCCCGCCCTGAAGATAGCTCAAGCGGACCTCTAGCCGTACGAGGCACAGTTCTAGGGTGTTCTCCCTGGACAGAGCTCTACACCTCTCGGGCAGATCACGCTACCTGTGCAGTTTGGGACCTCGAACCACTTCCGCACCGACTACGTCAACTTCGTGGTCGCTGACTTCGACGGCACCTACCATGCTATTCTTGGTCGACCGTCGCTCACCAAGTTCATGGCCATACCTCATTACAGGTATCTGGTGCTCAAGATGCCTATCAAGAAAGGAGTTCTAACCCTCCGAGGCAACGTGTACGTAGCTTATACCTGCGAAGACGACAGTTTCAAAATAGCAGAGGCTCACGACCTCTCTATTCGCATGGCCGAGACCATGCTCGACGCCAAGAAGACCTCGACCGACCACCTGGAGATCCCGGAGCTCGAGGCTCCATGTAAGAACATCAAGTCCAAGGAGCACAAAGTGATCCAGCTGGTCGACGGTGATCCCAGCAAAACGGCCCTTATCGGGGCCAACTTGGATCCCAAATAGGAAGACGCGCTCGTCAGGTTCTTGAGGAGCAACGTGGATGTGTTCGCATGGAAACCTGCTGACATGCCCGGTGTACCTCGAAACTTGATCGAGCACTCCTTGAATGTCAATGGCAAGGCCAAACCTATCAAGCAAAAGCTATGACAGTTCGCTCACGACAAAAAGGAGGTAATTAGGGTAGAAGTTACACGGCTTTTGGCAGCCGAATTTATCAAAGAAGTGTATCATCTGGAGTGGTTAGCCTACCCGGTTCTTGTATGCAAAAAGAATAATGAATGGAGAATGTGTGTTGATTACACTGATCTCAACAAACACTGCCCTAAGGACCCCTTCGGCTTACCTCACATAGATGAGGTCGTAGATTCAACCGCCGGTTGTGAGCTGCTTTCCTTTCTCGATTGCTACTCTGGTTATCACCAGATCGCTCTCAAAAAGGATGACCAGATCAAGACATCTTTTATCACGCCCTTCGGCGCCTACTACTACACGACCATGTCGTTCGGGCTCAAGAACGCCGAGGCTACCTACCAACGCGCTATACAAGCTTGCCTCAAAGACAAGATAAAAGACAACCTCGTCGAGGCTTATGTTGATGATATAGTTGTCAAAACCAAGGAAGCACATACCCTTGTTGACAACCTGGAACGCACCTTTGTAGCCCTTAACACATTCCAGTGGAAGTTAAACCCAAAGAAGTGCATCTTTGGTGTTCCTTCTGGCATACTACTTGGCAACGTCGTCAGTCACGACGGCATACACCCTAACCCAGAGAAAGTCAAAGCTGTCTTGGACATGAAGCCGCCCAAAAAGGTGAAGGATGTTTAGAAGCTTACCGGATGCATGGCCGCCCTCAGCCGTTTCATATCAAGATTAGGCGAAAAAGGATTACCATTCTTTAAACTACTCAAAGCATCTGAAAAGTTTGAGTGGTCAGAGGAAGCAGACACTACCTTCACACAGCTGAAACAATACCTTACGTCACCTCCAGTCCTCACTGCTCCAAGAGAAGACAAAACACTCCTGCTTTACATTGCGGCTACTAATCGAGTGGTCTCCATGGCCATGGTGGTCGAGCGCGATGAGCCTGGCCACGTCTATAAGGTACAGCGGCGAATCTATTTCATTAGTGAGGTACTCAATGAGTCCAAGACCAGGTACCCACATATTCAGAAGTTGATCTATGCCATACTGATAACATCCCGAAAGTTGAAACACTACTTCGACGGATATCGTGTGGTGGTCATGACTGAGTACCCACTGCGAGACATCATTAGCAACAAGGATGCGAATGGGCGCATCGTTAAATGGGCAATGGAGCTATGCCCCTTCTCCTTGGAATTTGCGAGCCGTACTACAATCAAGTCTCAGGCACTCATCGATTTCATGGCCGAGTGGACAGACTTAAGCACGCTTGCCTCTCCAGGATCTAACGAGTATTGGATGATGTACTTCGATGGCTCTCTCAACATTGACGGTGCGGGAGCAGGAGTTCTTTTCGTTTCACCATCCAAGGAGCAGCTTCGGTACATTCTCAGGATTTATTTCCCAGCATCTAATAATGCCGCTGAGTACAAAGCATGCCTACATGGTCTGTGCATTGCGGTTGAGCTCAGCGTTAAACGTCTCTATGTCTACGGAGACTCGGCTCTAGTCATCAACCAACTTAATAAGGACTGGGACACGACCAGCGAAAAGATGGATGCATATTGCAAGTCTATCAGAAAGCTAGAAGGCAGGTTCTATGGCATCGAGTACATACACGTGGTCCGGGACAAGAATCAAGTAGCGGATGCGCTGTCCAAGTTAGGATCATCCCGAGCCAAAATCCCACATGGCGTATTCGTCCAAGACCTGCTCACGCCTTCCATCGAAGACGAAGATTCCATGGCAGACAAGCCTCCAGACCAGCAATTGGTGGCTACGGTTCCAGAGCCAAGCACCACCGAGCCGCCTCCGACCACTCATGAGCTTGACTGGAGAATACCTTTCATCAAATACCTAACAAATGGCAGCGGTTACACTGATCGGACAGAAAACGAGCGCCTGATGCGTCGCAGTAAGCAATACTTGCTCGTCGATGGTAAGCTATGGCGCAAGAATGCAAAGGAGGAAATCTTGATGAAATGTATAACCCAGGAGGATGGCAAACATCTCCTGGACCAAATCCACTCTGGCGCCTGTGGCAACCACACGGCCTCAAGAACACTGGTCGGTAAGGCTTTCTGAGCAGGGTTCTATTGGCCGTCAGCAGTAGCCGACATAGAGAAGCTAGTCCGCCACTGTGAGGGTTGTCAGTTCTTCGCCAAGAGAATCCACATACCAGCACATGAGATCCAGACAATACCAACCTCCCAGCCCTTCGCATGCTGGGGACTGGATATGATTGGGCCCTTCAAGCCAGCTCTAGGGAAATTTACATGCGTCTTTGTGCTGATCGACAAATTTTCTAAGTGGATAGAATACATGCCTTTGGTACAGGCATCCTCAGAAAAGGCTATCACGTTCCTCGATCAGGTCATCCACCGTTTCGGTATACCCAACAGCATCATCACTGATCTGGGTACTCAGTTCACCAGGAACGCTTTTTGGGACTTCTACGATAAAAGGAGCATAGTAGTAAAATACGTCTCGGTGGCGCACCCTAGAGCTAATGGACAAGTCGAGCGGGCAAATGGCATGATCTTGGATGCATTGAAGAAGAGGATGTATCGAGAAAATGACAAAGCTCCCGGAAGATGGCTCAAAGAGTTACCAGCCGTGGTCTGGGGCCTCAGAACTCAGCCCAGTCGTAACACCGGCGTCTCGCCATACTTTATGGTTTACGGCGCTGAGGCAGTCCTCCCTATAGATATAGCTTTCAGATCAGCACAGGTAGAGAACTTCAACGAAGGCAAGGCCAATGAAGTATGGGAGCTAGAAGTGAATAGCGCAGAAGAGAAGCAGCTCGATTCTTGTGTACGTACGGCTAAATACCTTGCTGTTTTGTGCAGGTACTACAACAAGAATGTTAAAGAGCGGTTCTTTGTGGTCGGGGACCTGGTCCTAAAGTGGAAGACGAACCAAGCTGGTGTCCATAAACTCGCAACCCTATGGGAGGGGCCCTTCATGATCAAGGAGGTCACACGACCAATGTCTTACAGGTTAGCTCACCTAGACGGTACGGACATACCAAACTCGTGGCACATCGACAAGCTTAGACATTTCTATGCTTAACTACTGAGATATGTACCCCTCTTGTACTTTCGATTTACTTCAATAAAACTATTATGATTTCTCCGACCACTCTAATGTGTCACTTCGACTTTTATGGTTATTCTAACTTAGCCAGTAAAAGTCGACCACCACTCCTTCTATAGTTTTCGGAGCAGGACCTGACTCCGGTTCCTCCCAACACGTGCATAGGATCCGCTCTCTATGTTACGGGTGCTCGGCAGGTCCCCCTTGGTTTGACTTGTCCACGTCTACATGTGCACAGGTCACGCACCTCACACTCCGACCACATGGCAAACTAGGGCCGCACAAACTTTTCGGGATGATGTGTCGAGAAAAATGGTACAACTAAACAGAACGTTATCATGTTCTCACTTAGTTACACCAACATAAGTTTCAAGCTTAAATACATTTTATACAAAGCAAACAAGCTTATAATGATATTCAGTTACATTATTACAAGCTTGCCTGAAGAGGCCCAAGTTTACAATAACACAACTATGTCCTCCTTCTACAGCTCTAAGCCTATTACATTGGCTGGTCGGGGCACACGGCACCTACTGCTCGCTGCTTCTGACATCCTACTCGAGTCTCGGGGACTCTTATGCTAGTCGAGCTGAAGGGGATGGCCCTGCCGATGCCTGGCTGGTCGAGACCGCAGGCTTCGTCGGTGGGCTTGCAACTGATGGCGTTTCTAGCTGACTTGTCGATGGCGTACCTTGTATAGGTGCTGTCCCACCTCCACACAGGTTAATGTCACCAATTATCTTTGACAACAGGTCTAGCTGGGCCATCCGAAGCTCCTCCGCCTTGTCTGGGTCTACCTCCTTCGGGTATCTAGCCTCTAGGCGCTTGAGATTGATTAGGGGGTAGTGGGCATGCACCATGCTTAGCACATGGGCACCCGTGTACTCACCTGCCTCCTTCACGAACTCTTGGAACCATCCCCATGCTTGTCTGCATCTCTCGACCAGTCCGAGCTGGGGCGTCCTTGGCTCTTCCTCTGTGAGCGCCGGGTCGATAAGGTCGAGGACAGGCAAAATGCCAGTTGCCACTTCCTGGCACCGGTTCTTCCATGTGTCCCGATCCTCGGTGACCTCGAGGCATCGTGCTTTCCAGCCGTCATGCTCTTTGATCACGACTTCTAGATGCCTCTTGGCATTGACTTTTAAAACTGCACACCGTACAAGACATCAAATGTAATGGCACGACAAGATAAGGCGGGCAACAGAATAAGAAAGGTGGTCTGGAATACTTACTCTTCAGTTCCTCCTTCATTTTGGTGGTGTGGTCCTGGAGTTGAGACTGGTTGCACGCCAGTTTCTTGTTGTCCTCCTTTAGGCGACCACACTCTGCGGTCACGCGGCTATTCTCCTCTTAGAGGTGGGTTACTTCAGCTTCTAAGCATGCATTACAGCTGTCACTACCAACAACGCAACAACACGTGTCATACAATTGCTGTGATAAAATGACAACTTACTTGTTTTTTCCCGCTCTTTGTTATTGAGCTGGCTGACCAGGTTCTGGTTCTGTGCCTCTTGCTCTGTCCTCTCCTGGTCGGTGGCTTCAAGTTGGCGGCACAAGCGTTCCACCTCGGCCGCCAGTTCTCTATTGTTCGCTGTGATTCCCTCAATCTGGTTGAAGCACCTCTTTCGGTACTTTGCGGTCTTCATCAAGTCCTGCATATAAACAAGCTAAGTCAGACAGTTCAACTACATAACAGGGTCAAGTGGTCAAGCCAAACATACCTAGACTTTTGTCACCAGACGCTTTGCCGCTCGTTCAACTTTTAGGGTCTCTTCGACCTCTGGGATTTCTTCATGCATAACCCACTTGTTGTTCCGCCAGCGCGACACATATACATGTTGTCGCTTGTCCTGGGGGTGGCCCAGGATCTCTTCTACTTCGTCCTCTTTGGCCTCTTGTCCAAGGGGCAGCGCTGGTCTAGAGTCTGTAGTCTCCGCGACCACTATGGCTTTCCCACGAGCTGTAGCATCGGCAAGCATGCTCTATGCCAACTCTGGTTGCTGCTCCTCGGCTTGGTATGGTTCCCTTGGCGCCGAGGTATTTGCCTCAGTAGGGTTAGTGCTCGGAGCACTTGTACTTTGCTCGGCTGTCTTCTCGACTAGCTGCTCGGGAACTGTCGTCTGGCTGCTTGTCTGCTGAGGTTCTGGCGGAATTTCTTCTATAGGTTCCTCCACAGCCGGCTACTGAGCAGTTCTTTCCGCCAGTACTGGCGAAGCCGTGCCACACCTGGCTAGCTGGTCGGGATTTTCGGTGGATGCCAACCTAATATAGCAGAGAAAAGCTCAGAAGACAATAGTATTCAATACAAGTTATAAGCTTACATCAAAGTTATAGACACTTACAGCTTGGAAGCACGGAATGACATGGCGAAGGAGCGTCTCTTCAACCATGCCTGCTCCACATGCTCGGTGGGTTCCACCGGGTCTTTTTCCATGACCGGTACTGGCGCCAGGGTTTGGTGCTCTACACTTCCCCCGCTTGTCCTCTATGTTGCAGTGGTCGGTGATGCGATCACTGCTGGCACAGAGGAGCCACCCTGCTCTGTCGACCCCATTTGTCTCCTCCTCTTTCGAGGGACGAGTCGGAAGATGTCTGCATCCTCTGTTTCATCGTCTGAAAGGGGGAAGATGGCCTGGCGACATTTGTTGGCAGTCGGCCGCTTGCTAGCAGCCTTGGCCGTTGCATCCTCCCCAACCCTGAGTACCGCCCAGTCGACGTCTTAGGTCCTAGCACTGGTCTAGGCGGTTGGGCCAGCAATTTGCGACCAATCCACACCAGGGGGCGGAGACACGAACACTGTTGCCCGGTCACGACCATTACTCTGGGAAACATAAAGGAGACAACAGTCAATTCTTTGTTACAACATACAGGTACAAGGAAGCATCATTTACCTTTGGGGGAGGTCGGGCCAGCTTGAAGGCGTGCTCGATGTCATTTAACCTAGCATAATTGGGATCGACTAGGTTGAATAGCTCCTCAATCCTGGCCTTGACTTCTATCTTGTCGAGCGCCTCTTTTCTGGTCCTCGTTGGATCTGCGCTCCCCTGGTACTCGAAGCCAGGATGTACCCTCTTCTGGTAGGGCTAGATCCTTCGGTTGATGAAGTTCTCGACCATGCTTGGACCATCTAGCTTTCCCCACAAGATCATCCCGAGCAGTTCTGCGATCTGCTCCAAGTGCTTGGGCTTCTCTGACCAGCTATTCTTCTTCTCCAAAATCAACCCCACGTCGCACAGGGTGATCGTGTTCGGCTCTTCGCGGATGTAGAACCACTTCTTGTACCATTCGTCCAGTGAGGTGTTCCAGGGGTAGTGCAGGTACTGGGCCTTCATACCGTCACGTAGATTGAGGTATACGCCTCCGGCTATCTTTGGGCCACCGCTCCCTTTCTTTCGCAGACAGAACAGATGGCGAAAGAGGTCGAAATGGGGCTGGAAGCCACCATAAGCTTCGCAAAGATGGATGAAGGTGGAGACAAGAAGAATCGAGTTGGGATGTAGATTGCAAATCCCAATCTCGTAATACAAGCAGAGCCCCTAAAGGAAAGGGTGCACTGGAACCCCAAAACCCCGCTTGAAGAAATCCTCAAAAACCACAATCTCACCTGGTTGTGGATCGGGGAAGCTTTCTCCTTCCGGCGCACGCCATCCCGCGAGTGCCTTGTTGTGGAGCACTCCCATGGCGACGAGGTCTTCGATGGTCTACTCATTGCTCCTTGACTTCCACCACTCCTTCGCCATGACTCCGCCTTTCTTCTGGGCGTCTCTCTTTGCCATTAATCTGCCCTTGCTAAGGGGGTGGATGCGGTGGAGGGGGGATTAGTGATGATTTTCGGAGGAATAGGGTTCGGCAAGAGGATGAAGAAGGTTGCGGCGGCGAATGACAATGGGGATTGGTAAAAAGTAACTTACCAGTTCTATATTATAAATAACCAAGAGCTCCATCGTTTCGTCTGCCCAAGATTCTTGGGAGACGTGCGCACGCGCCATAGACGGTTGTTTTCACAACCTCGAGATCTATGCCAATAAACGCGCCCCTTCGTTTCCAGTGTACGCGCCTCTTTGTTGATAATGTGAGAGGGCCCACACTGACGCACCTCCATACAGGCGCCAAGTGACTGTTTACTAGAAAGAGTAAGAAGGCAGAGTGATGTGTTATATCCGTCTGCTTTTTTGACCAGACGTGGCAGATTGGACTTGACAGAGTAAGGAGATAAATGAATACACCAAATAATAATACAAGCGGCGTTCGTTTTTTTTTCGCTGCATGTCTTGTGCTCAATGATGGACCAGACCACTACCATGCTCGGGGGCTGCCTAGACCACTGCCGTGCTCGGGGACTGCCCAGACCACTGCCGTGCTCGGGGACTGCTCCGACCACTACCGTGTTCGGGGACTGCTCTGGCTACTAATGTGCTCGGGGACTGTCCCGACCACTGCTCGGAGATCGCTTTCCTTAGCTACATGTGATTTGTACTCATATACAGTTGAGAGACATTTATTTAGACCTTGTTACAAGGCTCATACTTCGCCTTCCAGCAAGCTCGGGGACTACATCGGTATGATGCACCTGCCGGTGCATCTCGTATCGCCTGCACGACGATTGAATTCTTAACTTCAATGGAAATTCTTTTTTAGACCCTGGCACCACATGCCTGCATCACCTACTACCAGGCTCGAGGACTAAGTGGGCACACTTCACCTTGTGGTGAATGTGTTTGTTTAATCGACCCTTATGCTTTGACTGATTGTAAGGATTACTATCGTGCTTGGGGACTGTCCCGACCACTGCTCGGAGATCATTCTTCTCGGCTACATGTGATTTGTACTCACATACAGTTGAGAGACATTTATTTAGACCTTGCTATAAGGCTCATACTTCGCCTTCTAGCAAGCTCAGGGACTACATCGGTACGATGCACCTGCCAGTGCATCTCGTATTGCTTGTACGACAATTGGGTTCTCAACTTGACTGGGAATTCTTTTTAGACCCTGGCTCCATGTGCCTACGTCACCTACTACCAGGCTCGGGGACTAAGTGGGCACACTTCACCTTTCGGTGAATGTGTTTGTTTTTCGACCCCTACGCCTCTGATGATCAAGGACGCTACGCTTCAGGACGCACTTACATTTCTGTTCAGAAATACAAGTAGGCACACTTCCCAGGACGGAAATCTTTTTCTTTTTTCTTAAGAGCACCATACATTCTTCGGACAACCTACTTCTCTGGTGACAACAGTGGTCAGAGATGTCAAGGACTCAAGCCTTACTTGTCGGAGAAGGTTAAAATGGCGTGTCGCAGCATAATACATGGTGCTCGGGGACTAGCTGTGGGGGTATTAACCCCTATACCCTTACGACTAAGCTTGGGCTGCCCTGGATCGGTGGGTCCGGTCTACCAAAAGATGACGTGTGGCCCAGCCAACCTGATCGGAGTCCCGCATAAGGAGTCAAGGCGGATTTGGCAATCAAGATCCTGGTAGGTTAGAATAGGAATCCTTATCCGGCCACATATGGCAATTGTAACTGGCTAGGATTAGTTTCTAGATCTATAACCCTGCCCCCTGGAGTATATAAGGCGGGCAGGGGACCCCTCTAAAAAACATCTCTCATTGACATATAGCAATACAAATCAGACACAGGATGTAGGTATTACGCCTTCTTGGCGGCCGAACCTAGATAAAACCTCGTGTCTATCTTGCGTCACCATCTTGTTTGTGGCTTGCGCATCTGTCTGCCGATAATCTACTACCTTGGGCATACCCCTAGGTAGACTACCGACTATATTTCATCGACATTGAGCAAGTGTGTTCATGCCTTCACATTTTGGGCATGTCAGACGAAACCCTTAAGTGGAAGCTATTTCCGTTCTCTTTGACGGGATTAGCCAAATTGTGGTATACTCGAACCGTAGAGAGTGCACAAGGAGAGTGGGAAGTTCTTCGAGCCAAGTTTTGCTTAACCTTCTTCCCCATCCCTCGAGTTGGTAGTCTTCGAAGAGAGATCCTAACCTTCAAGCAAAAAGAGAAGGAATCCCTAGTGGGCACGCTTGATGGATCTCTATTCATCTGGCCCTGATCTTGGTATACCTAGTCCTATCCTTCTACAACACTTCTATTTAGGTCTTAGTGAGGAACCTACACAATTCCTTGACATTGCTTCAGAAGGAGCCTTTTTACATCTTTCTGATAGCGAGGGGAGAGCTATCCTTGACATAATCCTTGAAAACTCTCCCTACACCGATGTCCATGATGATTCCCCTAAAGAAAAGGACATTCTAACCCCCAAGCAAGAAGAAGTTTTGATAGCTAAATCATTGCCAATTCCATCTAAAGCTTTAGCTGCCGACCTAATTCCTAGACAATTCTTAGGGACACCAAAGGAAGAAGAAATTTATCCTTTGGAGCTTCCTTTTGAATTCAAGGAGAATCTCTCTCCTGATGTTGAGAACACCTTCAATCATCCAATCCAACAGAGATCTTTGGCATAATTGACCCAAATCATCATCTTCCCTATTCATCTCAAGATTTGGTTGCACAGGAGCCCCTCGAATCAACATCATTTTCCACCTCAGGCTTTGATCTCCCCAATGTCCATCCTTGTTTCTTTGTTGATAATCCAAACCAAGCAGTCACTCTAAACCTTTTGGTTGACGATGAACGGGAGCACAAATCATCTAAGGCGAAGATTCCCATCCTAATGGAGGATAAGGATGGGAATCCACTCGTAGAATGCCATAGACAAGAGATAATGGACGAATATGTTTGGTCTATGGACATTCTCGAGGGGTCAACTTTGGAGTCCAAGAAGGAGGATCATGTGGACGAACATCAAAGATACATTCTGGAAGAGCCACAAGATCCACGCCTTCATGAGAAATCTCTAGAGTCAATCTTTTCTTGCGCTACCTACACCTATGAGAGTTACACCCATCCTATGCTTCTCTTTTATCAAATCCTCAAGAGGATGATTGTGGATGCTTTTGTTTACCATAAGTATTCCAAAGATCATAGTTGCCTTAATGCAAGTTTTTGAAGTTAAAACTACAAAGGTTGAGCTTATAACTTAAAACAAAGTACTGCCGGAAGATAACCCATTTGCTTGCTATTTTTAATTCAATAAAGTTTGTTTAGTTTCTATCACTATAAGTAGTAGTAGTAGTAATAAATAAAAAATACTTTACCTCTATAATTTTCCCTTCAAATAAAATAGAGTGAACCCAATGAAGATTGAGCTTGATTGTTGCACCGGCCGATGTGCCCACACATTGGTCGGGTTTGTAGTATCACCTTGCACTAGTCTTTATTGTAGATATCAAAATCATGAATCAAGACTTTTGAGCAAGCATTAGGAGTGACATCAAGAAGAAGGAATTCAAGTCAAGGATAAGGTATAAATGTGCAATTCAAGAGTGAGGCTAATCGGGCATGGAGAGCTTGGAAGCAAATGTGATGGTCCATTCAAAGTCATCATCACATCATCACGCTTCAAAACAATAAAGGTAACATCTCTAAGGTATGTGGTTAATGTTTAAATCATTACCTTTGACCTGATAAGCATGAATATAAAAAATATGTTTGATATGATTAAACTTGTTTAATTTTTCCAACATAATGTTCAAGCTTAGTTTTTCAATCATGTCTTATTTTTGTTCATGATCATAGCCCACTTTTTAAACTCTTGTCACCTTGAGCAGTAGAGGTGTGCTCAAAATGATTGTGCGTATGTTCCACTATCTTGTTTTGTCTTAATCCAACATAGGAAGAGTGTAGATTGAGATGTTAAAATTGAATGATCATGATTTGTCTTTACATTCTTGTCTCTAAAACAAATGCTTAAACATGAACCTCTTCTTATGCAACCTGTTGTCATGTTGAGTTTAGATAAATTTTGTGACCTTATGAACTAATGACACTTCAAGATTTGAACTATCTCCTTCATAAATACCCTTTTTGCCTTTTTGTGAAGAGAGACATGGAGCTAAAAAAATTGGGCACATGAAGGTCCAAGTAAAAAAATATGGGCACATGAAGGTCCAAGTATATTAAAAGTATTTTATATATAAAAAAATAATAGCTCCATGATCTCAAATGTTATCTTGTGGGGGTCAATCATGAGGAGATCCTCTCACCACATTGGTTTGCTTTAGAAGTGTCACAACTTTCACTATTTAACTTAACAATACACATGGCATATGTATGCTTCTCCTTCACCTTGATCTCCCCTTTGGCATGATAAATGTTTAGATGCTTTTGTTTTATTTCCAATCATGCTATGTGCCTCTGTTTGCTTTTCAACAAGAGGAATAAAGTTTTTGGTTCACTAGTACATTTGTACTAGTAGAACCCTATTGCTTTCACCCTTTGTGTCTTTGAATAAGCACAGATGCTGAAGGAATAGTTGTGGGGGTTGGACAACCCAACCCTAGCTTAAGAAACTTCTCCTTCGATGAAAAACACCGAGGCTACACACAGAAGCACTTCACACATCAACATCTACTCTCTAGACTTCATCTCAATATGAGACGCTAGTTTGTATCTTGGTACCCCTCAGCTATATTAATCTCCCTAAAAATGAATGCATAAAAAGCCAATTTCTTCATGTTATTAAAACTTGATGAACTCTAAAACATGACCCCAAGATTTGGTCATGACTTATCTTTTGAGATTGACTTGCATAATCTTTATTCCTTGTCTTACATTGAATGCTTGTGGGAACCTTACTCATTTAGGATAGCATTACCTAAGTTGTTGTGAAGTGTGATATAGTGATGACTAGACAAGTCCTTCTTTCTTATCAAGTGTTTTGGAGACTTTTGTTTTGAACAAAATTTAAAACCATGGCTTCATAACTCCTCTATGGTATTGAAAGGATCAAGATGCCTAAGAGGGGGGGGGGTTGAATTGGGCTAATTCTAAATTCTTTGCAATAATTAAACCTTACACTTAGCCCACTTCATCCCTTGTGCCTAGAATGTGATTCTATTGTTCTACCACACAAAAGTTTTGCACCCTAAGTTCCAATCCTACTCTAGCATGGCAATTCTAGGAATGTAAAGATATGAAATGAATTGCTCAAATGTAAATGCTTAAAGTAAAGAGAGGAAAAGGAACACATCGATGTTTTGTTGAGGTATCAGAGAGTCGCCACTCCCCACTAGTCCTCGTTGGAGCACCCACACAAGGGTGTAGCTCCCCCTTGATCTGCACAAGGATCAAGTGCTCTCTACGGGCTGATTCTTTGACACTCTGTCATGGTGAATCACCCACAACCGCTCACAACTTGAGTTGGGTCATCCACAAGCTCCGTCAGACAATCACCAAACTCCCAATCACCATCAAGCCGTCTAGGTGATGGCAATCACCAAGAGTAACAAGCACAAACTCTCACTTGACCACAACAAGCCTAATGAGAAGGGTGGATGTACACTTGCTACTCTCCTTGCACTAAAAAGGACCATAATCTTGGATTCTCAAATCTCAATCACCTCACTAGGCTCTTGCTCTCCTTTGCACTCTCAAGGGTGTTTCTCAGCTGAACAAACGAGCAAGAGACCTCCCTTGGACGAGTGGAGTAAGTATTTATACCCCCTCATTCAAAACATAACGTTTGGAGGCTGAGTCATCACTCTGCGGGGTGACCGGACGCTCCGGTCATTTATCCCC
This sequence comes from Miscanthus floridulus, assembly GCF_019320115.1. Taxonomy (NCBI): domain Eukaryota; kingdom Viridiplantae; phylum Streptophyta; class Magnoliopsida; order Poales; family Poaceae; genus Miscanthus; species Miscanthus floridulus. The sequence continues at coordinate 48,788,877 of NC_089584.1, forward strand.
GCCACTGTGTCAGAAAGAGCCATTAAGTTTTGATCGGACTCTGACCTGCTGAAAGGGTCAAGATGCCCAAGAGGGGGGGGGGGTGAATTGGGCTAATTCTAAAATTCTTTGCAATAATTAAACCCTACACTTAGCCCACTTCACCCCTTGTGCCTAGAAAGTGTTTCTATTGATCTACTGCACAAAAGTTTTGCACCTTAGGTTCCAATCCTACTCTAGCATGGCAATTCTAAGAATATAAAAACAAGAATTGAATTGCTCAAATGTAAATGCTTAAAGTAAAGAGAGGAGAAGGAATGCGGCGATGTTTTGCTGAGGTATCAGAGAGTCGCCACTCCCCACTAGTCCTTGTTAGAGAACCCGCACAAGGGTGTAGCTCCCCCTTGATCCACGCAAGGATCAAGTGCTCTCTACGGGCTGATTCTTCGACACTCCGTCATGGTGAATCACCCACAACCGCTCACAACTTGAGTTGGGTCATCCACAAGCTCCGCCAGATGATCACCAAATTCCTAATCACCACCAAGCCATCTAGGTGATAGTGATCACCAAGAGTAAAAAGCACGAACTCTCACTTGACCACAATAAGCCTAATGAGAAGGGTGGATGCACACTTGCTACTCTCCTTGCACTAATGAGGCCTTAATCTTGGATTCTCTAATCTCAATCACCTCACTAGGCTTTTGCTCTTCTTAGCACTCTCAAGGGTGTTTCTCAGCTGAACAAATGGGCAAGAGACCTCCCTTGGATGAATAGAGGAAGTATTTATACCGTCTCATTCAAAACAAACCATTAGGAGGTTGCATCAGCACTCTGCGGGGTGACCAAACGCTCCAGTCAAGGTGACCGGATGCTATAGTCAGTTATCCCCGCCATAGAGCCATTAAGTTGTGATCGGACTCTGACCTACGTCCGGTCACAAAAACTGCTCTCTGGAACCTTACTGATGTTGACTAGACGCTAGTGCCTAGAGTCCAGTCACTTCGCTATTCAGCGTTCGGTCAGTAACTGGATCCTGACCAGCGTCCGATCAGGATTTTCCCTCTCTAGAACCTCTCTAGAGTTGACCGGACTCTGGCACCCAGCATCTGGTCACTTTTCACTCAGCGTCTGGTTGTAACCAGACAGCTCTAGTTGATCAAATGAACTTACCGAACTCACCCTTTAGCGTCCGGTCACAACCAGACCAGTGTCCAGTCAGTCATTTGACCCTCCATTCACTTCCTACTCAAAATCATATGTGAATGAAGTTTGCTCCAATTGATCTTAGGGCTACTCCTGAGCTACCTAGTGCTAGATTTGACAAGTGTGCACCACACCTAACCCACTAGACTCACCTAGGTCAACCTACTAGTCCATACCCCTCTTAATAGTATGGCCAAAGAAAAAACAAAGTCCTAAACTACTCTAAGTGTCTCTTCAACATCAAACGACACTTAGAACTAGTCCATCCTTCACCTTGTCGTCAATCCTTTGAAAACCAAAATGATTTCCATCATAGGGGCATGAGAACCATGATTGCCCAATCAATTGCCATTACCATGACCTAACTCAATTGCCTCTACAAAACACACGTTAGTCATAGTAATCTCGTATTATCATTAATCACCGAAACCCAACTAGGGCCCTAGATGCTTTCAATCTCCCCCTTTTTGGTGATTGATGACAATACAACCTTAAGTATGTGTAAGAGATGATGTTTTCAACATGCTTGGTTCATATAAGCTTTTGACAATAAGAACAAAAGAGTTAGACATGCTTATATGACCCAAGCCAACATGGCGTACTCAATAGATATGAAATAAGCATGAGTACAAGAAATAAAGCTCATTTAAATCAGAGTAAAACGCGAAAGCAAACCAAATGAGCATAATGAAGTGACATGACATATATAAAGATCAAAGTAGGGAGCACACATATCACATAAGTATCACAATATCACAATCACACGTATGTAGTTCAATGCATAAAAGTAAACATGAATGCATAATAATGTATCACTCATAAAAAGCCAAAAGTAATAAATCATAAGATCCCCCTAGATATAATTGGCGTTAAGCACCAAAACCTAAGGGTCGGTCGGTAGGGCAGGAGCAGACAAGTCGGGCGCTGGGGTGCGGTGAGCGATCTAAAACTATGTAGCATCATCCTCTGATCTGGAGCTTTGAGCTGTCTGACCCTTTATCGCTAGAAGTGAAGCTAAAGCGGCCTAGATCTGCTCTAGAACTAATGCGACCAGTGACTCTGTAGGTATCACTATAGCATGTGGCTCTGATGTGCAACAGATGAAGGGAGCGTCTCTGTGGTCCTAGTAACTGGAGCAACGATGGAAGGTCCAGGGACTCATAGCTCTGGCGGTGTAGGCTACCCTATCAACTCACTGAAAGTAGCATCGAGGCTCCTAGATACTAGGGTGTCAGTCACAAGCACTAAGGAGCTCTAAGCCAGAGTGAAGCCTGTAACAATAGGTGTGAAATGAGGACCCTAGGCTATCACTAGCGAAGCAAACCACTGGGACACCTACTCTATCGGTGAAGCAAACTATGTAGCTGGTTGTCCCTAACTCTAAAGCCCACTGGGTTGTAAAGCTTGAGTCACTGAAGTGGTGGTAGGCTGACCGAGTTGAGGTGTAGACGGTGGTGGTGCAACCCCAATAGCAGTGACAACATGCTACATAAATCCAAGTAACTATTGCTGCATAAGGAGCTGCTTCTACTGCTGTATGGCCTGCTACTATCTCTAGAACTTGTCCTATCTGGCCTGAACCTATGCAAGTGCTGCTGTGGTCTCCTAGGCCTAGCATGCCTGATTCTACCTCATCCGCTCGAGAATAGCAAGAAGAGCGGGGTCTATCTATGGTGGCTAGGGTGGAGCTAAGCTGGAGCCACCGACCTCACTATCATGTCATCAAGGAGGCATATGAGGAATAGCCTGATAGTCATCATCTGAACTATCATTGGGATCGCTCTCGACCATACCCTCCTGCTGAGTATCTACCTACTCCTTCTCTATCGCTGCAACACCCCTGATGATCTCATCCTACTAGGCTATAGTCTCTGGCACCTCTAGGCGACGACATGACTGGCTAGGTGTCCTCACACGGCTATGATGGAGCATCTAGGTCATGTTATAAGAAGGGAACTCTATAGTGACACCAGTATACTTAGCCATCATCTCTGGGGACTTCACTGTAACTGCCTTGCGAATCAAGAATGTGATCCAGTGAGCATAAGGCAGCTGTCTATGACCTCTAAACCCCTTTACAAGAGTTTCCTCCATCTCTGATAGTATGACATCCTAAATATCAAACATTGTCTGCTGTATCAGAGAGTTCACTAGCCACAACTAGATGCAAGTCAATCCCTCATGATAATCCATCCTTAGGAGCAAAGTCCTCCTCATGATAGCATCAAGCAGCCTAGCCATAGGAGTAAGATCTCTAGGTGTCCTGCTCGACCCCTCGCCAAAAGGCTCTATAAAGCAAGGTCGAACCAGATCTGTAGGAGGCACAAGACCACCATGAGGATGTCTAGGAGGCTCTGTCTGACTGTAGCAAACCTTATGAAGGCGAATGGGTGACTCTAGAATCCTAAGAATCTCTCTGACCCTCGAGCTCTGTAGCCTATAGTCACGACCTCTAAATGTAAAGTGTATGAACCTATGCTCTGGGTCAATCTAAAGTGAAGAGTAGAACTCATGGACCCATGATGGAACATATCGGCCAATCCATCCAAGTAGGTCTGTCAACCCTAGCAGATATGATAGATGGAGATGAATCTACTCACTTGCTGCTACTACAAGTGCCTCAATAGAACACACTCTCTATGATCTGAAGGCAACCCCACTGTTAAAATATGCTTGATAGGAATCCTCCTGCAGTGGTGTATAGAATCCCTCTGAAGCACGCTCATCCTGCCTCGGCAGAAACCAGTCCTCGAACTACACAAACCTGAGCTGCTGCACCTGCTTGGCTATGGCTACCCTCAGGTCAAGGTGAGTCATTAGAGGTGGACCCTGTGGTCTAGGAGGCAGACAACACTATGGCTGAGGTGCCTACTCTATCTCCTTGGTCTGCTATACCTCCTAAGTCTGCTCTGTCAGCTGGGTACCCTCTGACTGCTCTGCTGGCTATGCCTGCTACTCAACAATCTCCCCCTGAGGCTGACTCTCATCTATAGCAACACATCGTCCTGCAAGTATGACAGTCCCATCTAGACTACCATGAAGACTCTCAACCCTCTCGATGACTACCCTCTGTGTAGGTGAAAGCTGATCTGTAATGTAGATACCACTCTGAGCTCCTCCTCTCTCTGCATGCTCTGCGGTGGCTACAACTGCTACTGCTCTCTCAACCTCACATCAACAAGCTTCCACTTCTTTGTTGTGGTCTTATTGACCTTGCCTTTCTCATGAGTAGTCAAGCGAGGTGGAGGCCTTGAATCCTCATCACCTGGACCACCTCCGGCATTCTTGACACATGCCTTTGCTGGAGCTAAAATGAACAACTATCATGAACAAGAATCAACTATCTCTGACACTCGCAAGACTTGGCCTCAATCCGTTCTCGTGGGCTTGGCCCCGAGTTAACTGACAACTGCTAAAGTAACCTCAAAAATACCAACTTACTGATGAACCAACAAACCATAGAGCAAAGGAACGGATCATGGGGCACCACCGGAATCAGTAATCGAACATCTAGGGTTAGGGTTTGAAGAAGTGCGGCGGCCGATCAATGTAGTGAAGGCATGACGATGGTGGTGCTAGCGATGTCAGCACAGGGCACATGCGCGCGCTGGTCAGGTGAGGCACGGCGGTGCTAGGGCACAGCAGCGCATGGCGCTACTGCTTAGCGTGGCGGCATGGAGCAAGGCACACGCAGATGAGACAACGTAGTGACTAGGGTTGGCGGCGCGGGTAGGCAGCATGGCAAGGGAGACATAGGCGGTGGTGGGCATAGGGCGCGGGACGTGCGAGATTGGCGTGGGCGTGGGAGTGTGCGGTGGCTCAGGAGTGGCGTGAGTGCTAGAGCAGCACAAGCGCGGTGGAGCAATGCTGTGCAGCTAGGGCACAAGCGTGAGGTGAGCACGAGTGGTGGAGGAGCGATGACTTGGGCGAGTAGTGGCGAAGTCGGTGTGGGTGGTTGCGAGAATAGGTCAAGGCATGGCGTGGTTATATGGTGGCCCCCACATGATGGATAAGGAAAGGAGAAAGAGTTCTGGATCCACACGTTTTCTACTGACCGGACGCGCTGGTGGCAATGACCAAACGCTACCACCCAGAGTCCGGTCGACTATAGAGAGGTCCAAATCCCTTCAAGTTATGACCGAACGTGTCCGGTTGCCCTTGACTGGACGCACCTAGAGTCCGGTCGGTCCTGTATTCATCTTCTTTGCTTGACCGAACGCAGGACCACCATCTGACCAGACGTAGGAGGAACACTATTTTAGTGTCTGGTCACTCCTTTGTGCTTCTGTTCATCTCCTATGAACTGACCAAACGCTAGAATCCAGAGTCTGGTGCAGCGTCCGATCGCCCTTTTTCAGCAAATCTTTAATGTTCCTTCACGCTGCCTATTCCCAATCAAGTCCCAACTTCAATAAGACCCAAATAAACACCAATTGGGACTGATGTGAGTGACCTCTCTCAAACCCTCAATTTTTTCAAAGTATTTTGCCTTAGGCTATACTTCTTTTTAAGAAAATAGGCAATAAAAGGGTAATCAAAAGGAAATGACAAAACAACACACATGCATATGCAATGCAATACTTGACAGTAATTCTAGTTGCTTGTCAAGTTTGATCCAAGGTTAAGCTTTTTCACATGCTTTTCGGTGGTTATCTTAACCATGTTTAAGCCCATATAGCACCTTGGACAACCTATAAACATGATTAGGATATCTAGGGTCTTCAAACCCGGGAGGTTGATCAACATAGACTAGTTCATTTATGAAGCCATTTAAAAATGCACTTTTAATATCCATTTGATATAATTTCATTTCATGATGCGATGCATATGCAAGGAGGATACGAATGGCTTCAAGTCTTGCAACCGATGCAAAGGTCTCTCCAAAATCCAACCCTTCAACTTGAGAGAACCCCTTTGCAACTAGTCTTGCCTTATTCCTCACTACAATGCCTTGATCATCTTGCTTGTTGCGGAACACCCACTTTGTTCCAATGACTCTTGCACCTTGTGGTCGCTCTTCAAGAGTCCAAACTTCATTGCGAGTGAAGTTGTTCAACTCTTCATGCATGGCATTTATCCAATTGAGATCTTGAAGAGCTTCTTCTACATTCTTAGGTTCAACACAAGAGATAAAAGAGTGATGTTCAATAAATAAAGCAAGTTTTTTAGAGCGAGTCATTACACCCTTTGAAGGACTCCCTATGATGAAATCTTGTGGATGTGCTTGTAGTAGGGGTGAATTTCTTCTATCAACCACTTGAGGGGGAGGTTGTGGAGCATCGACATCTTGAGCTTGTGGCACCATTTGATCATGAGAGACATGAGTATCTTCATTTTCTACTCTCCCATCTTTATTACCATCTTGTGGCACATTTGATGAAGAAGGTGGATCAATCACTGGTACACCATCTTCATCATCTTTGGGCTTGATGTCTCCAACCAGAAAGTTCTTCATAGCCTCCCTTAATGGTTCATTACCTACATCATCAAGATTCTCATGTGCTCCTTGGGAGCCGTTAGATTCATCAAATTCCACATCATATGTTTCTTCAACCAAGTCGGTGGCATGATTAAATACTCGATATGCTTTGGACTTTGATGAGTAACCAACAAGAAAGCCAATATCACAACATCTTTAAAACTCCCTATGTGTTGCCGCTTCTTGTAGATGTAGCATTTGCAACCAAACACCCGAAAGAAAGATACGTCTGACTTCTTCCCATTGAGCAACTCATAAGGTGTCTTGCCAAGAAACTTTTGAAGAAATAGGCAGTTGGATGTATAACATGCGGTGTTGATAGCTTCCGCCCATAGAGCTTTGGGTGTATTATACTCATCAAGCATTGTTCTTGCAAATGTGATAAGTGTCCGGTTCTTTCTCTCTACAACACCATTTTATTGAGGAGTATATGTTGCGGAGACCTCATGCTTGATCCCAACTTCATCACAATATGTTTCAATATTTGTGTTGTCAAATTCCTTTCCATTGTCACTTCTTATCTTGAGCTTCACTTCAAATTCATTTTGTGCTCTCTTGGCAAACTTCTTGAAACATGATGCCTCTTCGGTCTTGTCATGAAGGAAGAACACCCAAGTATATCTAGAGTAGTCATCAAGTATCACAAGGCCATAAAGATTTCCTCTCAAACTCTTGTAAGTTGTTGGTCCAAATAGGTCTATATGAAGGAGCTCTAGCACTCTTGTTGTTGACATGTAAGCTTTTGTAGGATGAGTGTTTGTAACTTGCTTGCTGGCTTGACATGCACTACAAAGCTTGTCTTTCTCAAATTTCACATCCTTCAACCCTCTCACCAATGCATTCTTCATTAGCTTCTTGAGTGAGCTCATCCCAACATGTGCAAGTCTTCTATGCCATAGCCACCCAAGTGATGTTTTGGTGAATAGGTATGTCTTCAAGTTGGCATCTTCGGAGGTGAAATCCACTAGATATAGGTTGTTGTATCTAAATCCCTTGAATATGACTTGATCATCATGTTTCTTAGACACAACCACTTCCTTCTTGGTAAACAATCATTGAAAGCCAAGATCACACAATTGACCAACGTATAGCAAGTTGAAGCTCAATGAAGCAACATATAGGATATTTGATATTAAATGATCATTTGATATTTCCACTTTGCCCAATCCTTGAACCTTGCCCTTTGAATTATCACCAAATGTTATCCTTTCTTTACCATCTACTTCTTCATCTAGTGAGGTGAACATACAAGGATCACCGGTCATATGTTGAGTGCAACCACTATCAATTACCCAATGACTTCCACCGGTCTTGTAGTTCACCTACACACAAGAGATCGAGCTTGCTTAGGGACCCAAACTTGATGAGGGCCCTTGACTTTCTCAACAAGTGAATTTGTGACCCAAATTTTCTTAGGCCTATTCTTGTTGGGAGGACCTAAGAACATGACTTTCATTTTTCCACTAGAATCCTTTCTAAGCATGTAATGAGCATTGAAAGTAAAGGGTCTAGCATGCTTGGGCAAGGGTTGTGGTGGTGGAGTATGACACTCATGGGCAAAGTGATCTTCTTGTCCACTTTCAACACATCTCTTTGGCTTAGGCTTTGACTGGTGTTGTTGTTGATGTTGAGCTTGAGCTTTCTTCTCTTGATGTGCCAAGTACCCAATGCCACTTCTATCCATCTTCATTATGGTGTTCATGAGTAGCTCACTTTGGAGATATTGGCCTCTTGTGAATTTGCTCAACCCGGTCTTGAGATGTTCTTTCTCTAACTTGTGCTTCTTGTTTTCTTCTTTAAGTTGATCATGATTTTTCTCCATCTTGAGTCTCTTGTTCTCTTCTTTGAGCTTCTCATTCTCAAGAGCTATATCACAATCATGATTAAGGTTCTCTATCATAATTATGTTGGTGGTTGATAGTTTTTCAAGATCTTTTTTGAGCTTCTCATTCTCATTCTTGATCTTGACATACTCATCATAGTTGTCGGACTCAACCACTTGCTTGCCTTTGCTACTAGAACCTTGCTCAATGCTCTCAACAATCAAATCATCACATTATGTAGCTATATCAATCTTAACAACATGGTTAGTAGCATCATATGGCTCATTGAATAATAACTCATGAGAGACAACAAGATTATCATGATTAACTTTGAGATTGGTATACTCTTCTTTTAGCAAATTGTAGCTAATGGTGAGCTCATTATGTATCCCCTCAAGTTTATCATGTTTTTCTTTCAGCTCCTTTTTAGAGGATTTGAGCTCCTTGAGTTTGGATGACATAGTTTTATTTTCTTCTCTAAGCTCAACACTAGCTTTTTCTGCTATGTCATATTTAGCTAAGAGTGAGTCATTCTCAAGTTCTAGCTTTTCATTTTTAGCTCTTGTCTTTCTAATGATTTTAGTATATTGATTTAGCAACTTGACAAGATCATCATAAGAAGGTGATTCAAATTCATCATCACTATCACTATCATCATTGCTAGCATGATCATCACCACTACTATCATCATCATTTTGTACCTTTCGTTCACCTTTGGCCATAAGGCATAGGTGTGTAGAGGATGATGGTGGTGGTGTTGGTGAACAAGAAGGCAACAGAGACATGCAAGTTAGACAGGTTCAAGCCATCAGTATGACGTAATACCCTACTCCTGTGGTCTATTGGATTGTATTGGCTATCGTATGATATTGCATAAGTTTGGAGGGGGTCCCTGCTGGCCTTATATAGTCTGGGGGGTAGGGTTACAAGTCAGTTAGATCTAGGAGATAACCAAAAAGTAATAATAGATTACAGGAATCATGGGATCATACGTATCCTAACAGATCTCGTAGTATCTTTAGGATATCTTCCCGATGTCTTGTGGGAGGCGTCGAGCAGCGTCATGCCCCGAAGGCTTCATCTTATGGGCTGGGCTACCCCTGGGGGCATAGCCCATGTGGTCCGTCATGGGTATCTAGGGTTGTACCCCCCATAGCTAGTCCCTGAGCACCTTGCATCCGTTGTGCAACGCCGTCTTGAGCTTGTCCAAGCCAGTGCGAACAAAACTAAGCAATCAAACTCATGGTCCAACCACCGTGATGAGTTGCCAAGTAGTTGTGAGCCATCGCTGAGCAGTGTGAACCGTTGCCGAGCAGCGTGAACCGTCGCCGAGCAGCGTATCCCAAGTTAGGCTTGTTGTAAGGATGTAAGGAGCTCAAGTTCGAAATCAAAAATTTCCTCATAGTGGATCAAGTGTGCCCACTTAGAGTCCGACCATGAGAAAGGGAGATAGTCTTCTTCAGCTTCAGGAGGTGTGGAGTCTTCTAGAGTAAAGCAAACACACTCACCGCAAGGTGAAGTGTGCCCACTTAGTCCTCGAGCCTAATAGTAGGTGACGTAGTCACGTGGTGCTAGGGTCCAAAGTAAAGAAAAGCACAAGACCAACTGAGCAGGCAGCCAATCCCCGGGTGTAGCCCCGAAATGAGAAAAGCACATTCACCGCAAGGTGAAGTATGGCCACTTAGTCCCCGAGCCTAACAGTAGGTGACGTGGTCATGTGGTGCTAGGATTAGAAATAGCAGTCAATAGAAGAAAGTCCCTAGTGCGGTGAGGAGCCTAGTCATGTTGAGGAGGCAGTCCCTGAGCCACAAGTGGAAATCGTGGAGAAAACAAATCATGGAGAAAAAAACAGAGTAATGGCTGTACAGTAGTAATTACTGAGTAGTAACAGATGGTAGAGAAGTCGGTGAATATTCGGTGAGTAGTAACAACTTGTGGCGATAAATGAGCGATATGGGCTGAAGTTGCGCAAAAGCCCAGGTAACGGCCCACCATGCTATTTTGGAGAATGCAAAAAGGCACAAATCGTGGAGCAGTTTTCCAAAAACCCTCAAATGTGGAAGGTGGGGTGAGTGCTTTATAACTGCACCGCCACACCCCACGCTCCCACCTTTGCCACTATGCCATTTCATCTTCCTCCTTAGCCCTTGCACTTCTAGATTCATATTCTCACGCTCTTCTGCCGCCAATCCTAAACTAGATCTGAGAGATAGCGCCGAAGAGGGGAATTGGGAACCCAAAGGAGGCGACCGCTAGAGCTAGCCACAACAATGAGTGGGTGCCATTGAACATGGGGGATGCGGAGATCAATAGAATGGTGGATGCGGGCATCCTTTCTGACCGTGTCATCGCCGGATGGTGGCCAACCAGCGGTGAGCCCTTCTCGATGCCGCATACTGATGAAGTAGTTGTTTTTGAGGATTATTTCTAGCACAGGTTAGGATTCCCCATTCATCCTTTCTTGAGGGACCTGTTGGAGTTCTGGAGAGTGAGTCTACGCAATCTTCACCTGAACACTATCTTGCACATCTTGATTTTCATCCACTTCTATGAGGCATATCTCAGAGTTCTTCTCCACTTCAACCTCTTTCGTCATCTATTCTGGCTAAAGAAGAAGGGTGGCGGTGGTTCAAAGGTGGTCAGCAGTGTTTATCTTCAACTCTACGATGGAATGGTGGGTGAGTACATCACTATACCGCTGAACACCTCACTGAAGGGGTGGAACGCCAGGTGGTTCTACATGAAATAGAGCCATCCCACCATCCGCTACGACGTCGACCACGTGCTGGAGAACCAGAGGAGCTAGTAGGAGAGGCCTAGCAGCGCTGACATGGAGTAGGTGAAGAAGCTCCTTGACCTAATTAAGGGCATGAAGATGAATGGCAGGTTGGTGGCGGCAAGCTTCATAGTGCGTCGTGTCTAGCCCTGCAAGGAGAGGGCCCATGTGGTCTTTGACTTCATGGGGGACACCGACGGTACCCGAGAGAGGTTAGAGAGGCTGACAAAAGACGACATGCTAGAGTGGGCCGCATGACTTCTTGCTCCAAATGCCTCTTTTAGTGTGTTAGGGTAGACAAGGGCCTTTAACTGCATGAACCTACCTCCTTAGGTAAAAGTCTCAATTGTTTGTTCATGATCCTTTTATCCTGTAGCATTGCCGAGCAGTGTGCTAATTCACTTGTGGAAAGATCCATTCATAGGAATGAGCGGTGTACTTCTCGGGCATGCTGAGGGGCGACTGGCTATAGGTGGTAGATGCTCGACCACCAGCTCAGCCTGAGGAAGGAGCCATCAGTGCCTCATCAGAGTCTAGAGGCATGGACATGGGTCAGACAGAGAGTCCTCCCCCGGTTTCAGAGTAAGTCTAGGGGAAGAGGGCAGCGACAGATGAGCTGACCCGTAAGAAGAGGAAGACGGCGGGTGCCGCCACCTGCAAGCCGGGTGGCATCTCGCTTGGTAGTGACCACACCACTCGGACGCAGAGTGTGGCGATGTCTGAGTGGTCAGATGATGATGGGGCTCTAGTAGCTCCTCCTCCGAGCACTGAAGCGCCTCTGTGCAACAGAAGCATGGAGGAGCAATCGAAGGGAGGGGAGGGAGTCCCTAAGCAGTGGGTGAAGGGAGCCCCCGAGCAGTAGACGGAGGAGAGGCCAACATCGGAGACCACAAGACCACCCCAGAGCATAAGAGTCGACCCAAGGCCGCACCTAGGGGCTCAGGTAGGTAGCGCTGCTTCAGAAAAGTGTACCGATAGGCCGATACGTAAGTATCCTTGCCTTTTTGGTTTTTTGCTATCGTATTCTTATCTCTTTTGACAATTGATGAGCTAATTTGATGCAGAGCGAAGCATATGGAGGAATTGAATCTATCCCGCCTAGACTGGTGAGTAGCTGGGAGCTAGTCCAAATGCGAAGGCGAGGCTAGCAAATCCCATCCTAGAGTCCTCGGGTGCTCGATAGCCTGCGGAGGAGTCAAGCGCCCCTACTGGTGGACTTAGGGGTGGCAAATGGTTGGCACCGATGGCGGATGGGTCGGTGGCAGTGCCCGGGGCAACAACAGTAGCCATCAAGTCTTCAGAGGTGGATGCTGGAGTTACTGACGCCACACTAGAGTCTGCAGCGGATAAGCCGGTGGTGCTCGAGGAGCAGACAGTGCTCCCTCAGGCGTCGGAGGGCATGGTTGGACACGCTGTCTAGCCACCAAGCCCCCTAGTTGTGCTGCCAGCTCCAGAGGAGGAGGACAAGGTGGAAGAGATCAAACATGAGGAATCACAACCCCAAGCTATCCGAATCCTCTACAAGCGAGGCGATGAAGTGGTGGTCGTTGAGGAGGAGGACACCACCAGGGAGGTTAGGAGGCTAGAGTCTACCCTGTTGACGGCGATGAAGTAGATCAAGGTTAGCATTGCGTCATCAATGTTCATCTTTAACATTAGAGATTTGAGTTCTTGATAGTCTCGGTGCTTTTGTATGGGATAGCTTGGACTGCCAAACAACGGCGCTGACTGATCAAGAGGATGGATCCCCTCACTAAGGAAAATGCCAAGCTGAAGGAGGCGATGAAGGTTATGGAAAAAACATCCAGAGGGCCCAATGCGAGTGGGATCTTGCCGAGTCTCAAGCGTGGGACCCAGAATACCAAAAGGGGGCTCTATCTGAGCAGCTAGCGACTGTGTCCGAGTAGTTGTGGAGCAGGTCTAAGTAGTTGGCCACCGTCTCCGAGCGGCTAAAGAGTGCTTCCGAGCAGCTATAGCGAAAGTCTGAGCAGCTCAAAAATGTCTCCAAGTAGAGAAAAGGTATGGCATATCGTCGATTTTGCTTTGAATTGTTGAGTAGCCATATTGTTGCTGACGACTATTGTGCTTGTAGAGCAAGATGTGGAGCTCGACCAGCTATGCCAAAGTATCAGGCAACTCTAGGAGGAGAAGAAGAAACTGACTGGGTGAGCGGAGAAGCTGGCCGAGGAGCTGAAAGGTGAGTACTTCATGGTTGGAGTTAGTGCTGGAGTAATTTCTTTCTTTGATAGATCCTCATTATGTCGGCAGAGTACTGTTAGAGGACCAAGGCACAGTTTGATGTGCCGGAGCAGGAGGCCAGAACCCAGAGGGGCAAGCTCAACATGGTAGTTGCCAGAGTCAAGCCGGTGCTCGACTGCATCAACTTGGAGGTGGCTCCTTAGCCCGACGGTAGGCCACCGCGTCTAGACAGCATCATCGATAGGTGCAAGGCAGCATGGGTGAACTTCAAAAGCTTCAACCGTGATGCCACCATCACTGCCATTACACACGCCCTAGTGGTGGTCCGGTCCCACTACCCTACCATTGACCTTCAAGTGATAGGGGCCGGATTCGCCAGAGGGACGGGCGTGACAGAGCATCAGCAGCTGGAAGATGAGGTGGAAGACACGGCGAAGAATTTGGCCGGCGACATCGACCTATTCGGTGAGATGGACGGCGATGGCGAAGCCTAATGATTTCTTAGAGAATATTCTATAATAACTAGAGAGGGTAGTTAACATGCGCAAGGGCGCAAATAAACATTTATGTATATGTATAAATGTTGTAAAGTAACAAGTGCATGTTTATGCAGTTTGCTAGTATTGCGGTGAAAAATCGTTGTAGTGTTAACCCTAACGCAATTTTATGTAGTATAAGTAGCGTCCGAGCAGTTAGTTCATTACTAAACTCTTGGCCTTGGCTAGCCCATAGTCCATAACATGGAGCGTAGAGCCCATGCACGTGTAGGAGAAATAGGCGTGACCGAGGAACCATAGCCGACCACCCATAATGCAGAGCGTGGAGCCCATAGCACGTGTAGGGAGAGATTGGAGACTGGGTCTTCTCCATAGAGAACAGAGCAGAACATGTGCTGCTCGGCGGTTGGTGAAATAACTTGGAGATATACGTAGTATGAGTAGCGTCTGAGTAGTTAGTTCTTTACTGAGCTCTAGGCCTTGGCTAGTCCATAGTCCATAACATCGAGCGCAGAGCCTATACACGTGTAGGAGAAGTAGGCGTGACCAAGGAACCATAGCCAACCACTCATAACGTAGAGCATGGAGCCCATAGCACATGTAGGGGGAGATCAGAGACTGGGTCTTCTCCATAGAGCACAGAACAGAACGTGTGCTGCTCGGTGGTCAGCGAAATATCTTGGAGATATGGAGAAACATGGCAGAGCATTTATGGAGATCACATATTGGAGTTTGTTAAGTAGTAGCTTAGAGCTGGTGATCGCAAATGGAGATTAAACTATAATGGAGAAATAATGGAGACAAATTATGGCTACTAAAACTTCATTTATTATGGAGTGGAGAATACATATCTAGAGTGTTTCAAGGATAGAAACGCATAAGGTGCTCAATGTGCCATGAATTGGGGACATTGAGTTCGTCCAAGTCACATAGCTAGTAAGACCCTGGTTGGGTAACCTCTTTGACCACGTAGGGCCCTTCCCATGGAGAGGATAGCTTGTGCATCCCTTCGGTTTTCTGCTTTCTACGGAGAACAAGGTCGTCATTAGCAAATGAACGACCTTTGATGTTGCGATTGTAGTATCTCTGCAAGCCTTCTAGATATTTGGCTGTGTGGACGTAGGTGATCAGGCATTCTTCCTCTGCCCTATCGATGTCCTCTATCCGAACAGCTATTGCTTGCTCTTGATTATAATGTTCCACCCTAGGTGCTTGGAAGGCAATGTCCGCTGGAAGTATGGCCTCAGAGCCATAGACCAAGAAATATGGAGACACACCGGTGATGTGACTAGCTTGAGTGCATAGTCCCTAGACCATAGCTAGTAGCTCTTTGGGCCATCTACCCGGATGCTTTTCTTCTTTTTGATATAGCCTCTTCTTGAGGGCATCAAGAATCATACCGTTTGTCCATTTGACCTAGCCATTAGCTCTAGGATGGGCAACAGAGACATATTTGATGGAGATGCATTGGTCTTCGTAGAAGTCCCAAAAATGATGATCAGTGAATGTAGTTCCAAGGTCGGTGATAATGCTGTTCGAGAGACCGAATCTATGGATGATATCTTTGAAGAGCTCGACTGCCTTCTTCGCAGTAGCCGAAACAAGCGGTTTATATTCAATCCACTTGGAGAACTTGTCAATGGCGACATACATGTACCGGAAACCACCTAGCATTGGCTTGAAGGGCCCGATCATGTCCAGTCCCCAGCATGCAAAAGGCTAGGAAGCTAGGATGGTCTACAGTTCTTGTGCCGACACATGTATTTGCTTAGCGAAAAATTAGCATCCTTCACAATATTGGATGAGGTCTTCAGCGTCGGTGATGGCCGTGGGCCAATAAAAACTAGCTTAGAAAGCTTTTCCAACTAGGTTTCTTGAGGACACATGGTTGCCATAGGAACTAGAGTGAATTTCGAGAAGTAGTTTCACTCCCTCTTCTTGGGTGATGCATTTCTGCAGTATCCCTTCCTTGGCACCTTTTCCTCATCAAGTTACCATCCACCAGCACGTAATGCTTGCTTCATCGGATTAGGCATTCGATTTTAGTCTTATCGGTGGGTACGTCGGCGCTGGTGAGGTACTTGATGAACTGTTCCCTCCAATCGGTGGCCGGCGAAGGTATTGTAAGTACCAGCTGCTCGGTGGGGGGAATTTCTTGCACTTCCTTCTCTTCCTTAATGGATGATGCAAAGAGGTCTTGAACAAAACCCTGGGTGGCATCACAACATGGGAGGAGCCTATCTTAGATAGGTGGTTGGCGAGCTAATTTTGATCGCATACCACGTGGTGGTACTCAATGTCGTAGAATTTCCCTTCTAGTTTCCTGATTTCGGCGTAATATGCGTCCATCTTCTCACTGGAGCAGGACCAGTCTTTATTGAGCTGGTTGATGACCAGCACAGAATTCCTATATACCATAAGGCGTTTGACGCCAAGCTCAATGGCTATACAGAGTCTATGGAGACACGCTTCATATTCGGCGACATTGTTGGAGGCCGAAAAATGTATTCAGAGAACGTATCAGAGCTTATCCTTGGTTAGCGTAATGAACAGAATGCTAGCACCAGCACCGTTGATGTTGAGGGCGCTGTCGAAATACATCACCCTATGCTCGGGGCAAGTAGCGGGGATGGGCTCTTGGATCTCGGTCCACTCAGCAACAAAGTCTGTGAGCGCCTATGACTTGATGGTAGGCCTACTTCTGAATTCAATGGAGTAAGTGCTGAGTTCCACAACCCACTTGATGATGCGGCCATTGGCCTCTTTATTGTGGAGAATGTCCCCAGAGGGAACTCAGTGACCATGGCGATCTTGTAATACTCAAATTAATGGCGAAGCTTGCGTGACATGATCAGAATAGCATATAGCAGCTTCTGAACTTGAGGATAATGAGTTTTTAGCTCATTAAGGACCTTGCTAATGAAGTAGACCGGATGTTGCACCTTATAGGCGTGCCCGGCCTCCTTGCGTTCAACAATGATAGCTGTGCTAATGACGTGAGAAGTAGCGGCGATGTAGATCAGTAGGGTTTCATCTGGTCAAGGCGCCGTCATGATCGGAGGCTTTGTTAGAAACAACTTAAGCTGCTCGAAAGCTGTATCTGCCTCCTCCAACCAGGAGAAGCGCTCGGAGGCCTTGAGGAGTTTGAAGAACGATAGTCCCTTTTCACTGAGGTGCGATATAAAGCGGCTGAGAGCAGCCATGCAACCTATAAGCTTCTATATATCCTTTATGGACGTTGGCCATTTCATGTTGGTGATGGTGGAGACCTTGTCGGGGTTGGGTTCAATGCCATGGGCACAGACGATGTAGCCTAGGAGTATGTCGGATGGAACTCCAAAGTTGCACTTTGAAGAGTTCAACTTCCATCTGTTCCTTTTCAGGTTGGCGAACGTTTCTTAGAGGTCAGTGATGAGATTATCGACAGTCTTGGACTTGACCACATCGTCGATGTAAGGTTCGACATTGTGGCCGATTTATTGATCGAGACACGTCTGGATGGCCCTTTGGTAGGTCACCCTAGCGTTCTTGAGTTTGAAGGACATGGTGGTATAGCAGTACGCACCAAAAGGTGTGATGAACGATGTCTTGATCTAGTCATCTTCCTTCAGGGATATCTGATGATAGCTGGAGTAACAGTTGAGGAAGGGGAGCAGTTCGTAGCTAGCGACGAAGTCTACAACCTCATCTATCTGAGGCAGACCAAAGGGGTCTTTAGGGCAGTGTTTGTTAAGATCATTGTAATCAACTCACATTCTCCATTCATTATTCTTTTTTTGAATGAGAGTAGGGTTTGCTAACCACTCAGGATGATACACTTCTTTTATGAATCCGGCAGCTAGGAGCCATTTTATTTCTACCCTAATAGCCTCCTTCTTGTCTAGCGTGAATCGTTGGAGTTTTTGCTTGATCGGTTTGGTGGTCGACGAGACATTCAAGGAGTGCTCGATATTCTCCCATGATAGCCCCAACATGTCTGTAGGTTTCCAAGCAAACACGTTAGTGTTGGCACATAGGAAGGAGACGAGCATGCTTTCCTATTTGAGGTCGAGGTGAGCCCCAATCTTCATGGTCTTGGAGGGGTCGTTGAGGCCGAGGCCGACCTCCTTGGTTTCTTTGGATTTGGTGGAGGCGTGAGGAGGCTCCAGCGATGGGATCTCTAGGTCATCGGCGGACATCGTCTTGGCGTTGGTGACCACACTAGCCATCTAGATGGAGAGGTCAGTGGCTTCGACAAGGGCGAGACTCTCTGTCTCATAGGCGTAGGTGATGGAGAGGTTGGTCTACAGGGCCAGGACTCCTATAGGCGAAGGCATCTTCAACACCAAATAGGCGTAGTGTGGTATGACCATGAACTTGGCTAGAGCTGTCCGACCAAGTATGGCGTGGTAGATGGTGTTGAAGTCGGCGATATAGAAGTTGATGTGTTCGATGCGGTAGTTGCTAGCCATGCCGAGCTATACTAGTAGGGTGATCTCTCCAAGCGGTTTGGATGCCCTGCTAGGTACCACACCCTAGAAGGAGGAGTCAGAGGGTGTGAGATCTCCTATCCTGAGGCCTAGCTCCTTTAGGGCTCCGACGAAGAGGAGGCTCATAGTGCTCCTGCCATCGACGAGCACTTTTCTAAAAAGCACTTTCTGGATGGTTATGTCAAGGACAAGGGGGAAACACCTTGTGTAAGGGATGTCCACCCACTGATCGGCCCTACTAAAGGTGATGGGGACCTCAGACCAGGGGCGATGGCTGGGATTGGTGATGCGTCATCCGCATTGACGGCGAGCACTCGATGGGCGGTGAGCTTCCGATCTCTTCTGCTCTCGACGGAGGTGAGGCCCCCCAAAGATGGTGGCGACCACCTTGTCATGATCATGGAAAGTATTGTTGTTGCCCCTAGGTGGTCAGTGGCCTCAGGCTCCATCATTGTTGTCATTGTCTGGCTTTTTGGCCTAGAATTCCTTAGCCAAGCTGAGATAGTCCTTCATCTTATGCTTGATGTTTTTGTGGAGAGGGCACAGTCCTTCAAGAATCTTCTTGTACTGTTTGTCATAGTTGCGCTTGGCGCGAGGTTCATCAACAGCGATAATGATGTGGTCTAGTCGGCGGCGGTGATATTGACCAGATTTGGACCCTTTTGGCTGATCATGACCACTGTCCTTTTGGTGATTGTGGTCGTCGTATCGGAGGTCATTGTGGCACCAGTCATCGGGTCACTCGTCACTGCGTCGAGTTGGGCGATGAGTGCCCGCATCGTCATGGAAGCATACTTCGGCTTCTTCGGCATCGACGTACTGGTTGGTGGTCGTAATCATCTCGCCAATCCCCATGGGTGGCTTATGGTTGAACTTGGAGCGGAGATTGTGGTGATGGAGTCCTTGAATGAAGACGGTGAAGACCTCTGCTTCCGTGATGTTGGGAATAGAATTCCTCATCTTGGAAAAGCGTTTGATGTAGCTATGGAGGAGCTCGGATGGCTTCTGGTAGATGCGGTTCAGATCATGCTTTGTACCTGGCTGAGTACATGTAGCCATGTAGTTGTCGGTGAAGACCTTCTTCAGCTCTTCCCAAGATCCAAAAGTGTCCGGGGCAAGACTTGTGAACCAGTTCATCATAGTGGGCGTAAGCATGATGAGAAGATAGTTTGCCATGATGCTGGTATCTCCCCCGGTGGCGCACACATCAGTGGCGTAAGCTTGAAGCCACTATGTGGGGTTCATCAGTCCTTCATAGGGCTCAACCCTAGTGATTTTTAAACCTTGGGGCCACTGGAGTGTCCGGAGTGCCCTTGTGAATGCTTTGGGCCCTTTAGGATCGTCGCTGTCATGATCTACGGCGTTGAGTGGCTGGAGGCTGAGTCTGGATTACTGAACTCTTGCTCGTATTCTTGACTGCAGTGTACTTCTTCTTCATGGTGACCAAAACAGCGCTCGTCGATATGTCATTGCGCATCTCGAAGACTGTTGAGGTGCACTCAAACATCCTGGTCGACCTCCTAGTCGTGTTGGCGATGGTGTTCATTACGGTGTTGGTCAGTGAAATGACGTTGGCTAGGTGGCGATTGGATCTCGGTGCAGCTGATCGGCAAATCGAGCTCATGGAATACGAAGGTCTCTGATCCTAGCGGATGTGGTTGACCTGGCAGTGCATCGCTTTAAGCATGGCGATGACCTTGGTGACCTCCGGTGTCTGCAGGAGCCGAGCGAGCTCATTGGCAGCCATGACTAAGTTGGCGCTTGGGGTTTTGTAGATGTCAAGGCCGTCAACATGGAGAAATTTGTCGTCAAGGTTACGTTGGAGTTGGCATGGCCTTCCTTGTGAGTTGAGCTGAGCCTCGGCTAGCACAAGGGCGGCCTCATTTGCTCGGCGCTGAGCATGATTGATGTTCCTGTTGACACGAGCGGCGTGGTCCTCCTCGGTTTCCCCTTCCCATGGGGGCTATCGACGCTGACATTGAATATTGCGCCTCCACAGAAGGGAGGTTGCTTGGCGGTGGTTTCAGCGATAGTCTCCGTAGAGCCCTAGGACTTGGAGTCCGGATTCTCCTCTAGGATGGTTTGGAGGGATGCTCTGGGGCATCGGTCGACATGTAGCATGTTGACAGCTGGTGGGGGCTGGTCGGTGATCTGGTCGGTGGGAGGATGGACATCTCCAACCTAGTCGGTGAATTTGCCCCTTTGGACATCTTGGTTGGTGGTGGCGGCGCTGGTGAGCCCAAAGGGTAGTGCCATAACCCTAGGAGTTTCCTGAGTATCCTCCGATAGATCTAGATTAGAGGGTGGTCGGCGCTGAACCATAGTGGTCAAAGCCGATTCTTCGATGGAGAGGCAATCAGCGAGCTTCTGGCCGACCTGATCAATGGATGCGATCAGATCATCGTTGTTGATTTGCCTCCTCTGGTAGCAGGGGAGCAAGCGACGAATTGTCGGTGAAGACGACCTCAAAGGCGGTTCCGAGATCGGATCTGTAGTCATAGGTGTTGGGGTGATCGGCGCAGTATTGATCTATATCAACTCGATGAGCTCTCTGACTCCATCAGCGTTGATGATCCACAAGATCAATCCGACCATGAAGATCTGGCTAGGCTGTGGGAGGGAGAGAGAGCTTGCAAAATGTATCATCTTGTTTGACATGGAAATAGCACACACACCCCTACCTTGCATGCCAACTGTCGATAGAATATCATTAGTAGTCCTCCGAGGGGTATCCCATGAAGGTAGATTGATCGACAGAGATGCGTGTAATCGAGAACAAGAAGGCAACAGAGACACATGAGTTAGATAGGTTCAGGCCATCAGTATGACACAATACCCTACTCCTGTGGTCTATTGGATCATATTGTCTATCGTATGATATTGCATAAGTTTAGAGGGGGTCCCTGCCCGCCTTGTATAGATTAGAGGGCAGGGTTACAAGTTGGTTAGATCTATGAGATAACTGGAAAGTAATAACAGATTACAGGAATCATGGGATCATACATATCCTAATAGATCTCGTAGTATCTTCAGGATATCTTCTCGGTGTCTTGTGGGAGGTGCCGAGCAGCGTCATGCCCCACAAGGCTTTATCTTGTGGGCTGGGCTGCCCCTGGGGGTGCAACCCATGTGGTTGCTGTGGGTATCCGGGGTTGTGCCCCCCACAGAACCTCTCTGGAGTTGACCGAACACAGGCACCCAGCGTCCGGTCACTTTTCACTCAGCGTTCGGTCACAACCAAACAACTTTAGTTGATCAAATGAATTGACCGGACTCACCCTCCAACGTCCGGTCACAATGATACCAACGTCCGGTCACAACAAGACCCCCCATTCACTTCCAAATCAAAATCCTATGTGAATGAAGTTTTCTCCAATTGATCTTAGTGTTACTCCTGAACTTCCTAGTGCTAGATTTGATAAGTGTGCACCACACCTAACCCACTAGACTCACCTAGGTCAAGCTAATAGTCCATACCTATCGTAGAACCGACCAATTTATAAGAGTACAAGTACAATGGTAGCCCGCAAGCAGTCGCACTTTCGTACTTGAACCCATATAAACCCGGTAGTCCATCGAGTACCACGACAGGTCTTGATAAACGATTTACAACAACCAAGATCGTACATGATTCAACATACATGTCACATATTACATAAAGTTCATAGATATATTTCTATCATCAGAGTATGAAGCAAAGTTATTACAAACCAAGTTTGATAAACAAAAGCGGAAGCAAATTAAGTTTCAAAGTAGCATTTACCAACATAGTTTGATACAGTGCTAACATACGATCAAGTCCACAAAAGGATGTAGAGGGATTAATAAAGAAGCCTGCCCAAGGCTTACTCCTCATCCACATCGGGATAGAAGCAACTCTTGCAATAACCATGATACAAAGTGATATCTACAACAATGGGAAATAAAACCCTGAGTATGAGAAGGTACTCAGCTAGACTTACCCATCATAAACCGGAAATAAAATGACTCCAAGGATCATGCAAGGCTATATAAATGGAGATAGCTTGACAACATTTTGCATAAAAAGTGATTAAATCAATTATACAATTATAATTCTGTTATCAAGTTAATTATGACTATCCATCTCTAAATTAGCAACTATCCTGTGCCAAACATGTGGTATATCATTTTAAGAGCATACACTAGTAACCATAGTCGATATTGTAAATCCATGTTCATGCGAACCATCATGTTCCATAATACAGTTACTACGATGTTGGTACTAGCCAAGTTTCTCACTATCCAGGAGAGACGGCGATTCGAATTGGTTTCAACCAGCTAGGAATTTATTCCTAACACAAACCCAGGTAGACTAGATCAACGGTCACCTTTGGTACAACTTAGGTACATATTTTGTGGGTTCGTACCACGCCGCACAATTGGGGACACCAAATGCCAGGACATTAAGGCCTAGCCTACCCTTGGGCTCAGTCTGGCTCCCCACAAGGAGCGCACAATAGAACAGAGCCCGGCCTGAGTTGAGTTACTTGGCTTTGTGGTCAGAACGAGTTATCCGACCAGCTAAGTGATAGGCATGCGTTCAATCTTGTCAAACAGCGCCAACAACAGTACGGTCCTTAATCGGCATAGACGGAATCACATGAGTCAACCTACACATAGACTCCGCCCGACCTTGATTTTCTTTTACCCCATAGTTCTTTTCCACGATAGCAAATATAGCCAACCGTGCTACGGTATCCACCTATATCTCGTAGGTGATAGGAAATCACCCGACTTCTACCGGTCTAAGCATGGCTAAGCATATATTCGATCCTAGACCTACACAGGGTTAAATGTGTATATATTTGAACAAGGAATTTATATACATCAAGTGGTTCCAATCAACTCTTATAACCTAATGCATCAATCATAAGGACTTGAGTAATATTTTGTAAAATACTGGGAGACTTAGAATGCTCTGGGGCTTGCCTTTTAGAAAGGAAGTGGGGCAGTGGTCAGGGCACTCCAAAAGCTCTTTTGGGATCTACTCCTCGCCTTCGGGAGCTACGGCTTGAGGAATCTCCTGCTGGTCCCCTTCCTCTCCTTCATCGAACTCCAGCAACGTTATCTCTTTCGTCGATCCTAGATGCATGAGTGTGACATGAGATAATGCGAATGCATTCATGTTGGCAAGTATAGTATGATGATACATGATGAATGGATTCTTGCAAGCATTCTTAAAAACATGGTGTTAAAGAAATAACAAGTGCATCCCATTTACTGAGTATGTGCATATCTCTTCTTGCTTATTTAACCAACTACTTCAACAATGCATTTACTATATCACAAAACAATAGCTACTTGTTTTACTCATAACTAAAGTTCTACTTATCCAAATGTGGTGATTTTAGACTTTCTGGAAAGCTTATAAAATTATCTACAACTTTCCTTTAATACTCTAACTATGATTCAGGAGTTAAGTTGGGCAAACAAATCATTCAATCAAATCTATCTAGAAAGTAAACCTTTCGGACAGCAAACTTGCAACAGCTCGAACTCGAAAACCCTAATCCCTATGATTGTGAAAATTTAACACCAGGTAGATTAGCAAGTTATCTACAACTTTCTTATTAAAAAGTTTTACAGTAGAGACCATTATCTATATAAAATCATCCACGCGATCAAAACTATACATGTAGTCTTGTATTTGAATGATAAAGCGATAATTAGTCATTTGTGTACAATCAATGGCTTCTAAGCCTTACCACTGATATCAACAGTTACTATGCAACATAAGAACCATAGAAAACATTATGCTTGATCATAATCTAATTATTTAATTGACTTTCTTAATTTAATTAAATAATTAGAGTAAATAATAAACATATACCCAAGGTGCATCATAAATTCTCAAACATTTATAGGGGATTACTAGTGCTACCAATAGGCTACTGTAAAAGTTTCATTCCATTTGAGCAAGTAAAACACCCTACATAAAAATGACAAGGAATAAAGGCTTAAAATAGCATAAATAGAAAACCCTAGTAAAAAGTGTCAAGCAACAAATTTTATATTTTTCTTAGCATCCATATGGTACTAGGACAACCTCCAACAAATTTCATGAATATTGGATTCATAAATAATTTAAAAAAATTCATATAAGGATCACCTAATTATAAAAGAAAAATCTATAACTACAAATCCATACATGCACTGACCCTCAAATTTTTACTCGTGCTTATACTTGTCAAGAACAACTCACCACATAAATTTCATAATTTTTGGAGCACATGAACTCTAGATATAAATTAAACAAGTTTACATACATTTAAAAACACATTTCAAGTTTCATTTTAAATCTTCCAGAAACTTTACTACCATTGCTAATATCATATTTTTCATAAGTACTACACTTCTCAAGGAACACTACAAAATTTGGTTCACAAATTTTGGATCTCTATAGCTCAACTTACAAATTTTCAAAGTTGCATACAAAAACAAGAATAAATGGACTAGTTTTCTTCACTTCTGTTGCTGACAAGCGAGACCCGCTATCAGTCGGCCCCACACGTCAGTGAAACAAAGTAGGGCAGCGGCGCTGAAACGATGTTGTTTGACCATGGCTCATCGCCAGCAAACTTTCCGGCGAAGGCAAGTGGACCAACGTGATCTACAGAGCAAGGCGAGCCTAGTGACCTAAGTGGTGGCAGTGCAGGTGTGGCGGAGTGGTCTCGTCGCCGGCCATGGCGGCACGGCGGCGCTGCTCTGCGGTGTGTCGGCCGTCACCGGTCACGGCGAATCTAGGCGAAGCGCTCTACAGAAGCACGACGACCGTGCGACTATGTCTAGGTGACCTAGGCGGCTAGAGGTGCTCCGATGGAGCATGGCCACGGCAGTAGCCATGGCAGAGCTCTGGCGAAGGCGTACCCACGACGGCGCAAAGCGAAAAGCGGCTTACCAATGACGTGATGGTGGGCGCTGCAAGGTGGAGAAGGGTGAGGCGGAGCTGTGAGCGCAACCGATTGGAAACTAGGGCGGCGGAGAGCGCAGGCGAGCTCGACGGAGCAGCTGCGACGACAATGTCGATGGCGGCTACTGTGATGGCTACGCTGAGGTGAAGGAGGAGGCAGAGAAAAGAAATTGTGAGTGCGGGGATGGAGCGGGCAAGCATTAGGTGATAAAGGTGCTCACTGGCCAGGCGTGGCCGCGCTGGGTAGGGTACCGGCGATGCGTGGCTTTGCTAGTGGCTCCACACGGCGGCCCAAGCCTGATGCTGGTTGGCCACTGAACGCTGATTCAGTTCGTTCATCAGCGCGAGCGAGCAGCCTAACAGCGCGATTTGGTGACGCTCGTTCTCCTAAACCGTGAAGCAAAATTGAAAATAATCTAAATCCAAGTCGTAGGCCTATATACCATCTTCAACTTCTATTAAAGAATCAATCTCTAATTCCCAACCAATACACAGTAATATCATCTCCAAGTCGAGCCAGTGCACCTGAAAACCAGAAAAAGACTTAGAAAATTCTAAGTGTTGCAAAACAGTGTTTTGTTGATTTTTGGGAGCTCAAAAAGACTAAGCTATGCACCTTATTATCTCATGACCCAAAAATAAAAGTTGTTTCTCTAGCCAAATACTACAACTTTGCTTTAGTGACCACCTCCATGCAAGGTCTCTAGCACATAGTTCAAACTTGGTCAAACATGCTACATTCAAAAGATGACTTGTACTTGAACTATGACCTAGTGACCCATTTAGCCCTAGCCATGAATACCAAAGTTGTTCATAATGATACTCTAAACATGTTTAAGCTATTTGCAAGGTCACACAATCATTTCATACATTAGTTGCTCATAAAGCTTTTTAGGTTGACACACATAGCATCACTTAAGTACTTGATCATGAAAAGTGATCTTCATGAATAATGTTCCATTTGTTAACCTAAGTGTAGCTAATATGTTTTAGTGACTCACATCAACCATTTACATGTATTCACTCATGATCATATGCATATATACAAAGAAACATAAAATAACAAGCATGTTTCAATCACATGTTTCAAATGTAAAAGCTTAAATATGAATGCTTGATGCTCATGCTCATGCTATGCAAGTCAATTTATGCAAGGCTAACACCTAGGGTGTTACAACCCCTCCCCCTTATAAAAATCTCATCCTAAGATTTGCCAGACCTACTATTCTTGGAAAAAGGTGGGATAAACCTCTCATAAATAATCCTCTCGTTCCCACGTAGCATCTTGTTTACTATGATTGTTCCACACCACCTTATAGAACTTAATGATCTTACTCCATGTTACTCTTTCCATCTCTTCTAACACTCGGATTGGTTTTTTGTCATAGGTCAAATCCGATTGAAGCTTTATGTTGGTGGGTGCAATAACTTCTTCTGGTACACGAAGACATTTCTTCAACTGAGAAACATGGAAGACATCAAATATTGCACTCATCTCTGGTGGAAGTTGTAACTTATAGGCAACATTCCCTTTCCGTTCCATAACCTTGTATGGCCCTATGTATCTAGGCGCAAGCTTCTTTTTCATTCCAAATCTCTTCACCCCTTTCATGGGTGATACTTTCAAGTATACATAGTCACCTACTTCAAAAGTCAGTGGTCTTCTTCTTTTATCAGCATAACTCTTTTGTCTCGATTGAGCGGCATTTATATGCTATTGGATAATATGCACTTGCTCTTTAGCTTCATTGACAAAGTCAATACCAAAGTATCTCCTCTCACTAGGCTCAATCCAATTCAATAGAGTTCTACATTTTCTGCCATACAAGGCTTCGAACGGAGCCATCTTGATGCTTGCTTGATAACTATTATTGTAGGAGAACTCAGCTAAAGGTAACCATTTCTCCCACGAACCCTAGGAAGATATAACACAAGCTCTTAGCAAATCTTCTAAGATTTGGTTCACTCGCTCTGTCTGTCCTAAAGTTTGCGGATGGTATGCCGAACTTCTGATCAATTTAGTCCCCAAGGCCTAGTGTAAGTGCTCCTAGAAACGAGCTATGAACTATGGTCCTTGGTCTGAGATTATGGTCCTGGGTACTCCATGTAGCCTCACAATCTGAGAAATGTACAACTCGGCATACCTCCTAGTTACATACCCTGTGTTAACTAGTATAAAATGGGCTGACTTGGTGAGACGATCTACAACGACCCATATTGAATCGTGACCTTGCGGTGTCATTGGAAGGCCTGTGATAAAGTCCATACTGATTTCTTCCCATTTCCAACCTGGAATAGGCAATGACTGGAGTAATCCGGTAGATTTCATATGAATAGCTTTTACTCTGCTGTAGTTGTCGCACCTAGTGACATAGGCTGCGATCTCTTTCTTCATCTTAGTTCACCAAAAATGGGTTTTCAAATCTTGGTACATCTTACTACTACCCAGATGGATAGACAGTTTGGACGAATGAGCTTCCTCTAGAATTTGATTTCTAAGCTCACGGTCTTTCGGTACCACAAGTCGGTCCTCAAACCGTAGTACACCCTTTTCATCTAATCTGAAATGTTTGGTTTCTTGCTCTTGCATTTTTCTCTTGATGTGACTTATACCTACATCTATCTACTGTAGCTCTATGATTTTGCTCTCAAGTGAACAACTGATAGTGATATTGTGCAGTACCACAGGATGTAACAAATTGAATCCATCTCCCAATAATGCTTCCTCAGTGTTGCAATGAGATTTCCGACTGAGTGTATCGGCTACAACATTGGCTTTCCCAGGATGGTAATGTACTTCTAAATTGTAGTCCTTAATCAGTTCTAGCCATCTTCGTTGTCTCATGTTCAGCTCTAGTTGGGTAAAGATATACTTGAGACTTTTGTGGTCAGTATATATATGACATATATTGCCCAACAAATAATGTCTCCATATCTTTAATGCATGAACAACTACTGCAAGTTCTAAATCATGCGTGGGGTAGTTGACTTCATGTTTTCTCAACTACCAAGAAGCATATGCAATAACTCTTCCTTCTTGCATAAGCACACACCCCAAATCTATACCTGATGCATCACAAAATACATCGAAAGGCTTCTCAATGTCAGGTTGTGCTAAGACAGGAGCTGTAGTTAACAGAGTCCTAAGGGTGTGAAAAGCTGCTTCACACTCTGGTGTCCAATTGAACTTTTCATCTTTCTAAAGTAGCCGAGTCATGGGCTTAGCTATTTTGGAGAAATTCAGAATGAAACGACGATAATATCCTGCTAATCCTAGAAAATTCTAAACTTCATGAACCGAAGTCGGGGTCTTCCAATCCATGACCTCTTGTACTTTTGATGGGTCTATAGAGATTCCATCTCTCGATAAGATATGACCTAGGAAAGGTACTTTGCTCAACCAAAATCCACACTTACTAAATTTTGCATATAGCTTATGCTCCCTCAATTTGGATAGAACAATCCTCAGATGCTCTTCATGATC
This sequence comes from Miscanthus floridulus, assembly GCF_019320115.1. Taxonomy (NCBI): domain Eukaryota; kingdom Viridiplantae; phylum Streptophyta; class Magnoliopsida; order Poales; family Poaceae; genus Miscanthus; species Miscanthus floridulus. The sequence goes on from NC_089584.1 coordinate 48,817,720, forward strand.
TGCCTCATTTTCTAAATAAATCAATATATCATCGATAAACATGACCACGAACTTGTCAAGCTCGGGCATGAATACCGAATTCATCAGGTACATGAAGTAGGCAGGAGCATTTGTTAGTTCGAAAGACATAACCAAATACTCATATAAGTCGTACCTAGTAGAGAAAGCAGTTTTAGGTATGTCCTCTGGCCTCATCTTTATCTGATGATAGCCTAATCTTAAGTCAATCTTGGAGAATACCTTTGCTTTTGCCAACTGATCAAACAAGATGTCGATGCAAGGCAACGGGTACTTATTTTTAATAGTCACAGCATTGAGTGGCCTGTAATCCACACACATTCTCAAGGACTTGTCCTTCTTTTTCACAAACAATGCTGGACATCCCCATGAAGATGAACTAGGTTGAATAAGACCCCTGTCCAACAGATCCTGTAACTAAATCTTAAGTTCTGCTAACTCATTTAGTGGCATCCTATAAGGCCTTCTTGAGATAGGTGCTGTACCAGGCACTAACTCAATCTTAAATTCCACATCCCTATCAGGTGATAAACCTGGTAACTCCTCTAGAAATACATCTAGAAACTCACAAATCATGGGGATATCACAAAGGGTAGTGGTTTGGATAGCACAAGCTAAATGTTGGAGTTCAAAATTTCAGGAGAGTGGTACTAGAAAAGCATTCCCTCCCTTGGGTTCTCTCAACATAATAGTATGAGTGCTAGTGTCAATGAGAACACCATGATCCTTCATCCAATTCATGCCTAAGATTACACTTATTGATAACCTAGGCAATATTATCAAATCAGTTGTATACTCCCTCTCTAATATAGAGATGAGCACGTTTTTGACTATCTTATTTGTAGAAATAGTAGCCCCCGCTGAACTTATATTATAACCACCCTTGCTTACTTTAATTATTTTCTGATCATGTCTAGATGCAAATGCTTGACTCATAAAGGAATGAGAAGCTCCCGAATCAAATAAAACAATAGCGGGATGCTTATTGATAAGAAACATACCAGCCGTGACAACTTCCCCAGCGGGCACTTCCTCAACAGTAGTATAGTGCATGTATCCAGGACGTGCCCTCAAGTTCACCTGCCTCTGATTGTTCTGATTCTAATTGCCATTCTTCTTTAGGTGGGGCATTCCTTGGCCCAATGCCCCACTTGATTGTAGTTAAAATAGGGTTGAGTACTCCTAGGTCCTATGGAGCTTTCCTGACCGCCATTTCCTATAGGTAAGGCAATAGTGAATGCCTTACAAAACATTTTCTGAGGCCTGCCGTTCTGACCTTTTGGGGGTGGAGGCCTAAACTTGGGTGCAGGTAGACGGAACTGTGGCCTAGCTATTATAGGAGCTCTAGACTATGAAGATCCAGAGGCACCTGCCTCAATTGCCCTCTTGCGGCCCTTAGCTGCTGCATGCATGTTATTGTGGTTTTCTTGGGTCAAAGCATCACTAATAAACTCATTGTAAGTGGTGCACTTGGAATTGGCCATGGTCTTCATCAGCTTCATGCCAAGCCCCCTCTTGAAGCTCTCTATTTTCTTCTCCTTGGTATCAACAAAACCTGGAGCATACCTAGACAGGTTATTGAACGCATGCATATATTCTGTGAGGGTCTTTGTCCCTTGGGTTAGCCTCATAAATTCAGCCGCTTTCATGCGCATTAGGCCTAGAGGAATGTGATGCCCCTAAAAAGCCAACTTGAACTGCTCCCATGTTACTCGCGCATTAGAAGGTAGAGAGGACAAGAAATGTGTCCACCAGATCCCTACTGGTCCCTGCAACTGGTGGGACGCATACTCAGCCTTCAGGTGCTCGGTGACTCTTAGCAGACAAAACTTCTGCTCAATGGTGTTGAGCCACTCGTCCACCTATAGCGGTTCCTCTACTACCTTGAAGATAGGAGGCTTTGTATCCAAAAATTCCTTGAAGGTACTGTGCTGATTTGGCTTGGGCCCTTGTTGCTGTGGGTGGTCACGAGCGGTGTTCTACGCGATGAGGCGTAGAACTTCCTCCATTGTCCTTTGGCTTCCCAAGAATTAGGTAAAGAACTCCTGAGCAGACGGTGGTGGTGGTGGTGGTAAGTCACCATCATTGCCATCATGGCTGCTACTAGCTCTTGTAGGGTGTGAGTCATCTGCAAAGTTGTAACAATAAGCGATTATTGGTTAATATCAAAAGATTGCAGATGAACTTATAATCATGCCAAACTGAAATTACTGGAGACAATCTCAACTTCATACAATAAAAACAGTGGCATAATAAATCATTCTCGCAACATGAAACCACCAATTTAATCACTTATTGGACTCGTAGTACGTTAATATTCAAATCATGATCACTGATAAATCAATTGGATTTCGCATTAGCATTTAACCAAATGTGCGATAGTCATGCAAATAACAATAGTACATGATAGTCCAATCACCAACACTAAATTCAAACTACAGGTCTATTACATAACCCATGATGATACATTAAGCACCTCTACTAAGTACTAAGCGATCTAATCCTCATCATGATCACTATCGAGGTCAGAGATAGGATCATCTCCTTCCTCAGGCGCCACTTCTTCCTCTTTCTCATCCTCATCTTCCTCCATATTTGGACCATCTTCTTCTCCAACAAGGATTGGGTTCAGCTGGTTGTTCAAATAGTGCACTTCATGCTGAAGGTTCATCACTTGAAGTTGAGCCTGTGCAAGCTACTAACATAAGCCCCTTTTAGCATGGTCCTAGGCGTTACTCATGTCGCGATGCCTATCCCGTTCTATCCTTACTGTAGCGACATGGTTTTCTATTGCATCTCGTTGGCGTCTAGTTGTGGACACCTCAGCACGGGCGGCCTCCAACTGCTCCCGTAATCCTGCAAGCAATGCTTGGTCATTAGCTCTTGCTTCTTGGGCTGCTACTCTCTGTTGATCCACTTGCTCCATTTGGGCATGGAGAGTGCCCAAAGCTGCATAAGCTTGGTCAGATTCCCATTAGGCTTTACTTGCAGCTTTCTTTTGCTTGCGCACACACTTCTTGAGCTTGCATTGTGCGGCTTCAGCTCTCATGAGCTTGTCCATGCAAGTGGTGTATGATTCCTACCAGAAATCCCTAGTGTCCTGGCATGTACAAAACATCTTCATCACTGCAAACATTGCACTTATAGCGGGACTAGAGCTATTTGCCCGCTCATCCTGATCTCTGATCAGTGCATTTTGGTTACGTTGTTCCCATATTGTTATGGACGGGTCCACCCAAGGAAACATACCCGCTGCACTACCGGTAAGTGCATCCCCATGCTGCTAGCAGATTTGACCCAAAACCTCAAAGGCCACAATTAAATACGCACCACATACACATGCAAGCATGCATACATAGTCGTACCAAAGCTAATTCTCCCCGACCGCATGCTCACATCTTGCGGTCATGCCACTCATCATCTTACCTTGGCGTAGAGGCATTTGATCCATACATTACCATTCAAGCGAATGGCATCCATACAATAGCACGTCGTATGGATGACGAAATTAAAACCCCCAAGTTAGTACTTAAACAGCCACCTAATAGTCCTTAACTTGGGCATAAGGAAAGTGATCACTGGCACTCTTTAGATTTCAAATACTTATTTATATAGCTATCAGTTGCTAGAAAAGGTTTTGGAAAACAAAATTTTTTGTTTTAAATACACATGTGACAATTAACGTTGAATCTTGCTCTGATGCCAGCTGTCGCAGAACCAACCAATTTATAAGAGTACAAGTACAATGGCAGCCCGCAAGCGATCGCACTATCATACTTGAACCCATATAAACCTAGTAGTCTATCGAGTACCACGACGGGTCTCGATAAACGATTTACAACAACCAAGATCGTACATGATTCAACATACATATCACATATTACATAAAGTTCATAGATATATTTCCATCATCAGAGTATGATGCAAAGTTATTACAAACCAAGTTTGATAAACAAAAGTGGAAGCAAATTAAGTTTGAAAGTAGCATTTGCCAACATAGTTTGATACAGTGCCAACATACGATCACAGTCCACAAAAGGATGTAGAGGGATAAATAAAGAAGCCTGCCCAAGGCTTACTCCTCATCCACTGCGGGATAGAAGCAACTCTTGCAATAACCATGATACACAGTGCCATCTACAACAATGGGAAATAAAACCCTAAGTACGAGAAGGTACTCAGCTAGACTTACCCGTCATAAACTGGAAATAAAATGACTCCAAGGATCATGCAAGGCTGTATAAATGGAGATAGTTTGACAACATTTTGCATAAAAAGCGATTAAATCAATTATACAATTATAATTCTGTTATCAAGTTAATTATGACTACCCATCTCTAAATTAGCAACTATCCTATGCCAAACATGTGGTATATCATTTTAAGAGCATACACTAGTAACCATAGCCAGTATTGTAAATCCATGTTCATGCAAACCATCATGTTCCATAATACAGTTACTATGATGTTGGTACTAGCCAAGTTTCTCACTATCCGGGAGAGATGACGATTCAAATTGGTTTCAACCAGCTAGGAATTTATTCCTAACACAAACCCAGGCAGACCAGATCAATGGTCACCTTAGGTCACCTTTGGTACAACTCAGGTACATATTTCATGAGTTCGTACCGCGCCGCACAATCGGGGACACCAAATGCTAGGACGTTCAGGCCTAGCCTGCCCTTAGGCTTAGTCTGGCTCCCCACAAGGAGCGTACAATAGAACGGGGCCTGGCCTGAGTTGAGCTACTCGTCTTTATGGTCGAAACGAGTTATCCAGCCAGCTAAGTGATAGTCATGCGTTCAATCTTGTCAAACAGCGCCAACAACGGTACGGTCCTTAATTGGCACAGACGGAATCACATGAGTCAACCTATGCATAGACTCTGCCCAGCCTTGATTTTCTTTTACCCCATGGTTCTTTTCCATGATAGCAAATATAGCCAACCATGCTGTGGTATCCACCTATATCTCGCAGGTGACAGGAAATCACCCGCCTTCTACCAGTCTAAGCATGGCTACGCATATATTTGATCCTGGACCTACACAGGGTTATAGGTGTATATATCTGGACAAGGAATTTATATGCATCAAGTGGTTCCAATCAACTCTTATAACCTAATGCATCAATCATAAGGACTTGAGTAATATTTTGTAAAATACTGGGAGACTTAGAATGCTCCGGGGCTTGTCTTTCAGAAAGGAAGTGGGGCGGTGGTTAGGGCACTCCAAAAGCTCTTCTAGGATCTGCTCCTCGCCTTCGGGAGCTACGGCTTGAGGAATTTTCTGCTGGTCCCCTTCCTCTCCTTCGTCAAACTCTAGCAACGTTATCTCTTCCGTCGATCCTAGATGCATGAGTGTGACATGAGATAATGCGAATGCATTCATGTTGGCAAGTATAGTATGATGATACATGATGAATGGATTCTTGCAAGCATTCTTAACTACATGGTGTTAAAGAAATAACAAGTGCATCACATTTACTGAGTATGTGCATATCTCTTCTTGCTTATTTAACCAACTACTTCAACAATGCATTTACTATATCACAAAACAGCAGCTACTTGTTTTACTCATAACTGAAGTTCTACTTATCCAAATATGGTGATCTTGGACTTTATGGAAAGCTTATAAAATTATCTACAACTTTCCTTTAAAACTCTCACTGTGATTCAGGAGTTAAATTTGACAAACAAATCATTCAATCAAATCTGTCCAGAAAGTAAACCTTTCGGACAGCAAACTTGCAACAGCTTGAACTCGAAAACCCTAAGTCCTATGACTGTGAAAATTTAACACCAGGTAGATTAGCAAGTTATATACAACTTTCTTATTAAAAAGTTTTACAGTAGAGACCATTAGCTATATGAAATCATCCACGCGATCAAAACAATACATGCAGTCTTGTATTTGAATGATAAAGCGATAATTAGTCTTTTGTGTACAATCAATGGCTTCTAAGCCTTACCATTGATATCAACAGTTACTATGCAACATAAGAACCATAGAAAACATTATGCTTGATCAAAAATCTAATTATTTAATTGCCTTTCTTAATTTAATTAAATAATTAGGGTAAATAATAAACATATACCAAAGGTGCATCATAAATTCTCAAAACTTTACAGTGGCTTACTAGTGCTACCAATAGGCTACTGTAAAAGTTTCATCCCATTTTAGCAAGTAAAACACCCTACACAAAAATGACAAGGCATAAAGGCTTAAAATAGCATAAATAGAAAACCCTAGTGAAAAGTGTCAAGAAAAAAATTTTATATTTTTCTTAGCATCCATATGGTACTGGGACAACCTCCAACAAATTTCATGAATATTGGATTCATAAATAATTTATAAAAATTCATTCAAGGATCACCTAATTATAAAAGGAAAATCTATAACTACAAATTCATACATGCACTAACCCTCAAATTTTTATCAGAGCTTATAGTTGTCAAGAACAGCTCACCACATAAATTTCATAATTTTTGGAGCACAGGAACTCTAGATATAAATTAAACAAATTTACATACATTTAAAAACACATTTCAAGTTTCATTTTAAATCTTCTAGAAACTTTACTACCATTGCTAATATAATATTTTTCATAAATACTACACTTCTCAAGGAACACTACAAAATTTGGTTCAGAAATTTTGGATCTCTATGGTTCAACTTATAAATTTTCAAAGTTGCATACAAAAACAGGAATAAATGGACTAGCTTTCTTCACTTCTGTCGCTGACAGTCGGGACCCGCTGTCAGTCGGCCCCACATGTCACTGAAACAAAGTAGGGCAGCAGTGCTGAAACGATGCTGTTCGGCCATGGCTCATCGCCAGCGAACTTTTTGGCAAAGGCAAGTGGACCAACGTGATCTACAGAGCAAGGCGAGCTAGTGACCTAAGTGGTGGTGGTGCAGGTGTGGCGGAGCAGTCTCGTTGCTAGCCATGGTGGCACGACGGCGCTGCTCTGTGGTGTGCTGGCCGTCACCGGTCATGGTGAATCTAGGCGAAGCGCTTTATAGAATCACGGCGACCGTGCAACTATGTCTAGGTGACCTAGGCGGCTGGAGGTGCTCCGACGGAGCATGGCCACGGCAGCGGCCATGGCAGAGCTCTGGCAAAGGCGTACCCACGATGGCACAAAGCGAAAAGCGGCTTACCAATGACGCGACGGTGGGCGCTGCAAGGTGGGAAAGGTGGAGATGGGTGAGGCGGAGCTATGAGCGCAACCGATTGGAAACTGGGGCGGCGGTGAGCGTAGGCGAGCTCGGTGGAGCAGCTGCGACAGCGATGGCTATGGCGGCTGCTGCGATGGCTGCACTGAGGCGATGGAGGAGGTAGAGAAAAGAAATTGTGAGCGCTGGGATGGAGCGGGCGAGCATTTGGTGATAAAGGCGCTCATTAGCCTGGCGTGGACACACTAGGCAGGGCGCCGGCGATGCATGGCTTCGCCAGCGGCTCCATGTGGTGGCCCAAGCCTGATGCCGGTCGGCCACTGAACATTGATTCAGTTCATTCATCAGCGCAAGCGAGCAGCCTGACAGCGTGATTTGGTGACGCTCGTTCTCCTAAACCGTGAAGCAAAATAAAAAACAATCTAAATCCAAGTCATAGACCTATATACCATATTCAACTTCTATTAAATAATCAATCTCTAATTCCCAACCAATACACAGTAATATCATCTCCAAGTCGAGCCAGTGCAACTGAAAACCAGAAAAAGACAGAAAATTGTAAGTGTTGCAAAACAGTGTTTTGTTGATTTTTGGGAGCTAAAAAAGACTAAGCTATGCACCTTATTATCTCATGACCCAAAAATAAAAGTTATTTCTCTAGCCAAATACTACAACTTTGCTTTAGTGACCACCTCCATGCAAGGTCTCTAGCACATAGTTCAAACTTGGTCAAACATGCTACATTCAAAAGATGACTTGTACTTGAACTATGACCTAGTGACCCATTTAGCCCTAGCCATGAATACCAAAGTTGTTCATAATGATACTCTAAACATGTTTAAGCTATTTGCAAGGTCACACAATCATTTCATACATTAGTTGCTCATAAAGCTTTTTAGGTCGACACACATAGCATCACTTAAGTACTTGATCATGAAAAGTGATCTTCATGAATAATGTTCCATTTGTTAACCTAAGTGTAGCTAATATGTTTTAGTGACTCACATCAACCATTTACATGTATTCACTCATGATCATATGCATATATACAAAGAAACATAAAATAACAAGCATGTTTCATATGTTTCAATCACATGTTTCAAATGTAAAAGCTTAAATATGAATGCTTGATGCTCATGCTCATGCTATGCAAGTCAATTTATGCAAGGCTAACACCTAGGTTGTTACAATACCCCCCTTAATAGTATGGCCAAAGGAAAAACAAAGTCCTAAACTACTCTAAGTGTCTCTTCAACACCAAACGACACTTAGAACTAGTCCATCCTTAACCTTGTCATCCATCCTTGGAAAACCAAAATGATTTCCATCGATAGGGGCATGACAACCATGATTGCCCAATCAATTACCATTACCATGACCTAACACAAATTGTCTCTGCAAAACACATGCTAGTCAAGGTAATCTCATGTCATCATTAATCACCGAAACCCAACTAGGGGCCTAGATGCTTTCAGGTATAAATGTCCTACTAGAGCTATATGCAATATCTTGACAAACCCACACTTTCTTGTTGTTTAGATTTTGTTTTGAGTTTTGTCAAATTATGTGACCCTAGTGAGTGATACGCCATGCTTACATGATCAAGATCATGTACACACCACCACTTATGCTTTACTCTTACACTGAGAGTAAGCAAAAACATGCTTTCCACACTTATGCTATGCTCTTACACTGAGAGCTAGCATATACATGCCTTCCACCTCTCCACAAATATGTCTTTCCATCTTTCCACAAAATAAAGATTCCATGTATTTAAGATCTCTCTCCATTCTCCATACAAGTCTAAAAAAGAGACATGGGCTATGTGTTATGAAAAAAAGAGAGAGAAAGTTGAAAAAAGAGAGCTAGAAAAGATGATGAAAAAAGAGACAGATGAGTGAAAAAATGTCGAGCAAAAAAAAAGAGAGAGGATGAGCATTAAAGATAGCCCATGATCTCAATCATCTAGATTTGGAGAGAGCATCTTTGAGGAGTCACACTTCCACTCATATCCACACACTTGCACTCTTGATCATGTTTGTATGTTGTTTTCCTCCATGGATCTATGCTTTGACTTTATAATATAAACATTCTAAGTATGCCTTTCAAGTTCTACCCAAAACTCCACATAGTTATAGTTGTAGAGCCTTGAGGCAAAGTAAGATCTTGGTGAGGACACATACACAAATACCATTGAATGATTTGAGAGAACCATATGAGGAGTAACATGAGCTATGCTTTGTTTAAAAAAATATTGTCAAAAACTCCAATCTCACTTGAGAAGGAGAAGTGATCTATGTCTTCAAGTCAGAACGCTTCCATTTCTCGACCGCCCAAGGTGATGTTCTAGCCACTTCAAAACCCACAGGTATGAGTATGTGACTTGGAATATCTTTTATGCTTGCATAATATCCTGAGGAAGTTATGTATCAAATCCACCTGAATCTTAGCTCAGTCCCCTTTCTTGTTTGAATCCTTTACTCGGGATGAGCAAAAGTTCGGAGTGGGAGAGCTTGTTGATGGTCACTAACACCTATTTTGACCATCAACATTTCACCCAAAAGCAAGATAAAGTTAGGAAAATCATCATCACATGTGTAGGATTTGCTTTATAATTCACCTAGTTCCACTTGTACAAGGAAATATATTTGTATACAGGAATTTTGGCCAAAATGGTGACAAATACACACATAGGAGGCAAGTGGACGTGGCAAGGGGTCAAGGGGCCCACATGCCGTGCCGATTGGTGCCACATAGATGCCTCCCGATGCCCCACTTGCCCCTTCCATGTCACCAATCCGTGGGAGAGGTTCTCCAAGCCTTCTCCAGTGTTGATCTTAAGTCGGTTTGCACCGATGGTCACGATGGAGTGGTCTTGGATCCATGGGTCCACTGTCAAGGACTTGGAGCCCTCCAACTGACCTTGGAACTACATCACCAGCCAAATCTTCGCATGTGCTGCCTTCACCACCGCCTTTGGGAGCCAACCAAGGCCCTATGATCAAAAGGTAGTGGAATTGTATGCTGGTCGGTGCCCCTACCACGTCGCCTGGCACCCAAGTTTGCTCCACTGACTTCCTATGCTACCTATAAGTACCCCCACTGCCTCTAGACACTATAAAAGGGGCAGTAGTGTGCTTGGTGGAGAAGGGCACCATCTCATTCCATCACTCTAAGTGAGAGTAGTAGCTAGGCAAAGATTTGTAGCTCTACTACTTAGAAGTAGAAGATAGGGAGAGTGTGAGGAGAAGCTTGGAGAAGGGTCGAGGTTGTTGGCATCCTCTCCACTTATGCTTTGCCTGGATGAAGCTCTTCTTTGAGTGAAGTCCGACATCTTTTATGTGGTAACTCTGCTCTTTTACGTTACTTAAGTATTATTTATATTATTGTCTTTACTGGTTTCACCACTTGGCTAGAGTGCTCTAGTTTCATTTCATCATGTATAGGATTAGAGTAGTGAGTCTATAGATTAAGCATGGTGCTTAGGATATAGCTTACCTATGTTTATGGCTAGGCCTCTGGATAGATTGTCGTAGGTGGTAGGTGGTGACCGCCCTGCCCACCCTTTGTATTCCACCATGATAGGTCTAGTTATTAAATCATAGGGCTCATGGCAGACCTTGTCTAGTTATCCCTCCTGATTGCTAGGCGGGCTGTGCCCCAAAGTAAACAACTGTGATATAGTATTCCTTAGTCTTGCCTTAGTTTAGAGAAACCTCATATATCATCTCTACCTATTATTTTACCCTTGTTCTATCCTTGGATAAACTTAGTTCTTAGTCTAGTTCACTTCACGTTCCCCATGGAAATACAATACCTTAGAATACTCCTGGGTGAAAGCTACATTGACATTCATGCACTTGCAGATTTATCTGTTTGGCATATCTAGTGTCAATAGAGAGTAGTTACTAAACTTTAGTCTTTAAGAATCCAAACAGGAGGGCTAATGTTGGGCTAAAGTTTAGCCAAAGCCCCAACTAGTTGTTAGCCAATTAATGTGTAAAACTTAGCTAATATGGGCTAAAGTTCCAACCGGTTGTAAAAAACATCTATACCCCCCCGAACCCTATCTCCTGCATGCCCTGTTCTCCTCCCTCTTGCACTCGCCATAGACTTCGCGAGGAAAGACCGCACATGGTCATATGGTGCGGCATTGCTCGGCCTCCAGGCTCTAGGTGCTCACTCCCACCTTTCCTATAGGTCCCTCACGCCGCCTCCCTTCCTACAGTCACCACACGTAGCTGCTCTGCCTCTAGATTGTCACACCTACTATCAAACTGCCTCTACATGCCACGCACCCACCACAACAAGCTACCTTCAGTCACTAGCACCGATGAGCTTCCCCGAGCGATGGATCTAGGGGCAAACTTTGGCTCTTATCTCACTCTGATTCTATGGTCTATCCTGCCAATGGTTCTTCACATCATAGCAAGTGCGTGGCTCGCTGGTTTGGGGTAGAATTTGTTTATTCTCGGATACGAGGCTCGTCATCACGAGAGCCATGATGTGGCCAACCTTGACCTCAACATTGAGGCAAAAGATTTCTCAAGTTTGGCCACCTTCTAAGACATTATGTAGTCTGAGCAATTGAATCCAGTCACTATGGATATTGGCAGTAGGAATAAAGGCATTAGCGGTCATCCATCCAGCAACTCACGCCGTGTCTCGTCAGCACACATAGGATCAAGCAGAGATGTTGCTGCCAACATCGTAGCACCGTTTCATGCTCCTCGCACATCTGGCGGTGGCTGTGGAGACAGCCGTGTAGGTGGGCATGGAGGTGGAGGTGGAGGTGGTCATGGAGCTAGACGTGGAGGGCACGTGGAGCTTCAACTGCACAAGCTTCTCAATCTGCCTTTGCAACTCATGCTCCTCAAGTCATGAATTTAGTTGTTGCTGGTACTTGGGCTCCATGGACCACCACCTTTGTTGGTCCTAGTACTCAAGCTCCTCCAAACACTGCTGCTGGTGGGAATAGCAGCATGCATTGGTTCCATGCTACTGATTTTGGGACTAAAGGCAATGCAGTGGAGGATGATGCAAATAATGGTTAAGAAGACAAAGATGAAACTTTTCAGGATGACTCTATGATAAGTAATTTTTCATACCTGATTTGTTTTCATTTCATAGTTTGTATACTGGTCAATTATTTTGATCAAAATTGTATAAGAGTTGGTTTGCATCACAGTAGAAAATATCTTAGAAACAGGCAGGATCAGCTCAAGAGGTTATACTAGTTTTGGATTTAGCTCAACAAGTAGTCTGGAAACGGTTCTATGTGTGGCATGAAGACCAATTTTGGAAAGATACATGCAAGGTAATTTAGGGTCTGCTAGCATTATTTCATTCCTGATTTCTAAAATTGTTCCCTCATACATGTCTAACAACTTTTCTTAGAATAAATCTGAATGGAGGAAGTTAAGAAAGGGGGCCCCAAAACATTTTGATTAGCTTGAGCAAATGTTCTATAACATAGCTGTGGATGGCTCATCTATTTATAGAACTCTTTAAATGTGGTGACCTTAGGAATAGTACCTCCTAGTTCCTCCTCACAAATCACTATTCATCCATAGTTACTTGCTGTTGCTCGTCCGATCCAATCCGCTGCCAACAGATGCCCCCATGCTAGCCCAACCCCTCTACACAGTGGTGCCCATGTAAAAAAGACTATCGATGCCACCGAGAAACTACACCGCCCCTGCACCCTTTCCCTGCATCCACCGATAGAAAGGGCAAAAACCCCAGTCCACATCGGCCCTGGCGAGGTCGTCGCCTCCACGCACCATCCCATAGATCGCCTCCGGTGAGGCCACGCTAAGGGCGCCGCCGCTGAGGGGTGCCACACCGGCCCCAGCCCTGGCCCCCGCTGCGACGTCTCTCCGCCTCCTTAGCTGTGCTTCCCTATTCATGTCGCCTCCACCAAAGTCATTATCACCATGCGCCACCCCGCAACCCATCTCTAGCGATGCTGCCATGAGGAGGAGGCTGCTGAGGGGTGCTACATCGGCTATAGCACCGGCCCCTGCTGCTCCTCTTCTTGGTCCCCATCACCCCTGGCCAGGTCGCCACCAACCACTAGTGGAGAAACAGGCTGTACTCCCGGTTCTCAACCGCCTTCAGTCCCGGTTTTGGAACCGGGAGTATGAAATCGGGACTAAAGGTCCCCTCCTTTGGTCCCGGTTTTGTGCCTAGGACTAAAGGTGCACCTTTAGTCCCGGTTGGTAAGACCAACCGGGACTAAAGGTTTCCTTTTTTTCTTTTTTTGTTTCTATTTTCAATTGATGATTCATTTTGGTTTTCGAATAGGTTTTCGAATATGCATTCTACGCTGCTAATAATATACGTATTCTACATGTTTATAATGTTCGAACATTTTGTACAAACTAAAGTATGAAACTAACGTATATATTACATGCATATACATATATTGTACGTTATTTTATGTACATATAATATGTATGTATGTGTATATATATATATATATTACAAATAAAGGTTGCATTGTATATTCTATCATATCCTTGGGATAACAAAATCACTCCATCTAGTTTGGCTTCCATGTTTTGTTGACGTCATTGTAGAACTCGCCGGCGGGGTTGAGGACCTGATCATTAAGAAATTCTGCTATGGTCTCTTGAATTGCTTTCAGTTGGTCACGTCGTATGACTTTTTCCTTCAACCATAGAGTCTTCAATAAAAGTTAAAGGAAAAGTATTAATATATATATATGTGTTGGTCACTTGATTACTTATATATATGAGCAACAAAAGAAATTGTGAATATATGAATATATTTATATAACATACTTTGAGGATCTCTTCAGGAGTTCTTTTTGTGTACGCCCCGATAAACTCGCAAACATAGTATCCGCAGTAGTTGTTCCTCTATTCTTGCCTCAGAACCCACTTTTACAAGAAAAAAGATCCAGTGAATTGAAAGCATGCATGGTGTTAATTGAATTATATATATATATATATATATATATATAAATGTAGATAGTACTTACTTTGTGTGCGATTACATCCAGTGGCGCTTTGCAATGTTTCATGTGGTGATTCTCAATGAAACTTTTCCAAACACTACGCCCAATAAAATAAAACATTAATTTGGTCTTTAATAATTGTTGCAGTTAAGAGATCGGGGTATATATAGTTGCTAGAGAGACTATATTACCCATGGATAATATCTATCATGTCTTGGTACTCTATTTGCTCTTTTCTTAATGAGTCTAAGATTCTCAACCGACTATTGGCCATATCAATGACCATCAATATCTAGTGATTGCTGCATATGTTTTTATACACAAATATGATTGATATTAACCAGAGTCAACATATATGTATATATATGGGAGATAGCTTAGCTAGTAAGCAAATAATTGAACAAATGTCCATATGATCGACATTAATTATTTAACACTCACTTGAAGTTGTAGGGGAAGAGTATGTCCTTATTTTGTTGGTTCACTAAGAACCTCATGAGATTTTTCTCGAGTTCAGCTTTCCATTGAGGCGGGGGATTAGGGTGTTTGAATATGACATTTGGATCAACAAAACCAACATCATTATCCTTTCTCTTTCTGAGTTCTATCATCTCATATCTGCATATATAAAAATATAGTGTGAGGATATATAATGTATATATATACATGTAGCTTTATATATACACACACTTTAATAGTTGAAAATAATCACACTTAAAGACAATAGCAGCTAATGAGACTTTTGTCGAGAGAGTCCAGGTGGCATAGTTGGTGTAATTCTTCAAACTCGACATATATAACGTCATCGCCACGAAAGTAATGTTGGTTTCTAACTCTGATAGTAATAAAGGCCTCTCCCTATTCACACGCCACCATGTACCACTTGTTTAGCAGATACATTTGTGTACCCAGTTCACCTAAGGCCTCAGGGTTGTATAGACTCTTTCCACATTCAAATTTCTTCCAAGGATCCACTTTCGGAGCAGATGGTCCTTCAGCGAGCACTTGGGCAAGGTCCAAACTAGTTTCCTCGTAAAACTGAGCCAGCTCCTCAAAATTGACATCTAAGTCTAAGTTCGAACCATATTCATTACGAATGACAAGAGGGGGGACTGATTGTTACGATTGTTGTCCGAGTTGTGCAACACCTTTCCCTGGTCTAGTCTTTTTTTGCGTCGCCTCAAATGACTTGGTGAGAGAGCAGTCGTAGTCCGATTTTGGCCGGGTCTTTTGAGATTCCCACTTTTTCTGGTCCACCTTCTTTCTTAGAAGATCTGGAGGTAGGTAGAAGTATGATTTCTCTGGGTTCTCCCTCTCTTCTCGTTGCTTTTTTACTTTTTCGAAGAAACTGTCCACATCTTTTTTTACTATAGCTTTTAATTCCTTTTCACTTTTCTCGAAAGATAGTTTTTGGGGAATAACTGGATTAGATGAGGCTTTCTTCTTTGTTGGCTAGTGGGACAATGACTTTGTTTGCGGGGTGGACCTCTTAGGAGCTGGCTTCCTCTTAGTCATCAAGGGAGGTGGGGCAACCATTGGAGGCGTTGGAGACCTCCTTGGAGGTGGCGGCGGTGGCGGTGTTGCCACCTGATTGCTTGGAGCACTATGATGATCTGGAGATTGAATAATTGGACTTAGGTTGGTGGAGGCCCTGCTGTGTGATTATAAAAAAGAATAATTAGGTATAAGAAATTGTTATTATTAATCATGCATGTCAATAGAAAGTTTGTAAAAAAATTATTTTGTTCACTTTTGTCCGCACCTATTGTCTGGCAGTTGAGGAAGCGGTGGTGGACTAGAGACCTCGGGAATAATGATGTAGCGCTTGTGCCATAGGATGAATGTTTTCTCTGCTTCTCCTAGAGTTTTCTCCCCATCACCTCCTGGAATGTCAAGAGGCAGGTCACTAAAACCTTTGTTAACTCTATCCACTAAGACGCTAACATATCCAGGTGGTATTATTGCCCTATGGATTCTTGGTGTCTTGGTAGGATCTGAAGGAGAAAAAACACCGAGAGCCACCATGATTGTGGCATTCTCTTTTGGAATATGTAGCTCACATGATGTAAACGGTGCAGTGATGTCATCCACGGGGAAACGTAGCATTGCGTCATCTTGATTTGGCAACTCCATGGAAGCGTAGCTGCTTTTCAACTAATCAGGGGGGCTAATATTAATGTTCATTCCTGGATCTGATGCCTGCCTCTGGGCACTCATTGCTATTTGCACTTGCTTTATGATTTTGCCCTGCATTCTAGCTTGCATGTCTTTTTCGCGCTCCCGTGCTTGAAGCAACGCCTCCCGTGACTCACGAACCAATTCCTCCAACCTGCTGATCTGCGCTGCATTCTCATCCTTCCTTCTCTGCCGGCTTCTGTAGGTATCTCTATCATCAGGGAAACCATGCTCCCAAGAAATATTCTGTCCTAAACCTCTCGTTCGGCCACTGTGTTTAGCGATCCCGAGGGCATACGTCAGTTCATCCTTCTCTCTATTGGGCCTGAACGCACCAATAGTTTTAGCTTGTAGAGCATAAGATAATCTTTATGTTGCTCTTTTGAGTTTTGAGCCATGAACCAGCTTCCCGGTCTCTAGGTCCAGTCTTCCCCCATGAGCAAAAAACCAATTCTTCGCGCGTTTGGGCCAATTGAGTGATTCTGGTGTGATACCCTTGGCAAGAATGTCCACTTCCATTTTTTCCCACTTGGGAATGACAGTCGCGTAGCCACCAGATCCCATGCCATGGTGGTATACCTTCTGTTGGGCATTCTCTTGGTTCCTTCTCACCCGTTCCTCACCCTCTTCCGATGTCTTGTATTGTACAAAATCATTCCAGTAGGGCCTCAACTTCGCGAGCGGGCCACTAGTATTGAAATTGGGCGTTACGTTCTTCTTGATGTATTTCGTATATAGGGATTTCTTCCAAGTCTGAAATTGTGTGGCCATCTTCTTCATAGCCCACTTTTGAACTAGTTCCTTCAATTCATTATCGTTGATAGCATCATAATCATCCGCTTACAACGTGAAATGTTGAAGAATATCATCCCAAATTAAATTCTTATCAAGATCAGAGACAAAACTAACATGAGGCTCGTTGATCTTTTGCTTCCATTCATGGGCACTGATTGGAAGTCTATCCCTTACAAGGCACCCACAGTGTTGCACGAATTTCCTTGTGTGTGGACCAAGTGGTTCGCCTGTCTCGATATTGAATTCTGATATTATGTAGCGCCCCGCCAATGGCTTTTTTGGGCCTCGAATTTTTTTGCTTTTCGCCGTTGTTGTCGTCGATCCAGAGGGCTACGTATAATAGATGATAGATATTCAAATATATATATATAATATTCAAATATATATATAAATATATATACCTTGCCTGTATTTTCTTGCACAATATTTTCTTGGTTATCTTCAAGAGCCAGGTATTGACTCCCGTCATCTACATCCTACTGGTCACCATCGATAAATTGAGTGCCGGTGTTGATAATATTCATCATTTCTTCATCCATGTTGTCTCTCAGGGCAGCCATCTAGCTTTTACACCACCAGATATATCTATAAAAAATAAAAACTATATCTATAAAATGAACTCCTGCAAGACGTGCCACCTCAAGGATAGTAACATTTGTAAAAAAATCATTTCTGTAGCTATACTAGTGATAGAATGTAGCATAAGCCTTATTTAAGTGCCTAGCTTGTTTGAAGGGGAAATCTTAACTGATAAAGTTTAAAGGTTTCTAGAGCGTTTAACACTACTCTGCTTGTCGAGAAAGTTGCTAGTGTTGTGTCATTGGCATTTTTCATGGCCGTGGCCATAGTCATTGTGTTCTCATCTTTTACTGTGGCAGGTAAGTAATTCACATGATATTTCCGCAAATTAACAGAAGAATGGGAGTGTACACACATAACAATCGATTATCGTTTATATTTATATATATACTACATTTGGGTACGGTGATTGATAGACTACTGCAACGATATCGGGACGTGTGAATAAATAACCATCCATACTAGTTGACCTTGCTTACGTGATTATCTTGGCGAGCATTTCTCCACAGGACGGCACTGTACTTGGCCACAGAAGAGCTCTGATTCTATAAGGAAGGGAACATGGTCTTCCACGACCGTTGCCGCTCTCCCTCATAGAATCAAAGCTCCTCCTTGACGTTCATTACCGCTCGGCAGAGAACATGCTCGCTGAGCTAAACATGGTCCGCAAGTTCAACTAGTACGGATTTTCTACAATTTTCTAACTAGTCGTCATAAGCTACCGCGTAAAAAGGAGGAAACGACGAGACACCGGGCGTGCCCATGCTCCACTGAGCTCGATGGCTCAGCGCAAAATCACATTATAAGATTGCCGGCACGAGGACTCAGCACACACATCCATCCGATTACAAAAGGTTGGAGCCATTAATCCATCATAAACGGATTATATATGGTGGCAGCGGTGGCTCACATCCAAGGTGTCAAACGCGAGGTCCAGCTCCTGCAGCCAAAAAAACATGTTAGAGACTTAGACTTTACTAAAAAAACATGTTACAGAAGTATGCACCAAATTGATGAGCCAAATTGATACTAATGGAAATCAGCAGACTATTGTTTATAATGGCAAAATGTACAAAACAAATGCAAAAGCAAGCATCTCACTGTATCTTAAAAAATGCTTCCATTGTCAATGCTGCTCTCATCAGCATAGAGATTTTGTCACAAAAAGTTTCTACCACTCAGGTTCCAATCCAAACTTCAAAGATCATGCATAGATTCTAGATTCATAAAGAAGCAACTTTTTTTATGACTTGTAGAAATTGCAAAAGCTCATGATATCAGCCATAACTCCTACCAGATCAAAGTTAGCTCCTGCCCAGATTCTAGATTCATACAAAAGCTCATTTGCAACAAGTATGTACAAATGTATAAAATCATAATTCTAATAAACATGATCATCTAGTAGAGCTTTTAATTAAAGGATTTGTCATGCCGGAGCTCCATGGCCACGGCGGCGGCCTCCTCCTTCCCCTCCCGTTCCCGCCGCCGCCAAGGCCATGGGCGCCCCGCCCCAACCTAGCCCGGCGATATCCATCGTTGTCGGAACTCTAATGATGGCATCATCAAGGGAAGTGTAGAGGAAGAGGGAGACCGGGCCAAACCTTGAGAAGACGTGCCGTAGCTGTGGCCTGCTATGGATCTTGGAGAAGACTGCTTGGGGGAGAGGTGGGCCAGGGACAAGGATGATGCAAGGCGTGCGCTAGTCGGCCAGTGATAGCATGCGCGCGTGAGGTGAGGCTAGGGTGGCCTGGGGGCAGTGGCGCTGCTGGATCGATCTGGTGGAGAAGATGAGGCTTGGCGGAGACAGAGAGGTTTTATAAAGGGAGACCTTTAGTCCCGGTTGCCGCTATGAACCGGGACTAAAGATCCTTTAGTCCCAGGTGATGATTAGAACCGGGACTAAAGGTCTGATCTTTAGTCCTGGGTGTAGCCACGACCTAGGAGTAAAGGTCATTTTGGCGGGCTGAAAAAACGCAGCCCACCTTTAGTCCCGGGTGTAGCCACGGCCCGGGAGTAAAGGGCATTTTAGGCCCGGGAGTAAAGGTGGTCTGCAGTTGGCTTTCTTCGGTTTTCATAAGTTTTTTCCTTTTTTATATATTTCTTTTATATAAAAATGCATAGAGTTATTAATTGCCTAATAAATAAAATATTACCAAAAAATATAAAAAACCTAGACTTGGTTTTGCATTATTATGCACAACAAAAAATTGTAACCTAAACTCTTTTGTTTTACTGTATGAATATTTGACATAGTGTAAATAATAATTACAATTTGCACCATGCAAAAATATACTACTTAATTAAAATCATTAAAACTATTACTTTTCGACAAGAAATTAGTTTTCACATCTTATTAATGTTGATCATTTGGTTTTTCATCACACATTCTCCACGAGAAATCCACCATCTAGCAGAAAATTCATTTAAACCATAGAAAATATGAAAACACGACAAAAAAAATCTGAAGTCACAATTATTACATAATAGGTCTAATACATCACTAAATATATCAAGCGGGCATAGTAGTGAACTTCTTCTTAACGTATATCCCTTGGTTATGATCGCGTCATATCCATAGAGTGTCCTCATCATTTAGCTGGATGCTTGGGTCTTTGTTCACTGTGAAGGGTGGAATCGGTCATCCTTTTCATAATCTTCTGATATGTCTGACTTGTCTTCAATTCCGACGATATTTCTTTTCCCTGAAAGAACTATGTGGTGCTTTGGCTCATAGATTGGGTCGTTGTTGTTTTTCCCTCTCTTCGGTTTTGTAGACATGTCCTTGACATAAAACACCTGATTCACATCCTTGGCAAGGACGAATGGTTCATCTTTGTACCCAATATTGTTGAGGTCCATGGTTGTCATTCCATACTGGTTGTCGACTGCTACCCCGCCTCCAGTCGCCTTTACCCATTGGCACTTGAACAAAGGTACCTTAAAAGTAGGTGCATAGTTTAGTTCCCATATCTCCTCTATGCGGCCATAATATATTTGCTTATTTCCATTAGGGTCGGTGGCATCTATGCGGACACCACTGTTTTGGTTGGTGCTCCTTTTATCTTGGGCTACTATGTAAAATATATTCCCATTTATCTTGTACCCTTTGTATGTGAGGATATGCCATGATGGCTGCCTAGCCAACAAATACAGTTGCTCATCAATACTCTCATCACCCTAACATTCTTTTTGCAACCAGTCACTGAAAGTTTCCATGTGCTGATGTATAATCCAAGCTTCAGACTTCCCTAGAAACTTGGATTGGAGCAACTCTTTATGTGTCTCGATATACGGATACACCAAGGAGGAGTTTTGCAGAACTATGTAGTGTGCTTTATTAAAATAATTGTCCTACGTACCAATATATGTTTTCTTCCCTAGTGTCCCCTTTTCACTTAGTCTCCCCTCGTGTCGTGATTCAAGAACACCAACTGGGTCAAGGTCGAGAATAAAGTCAACACAAAACTCAATGACCTCCTCTGTTCCATAGCCCTTGGCGATGCTTCCTTCTGGCTGAGCATGGTTGTGAACATCTTTCTTTAGGACTCCCATGAACCTCTCAAAGGGGAACATGTTGTGCAGGAACACAGGACCGAGAATGCTAATCTCCTTGACCAGGTGAACTAGGAGGTGTGTCATGATATTAAAGAAGGAAGGAGGGAACACCAACTCAAAGCTGACAAGACATTGAACCACATCATTATGTAGTTTAGCTAGATCCATTGGATCGATTGCCTTCTGAGAAATTGCATTGAGGAATGCACATAGCTTCACGGTGGCTAGACGTACATTTGGAGGTAGAATTGCTCTTAATGAAACTAGAAGCAATTGCGTCATGAGCACGTGGCAGTCATGGGACTTTAAGTTTAGGAATTTCTTCTCTGGCATATTTATTATACCCTTTATATTCAAGGAGAATCCAGATGGTACCTTGATGCTTGCTAGGCATTCAAACATGCTTTCCTTCTCTTCTTTGCTAAGAGTGTAGCTGATAGGACTTAAGTAATGGCGTCCATCATCTGTCTTCTCTGGATGTAGGTTGTCTCATTCTTTCAAACATCGTAGGTCCTATCGTGCTTTAAGTGTGTCCTTAGGCTTCCCATACACACCCATGAAGCCTAGTAGGTTCACACAAAGATTCTTTGTCAGGTGCATCACATCGATCACGCTACGGACCTCTATGACTTGCCAATAGGGTAGCACCCAAAATATGGACTTCTTCTTCCACATGGGTGCGTGACCGTCGGTGTCTATCAGTGCGGGACCCACGGGATACCCCGCAAGGAAGGGAGAAGAACTAGCCTAACTAGGATTCTTCCCCTATAATCTTAGTAGTAGTATTATTCTATAATCCTACTAGGAACTCTCATTGTAAACCGACTAGGACTCTGGCCTCTTGACTATATAAAGGAGGGCAGGGCTCCTTAGATTGGGAGTTCAGACAACAATTGTACAACACAATACTTTATGATCAATCCAATGCAAAGGCTAATGCCAATTGGACGTAGGGCTATTACTAGATCAAAGATCGAGGGCCCAAACTAGGATAAATCAACTGTCTCTTGCGTTAACCGTTGAATTCCGCATACGCTGAAGCCCGAACATACTGCCCCGGGGACCCCCGTTGTAGGCTATCGGTGGTCAAACATCGACAGCTGGCGTGCCAGGTAGGGGCTTTCAGCGACTTTGCATCCGAGGGCTCGATGGACCTCGACAGCATGATCTTCTCGGCAAGATCAACTTTCATCTTCGGTTCATGGATCTGCGAGGCAGGCGACGATGGCAAGCTCCAAAGCCATCTCCTCGAAGATTCAGATCATCATCAGAACTTTTCCATTTTGGCAACAACAACAATCAGATTGTTGGAAGATTCACGCAGCTCGTAATGTCCAATCCAACCCGGATTTCGTGACTTCACGCATCCGATTCAAACTCAAGTTCCGCTTTCGAGATGAAGTCTTATCCGAGTTCTTTCAGAAAACTGAGTTCTTTCCTAACAAAGCTCCAGGACATAACGTCAACCTATCAAGAATACTACTCGGAGTACACTCAGAGTACTTCAAAGAAGTCGGGTCCTCTTCCGTTCGGACTCCACAACATGGCAATGTCTTATTAGGCATGGCCCGAAGGATTCCTCGATCCGGTGCTCAGAATGCCACTAAAGGGAGCCTAGGAAGGTCTCGTTCTAACTATAACATCTCAAGACTGCATCGTTCACTGGCCAGGTATCGTTCCTAAGGATGATGACACCCAACTAGTCGACAATACGACAACAACAACTCTACCCTACCAAGAAGGAGATTCGATCTATGACCTTGAAACCTCTACTAAAGTTATCAACAGCTCTGGCAGTACAGAAATCAACGACGATGACAGAACAACTCATGCTAGAGAAGTATTCATGATTTGTCATCCTCGATCACCATTGATCCCCCAGAAGTACCCGACGTGAGATCTTCAGATGAATTCGAATCCAACATATCACCATTTATCCAGGGGCATGATGGTGAGACTGAGAGTCAGAGGCAAGCGAGAGAAAGAAAGAACAAATTGAAACAAGGATGTCAACGCTGTGCTTAGCAGCAAAAGGACACTTGGATCAAATATGTATTAGACCTAGTCGAGTACAATAAAATAAAATTAGAATGAGAGGTCGAAGAAGGACGAGCAGCGAATACACCCTACAATAAGATCCGAGAAGCACTAGAAGAACTTAGGGCGACTTCATATCCCAATGAAAAACAAGAACAACTCCGGGACTTTCTCCGATCAACAGTCCTTAGAACACACGATGGAAGGGCAACATCTCATGAACCAGAAGATCAAAATCAAAGGAAGTCTACTTTCGAAAGACTTGGACCAAGTGGAAGTCACAATGGAGAGAGCCGAAGAAATCATAGTCAAAACAACCGAGTTGAACAACCAAGAAAGGCCAGAAGCAAAGCACCTAATCGGATAGCCACGTAGAACTACTCTCACCAAGATGACAGTTGGCAAGAAGGGGGTGCAGAATCAGAATATACAGAAGCTAGAACGCATGATAGATTCCCCTGTTTTGCAAACAGACTTGCTTCAATACGACTACCTCACAAGTTCAAGCCATCCAACCACTCCAAGTATGATGGCAAGACCAAACCAAAGCAATGGCTCAGGATTTACTCACAATCGATTGAATTGGCCGGAGGAGACGATGACATCAAAACCTTGTTCTTTCCCATGGCCCTAGAAACCATGCCACTTCAATGGTTTGACAAATTGAATCCAGGATCAATAAGAAATTGGGAAGACTTGCAAAGAGCTTTTTGTGAAAATTTCATGGGAATTATTACACATCCAATCACCCATGCAGAGTTAAAAGGACTCAAGCAGAAGGGAGGGGAAAGTCTAAGAAATTACTATCGACAATTTGGCGAACTATGAGCTCAAGTACATGACATCACCCAATGAGAAATAATCGAAGCTTTCTCACACGGAATCATGGCCAGGTGGCAATTTCAAGACTTCTACAAAGAAAACTCAAGAAACAATGAAGAATTCAGATGGATAGTGGAAAAGATGATTACTGCAGAGGAAAAAACAAGGGAAAGATTCCTGGATAGAAACAATAGAGACAACTCGGATAGGCAAAACCCTCGAAACAACAGACATTAGGAGAGAAAGCGTGGTCCAGACAACACAGTATCAATGGCTAACAAATCAAAGAAATTTACCAAGCCTAGAAG
Organism: Miscanthus floridulus; assembly: GCF_019320115.1. Taxonomy (NCBI): domain Eukaryota; kingdom Viridiplantae; phylum Streptophyta; class Magnoliopsida; order Poales; family Poaceae; genus Miscanthus; species Miscanthus floridulus. Next base: position 48,842,165 of record NC_089584.1, read on the forward strand.
ATATGATGACATTGAGAACATACGTTGCCCCTTGTACCCCAATGGAAAGCACACCATCAGGAATTGCTACATCTTCAACGAAAGATACACTAGAAAAGATAGCAAGGGAAACAATAAAGAAGACAATTAGAAAAACGAAGGAGATAACCATGAAGACAAGGGATTACAAAAATACAGAGGGATAGTGGCAGTAATCTTTGCCGGGGTTCCAGATTCCAGAAGCAAACATCAAGAAAAACTAGCATTACGAACCATCATGGCTGCAGAACCTGCTACACCAAGATATCTCAATTGGTTAGAGTATCCAATCCAATTTTCAAGAGAAGACCAATGGACCAGCGTAGGACTATCACCAAGGTACTATCACCGGTATGACTGTCACCAAGGTACTAATCGATGGGGGAGCCAGACTCAACATCATCTTTTCAGAAACGCTAAGGAAGATGGGACTACAACTCACCGGGATGATTACGCCAACAAGTACACCTTTTTATGGAATAGTACCTGGCAAGGCAGCCATGCCACTCAAACAAATTACTCTACCAGTTACTTTTGGAACTGCCTCGAACTACCATATAGAGTTCATCAAGTTTGAGGTTGCGGACTTCGATTCATCATACCATGCAATCCTCGGGCGCCCAACGCTAGCAAAATTCATGGCAATACCACATTATCCGTACCTATTGCTTAAGATGCCAGGGCCTAACGGTGTTCTTTCTCTTCGGAGTGATTTAAAGCACGCATTTGACTGTGATGTTCAGGCAATCCAAATTGCAGCAAAAGCACAGGCAAATGATGGAAGAAAAGAAATAGCCACTATCGCCGCAGAAATAAGCCAAGAAGAACTAGAGATACCAGCTAAAAGACCAACCATCCTAGCACCACCAAAAGAAGCTGACGTCAAGCAAATCGACCTGGGCACCGGTGATCCCTCAAAAATGGCAACCATCAGTGTACACCTATCAGCAAAATAGGAACTCGCGCTCACCAACTTTTTTCGGGACAACAAGGATATCTTCGCTTGGAAGCCGGCCGACATGCCAGGGGTCCCAAGAGAGTTAGCTGAGCACAAAATTGATATCAATGAAGGCTCCAAGCCTATGAAACAACGAATACGATGATTCTTAATGGAGATGGGGATCTCGATCTTCCGTTAGGTGATGGTAACTATCGTTGTGGCGGAGAATGACACACCAATCCGGCTTCAGATCGAAAGATCGAACCCTGCAATCTTAGCACCACAACTCCTCTGGTTATCAACCAAGACACAGATCCAGTTGACCTCACCAAGAAGGCTAATCCCTGCCTGCGCAACGAAGAACACAAGCAAGAACAAGAAAGAAAGCAACCAAATTGCGGATGAATGATTAATCTCACGAGTTGGGGTCTCACAAACCGATGAACGGCAAAACTATTCCTGATAGAATAATCTAAGCAAAACCCAAAACCTAATGACAACGGCGGTGTATGATTATAAAGGTCTTAGGGTCGTCACCTACCCTGGATGCGCCCCCTAATGGGCCCAAACACGATACACGGCCCAACAGACCAAAAGAAGGTGTCGCAGCACCCTGGCAGATTCTAGACACTGACTTGTTTCAACGATTCCCGTTGATTCCAAAGAGCTTTTGACATGAAACCACTTGGATTGGCTTCCTTATCAAATTATCTTTCCATCCATATGTGGATCATCAAAAACAGAGTCCGGATGCGTCCTGGGTGACCAGTTTAAGGCAGACTGGTCCTGGATTCTGAGGCAGACTCGAACTTGAGTTGTTTTAGGCCTCCACCTCGGGGACTCGAACCAAATTAGCCTCGGGCCTCCTTCTTGACTTGGACACCCTTGCTGGCCTCCTTTCCCTCTATCCCATGTGCCAAACATGGTCATATGCATGGGTTTCATGTCCTCATATTCCTCCCCTTCTTGATGAAAAGCCGTCATCGGCGTCGATTGTGCTTGAAACTGATCCTGCGCAACATAAAGGAGAACAGGGTTACGAGGGCAAAGAAAACTGGAATAATTGTGAGAAGGAACGTGACCATGTTTCCAAGTTTCTAGCATGTCATCTCGCATAAAAATTTCAGCAAGCATGTTGACTCCATGATCCGAATGCACACGATGTATGTCAACACTATCATGCAAAAGATTAGAACTAACCAAAGACAATGCAGGAATAGATGGTCGAGCAGACATAGGTAGCAACCAGCAATGCTCCCCTTCTTGGAAGTGAACTTGTTTCTTTAAGGAACATGAGAAAATATTTGTATTATTATGGCTGCCCTCTAAACGATCATAATCTTGTATAACAGAAGGAGAATTCATATTATTACGAATATATACTCGATATATCATATATTGTCCCTTGTTGTTATATCTCCCAATAACATGATATGTGTGTTTAGAAAACCAAGGCAAATCAGCATATTTAAAAAGGCTCTCTTCCAAACAATCTAGGTTACACAAAACATTAAATTCAATGTAACCCAAAGTATGTAAAGAGGACAACAGTTTGAACTCATCAATTTTAGTAGCAATATGAATAACATGTTTATTTTTAGCACAAGTCACTGGTTCCAAAACATGTAAAACTAAAGCATCTTCATCCAATTCATCTTTGTCACAAGGAACATCAAGCAAATTATCATGGGACAAAGATAAATCAAGAGAGGGTTCCACTAACAATTGCTCTATGACAGCATGGTTTGTGGAAAAATTTAGTACATTAAGACAATTTTCACCTTCCGTGAGTGTAGGACCATGGGCATTACCTGTGTTCTCAGCAGGAGTAATAGGTGCATGGTGAAGTGGTGGTTCTGAATTTGCATATGAGGTTGTGAGCTCCTCAGTTTCTTCCACGTCATCCTCTCGCTTATGTACATTATTCTGTAGAAGGTTAGTCATAGCAAGAGGAATAATAACAGAACCTTCCTCTAAATGGTGCACCTCAGCATACGAAGTCAAAACAGGAGGTGGATTAACAAAGGTTTCTCGCATAAGAAGTTTCATATCATTCCAAGTTTGAGGTTTATCAGAAGGATCTAAAGACTCCCACCAAGATAAAGCAGAATGTCGCAAAACACTAGCTGCATTTTTTACCTTCCTCCTTGGACACATAAAGCGAGTAGCAAATATGTTATCGATGGCAATTTCCCACTCCATGTACTCATCAGCACCTATACCATCATAAGTTGGTGGATACGAACAACCTGTCATTGTAAATACAAAAACAAGGAACAAATGGTGAAAGTTATCCCTACCAAATGACTACGTGGTTGCAGTGGTGTCACTTTTCACAGCAAGTGGAAGCATCTTACCAAGCTCTTACAAAGTTCTTACCAACGCAAGTAGTGGGTGGTACAACCGGCGGCTGGTTCGTGATACCTGTGAGGTAGTGGTACCAAGATTCCAAAGCCCTTTGTCTGTACTGATCTGAAGAATTTGTGGAGCTTGGAAGGCAAACAAAGAGTAATATGTATATCTAGCACACAAGTTAGTAACAGAAAGTAATGCTGAATTATAGTCCAAAGTACTTGTTCTCGTTGCTGGTCTAAAGTGTTGCAAGTACCAGGTGTGTGACAAAAGTATGGTGGATAGCAAGGTGATAGGTGTGAGAAAAACAAGTATGGTGGATGGAGATAGCAACACAAACAAGAACCAGACAACACACGCTAACACAGCTCACTTTGGTCTTCTCTATGTGCTCCTCTAAATATTGTTCCTCTTTTGCCCCTCTCTTTTTTCTATTTTTTTGGGCTGTCGTTGTTTTTTGGGAAATTTTGAATTTTTTATTTTATTTTTTTTGATATTTTTCCTTTACTTAGGAGCACAAAAGAAGTAACCACAAAAAATATGAGATAAAACAAGTGAAAGACGTGGCCTGTGGAATTTTCAAAAAACTGGATCAAAATCGACAAAAACCTTGTGACCACAAAAAGAGGATCTTGTGACCACTTTTTGACCAATCTAAAAATCTTCGACCCCAATAATACGGGGGATGGATGGATCCGAATTTTTTTTTCTGATCGATTTGCATATATAGAACGTCGAAAACGGAGTTCGTATGTGAAAACTAGACCAGTTTTAAGAATTGGCTCCGAATTAGAGGACAAAACGGGAACATTGTGTGCAAAATTGGTCACAGCAGCCAAGATTTGATAGAAATGATGGGGGAAAAACACACGAACTAGACTCTAACATGACCTAACCAGCAACAAGACCTCGACCAGGACACAAACTCAACACGACGGACTCTGAAACTGAAATATGCAAAGGCTATGGCGCGGAAGGTTCTAGGACAGGAAATAAAAGTATGACACTGGACTATGGGACGAATGCGAAACACTCAAAACTAGGGAATAAATGTGAACTTGATAGTATACCTTAGCTCTGATTACCACTTAATGGAGACGGGGATCCCGATCTTCCGTTAGGTGATGGTAACTATCATTGTGGCAGAGAATGACACACCGATCTGGCTTCAGATCGAAAGATCGAACCCTGCAATCTTAGCACCACAACTCCTCTGGTTATCAACCAAGACACGGATCCGGTTGACCTCGCCAAGAAGGCTAATCCCAGCCCGTGCAACGAATAACACAAGCAAGAACAAGAAAGAAAGCAACCAAATTGCGGATGAATGATTAATCTCACGAATTGGGGTCTCACAAACCGATGAACGGCGAAACTGTTCCTGACAGAATAATCTAAGCAAAACCCAAAACCTAATGACGGCGGCGGCGTATGATTATAAAGGTCTTAGGGTCATCGCCTACCCTAGATGCGCCCCCTAATGGGCCCAAACACGATACACGGCCTAACGGACCAAAAGAAGGTGTCGCAGCACCCTGGTAGATTCTGGATACTTAATTGTTTCGACGATTCACATTGATTCCGAAGAGCTTTTGACATGAAACCACTTGGATTAGCTTCCTTATCAAATTATATTTCCATCCATATGTGGATCATCAAAAACGGAGTCCGGATGCGTCCTGGGTGACCAGTTTAAGGCAGACTGGTCCTAGATTCCGAGGCAGACTCGAACTTGAGTTGTTTTAGGCCTCCACCTCGGGGACTCGAACCGAATTAGCCTCGGGCCTCCTTCTTGACTTGGACACCCTTGCTGGCCTCCTTTCTCTCTATCCCATGTGCCAAACATGGTCATATGCATGGGTGTCATGTCCTCATCATCCTCCCCTTCTTGATGAAAAGCCGTCATCGGCGTCGATCCTGCTTGAAACTGATCCTGCGCAACATAAAGGAGAACGGGGTTGCGAGGACAAAGAAAACTGGAATAATTGTGAGAAGGAACGTGACCATGTTTCCAAGTTTCTAGCATGTCATCTCGCATAAAAATTTCAGCAAGCATGTTGACTCCATGATCCGAATGCACACGATGTATGTCAACACTATCATGCAAAAGATTAGAACTAACCAAAGACAATGCAGGAATAGATGGTCGAGCAGACATAGGTAGCAACCAACAATGCTCCCCTTCTTGGAAGTGAACTTGTTTCTTTAAGGAACATGAGAAAATGTTTGTATTATTATGGCTGCCCTCTAAACGATCATAATCTTGTATAACAGAAGGAGAATTCATATTATTACGAATGTATACTCGATATATCATATATTGTCCCTTGTTGTTATATCTCCCAATAACATGATATGTGTGTTTAGAAAACCAAGGCAAATCAGCATATTTAAAAAGGCTCTCTTCCAAACAATCTAGGTTACACAAAACATTAAATTCAATGTAACCCAAAGTATGTAAAGAAGACAACAGTTTGAACTCATCAATTTTAGTAGCAATATGAATAACATGTTTATTTTTAGCACAAGTCACTGGTTCCAAAACATGTAAAACTGAAGCATCTTCATCCAATTCATCTTTGTCACAAGGAACATCAAGCAAATTATCATGGGACAAAGATAAATCAAGAGAGGGTTCCACTAACAATTGCTCTATGACAGCATGGTTTGTGGAAAAATTTAGTACATTAAGACAATTTTCACCTTCCGTGAGTGTAGGACCATGGGCATTACCTGTGTTCTCAGTAGGAGTAATAGGTGCATGGTGAAGTGGTGGTTCTAAATTTGCATATGAGGTTGTGAGCTCCTCATTTTCTTCCACGTCATCCTCTCGCTTATGTACATTATTCTGTAGAAGGTTAGTCATAGCAAGAGGAATAATAACAGGCTCTTCCTCTAAATGGTGCACCTCAGCATCCGAAGTCAAAACAGGAGGTGGATTAACAAAGGTTTCTCGCATAAGAAGTTTAATATCATTCCAAGTTTGAGGTTTATCAGAAGGATCTAAAGACTCCCACCAAGATAAAGCAGAATGTCACAAAACACTAGCTGCATTTTTTACCTTCCTCCTTGGACACATAAAGCGAGTAGCAAATATGTTATCGATGGCAATTTCCCACTCCATGTACTCATCAACACCTATACCATCATAAGTTGGTGGATACGAACAACCTATCATTGTAAACACAAAAACAAGGAACAAATGGTGAAAGTTATCCCTACCAAATGACTACGTGGTTGCAGTGGTGTCACTTTTCACAGCAAGTGGAAGCGTCTTACCAAGCTCTTACAAAGTTCTTACCAACGCAAGCAGTGGGCGGTACAACCGGCGACTGGTTCGTGATACCTATGATGCAGTGGTACCGAGATTGCAAAGCCCTTTGTCTGTACTGATCTGAAGAATTTGTGGAGCTTGGAAGGCAAACAAAGAGTAATATGTATATCTAGCACACAAGTCAGTAACAGAAAGTAATACTGAATTATAGTCCAAAATACTTGTTCTCGTTGCTGGTCTAAAGTGTTGCAAGTACCAGGTGTGTGACAAAAGTATGGTGGATAGCAAGGTGATAGGTTTGAGAAAAACAAGTATGGTGGATGGAGACAGCAACACAAACAAGGAACCAGACAACATACGCTAACACAACTCACTTTGGTCTTCTCTATGTGCTCCTCTAAATATTGTTCCTCTTTTGCCCCTCTTTTTTTCTATTTTTTTGGGTTGTCGTTGTTTTTTGGGAAATTTTGACTTTTTTATTTTATTTTATTTTTGATATTTTTCCTTTACTTAGGAGCACACAAGAAGTAACCACAAAAAATATGAGCTAAAACAAGTGAAAGACGTGGCCTGTGGAATTTTCAGAAAACTGGATCAAAATTGACAAAAACCTTGTGACAACGAAAAGAGGATCTTGTGACCACTTTTTGACCAATCTAAAAATCTCCGACCTTGATAAGACGGGGGATGGACAGATCCGAAATTTTTTTCTGATCGATTTGCATATATGGAACGTCAAAAACGGAGTTCGTATGCGAAAACTAGACCAGTTTTAAGAATTGGCTCCGAATTAGAGGACAAAATGGGAACAATGTGTGCAAAATTGGTCACAGTAGCCAAGATTTGATGGAAACGATGGGGGAAAAACACACAAACTAGATTCTAACACGACCTAACCAGCAACAAGACCTCGACCAGGACACAAACTCAACACGACGGACTCTAAAACTGAAATATGCAAAGGCTATGGCACGGAAGGTTCTAGGACAGGAAATAAAAGTATGACACTGGACTATGGGACGAATGCGAAACACTCAAAACTAGGGAATAAATGTGAACCTGATAGTATACCTTAGCTCTGATTACCACTTAATGGAGATGGGGATCCCGATCTTCCGTTAGGTGATGGTAACTATCGTTGTGGCGGAGAATGACACACCGATCCGGCTTCAGATCGAAAGATCGAACCCTGCAATCTTAGCACCACAACTCCTCTAGTTATCAACCAAGACATGGATCCGGTTGACCTCGCCAAGAAGGCTAATCCCTGCCTACGCAACGAAGAACACAAGCAAGAATAAGAAAGAAAGCAACCAAATTGCGGATGAATGATTAATCTCATGAGTTGGGGTCTCACAAACCGATGAACGGCGAAACTGTTCCTGGCAGAATAATTTAAGCAAAACCCAAAACCTAATGACGGCAGCGGTGTATGATTATAAAGGTCTTAGGGTCATTGCCTACCCTGGACGCACCTTGTGGGGGTATTAACCCCTATACCCTTATGGCTAGGCTTGGGCCGGCCCAGATTAGAGGGTCCGGTCCACCAAAAGATGACACGTGGCCAGGCCAACCTGTTCGGAGTCCCGCGTAAAGAGTCAAGATAGATTTGGCGATCAAGCAAGATCCTGGTTGGTTAGAATAGGAACCCTTATCCGGCCACCTATGGCAATTGTAAATGGCTAGGATTAGTTTCCAGATCTGTAACCCTGCCCCCCCCCCCGAACTATATAAGACGGGCAGGGGACCCCTCTAAAATACATCTCTCATTGACATACAGCAATACAATCAGACGCAGGACATAGGTATTATGCCTTCTTGGCGGCCGAACCTGGATAAAACCTCATGTCTGTCTTGCATCACTGTCTTGTTTGTGACTTGTGCATCTATCTGCCGACAATCTACTACCTTGGGCATACCCCTAGGTAGACTACCGACCATATTTCGTCGACAATGGCGCACTAGGTAGGGGGTATGCGTACTACTCTCCAAGCAAACAAGATGGTCATCATCTCCGGCTCCATGGCTACGCCAAACAGCCTCACGTTGGCCATCGGCCAGATCACCTAGACCACCGGCTCCGACGACTTCATCGCCATGACCACGGAGGAGACGTGGATTCTATCTGCGTCAACCATTGCTTCACCTGCATCGCCATCGGCTCCAACCATGGTGGGTATGGCTCTGACCACGGTGGATGTGGCTTCGACCATGGTACATCTGGCTCTGACCATGCCTGCATCATCTTCAGCCACGCCGACAACCCATCGTCCGCTTCCCCGCTATAAAGGGAAGCAGATCGACAACACCGACCTGCTCGACTCCATCGATCGAGTCGGCACCAAACTCGCTGAAACCCTAGCTCTGGTAAGTGCAATTCAAAGTCAACCTAATGAGCAGGTAACAGCTCCCCACAATAGATCTACTCGACTAGCTCGGGCTAGTCGTCCTGCACGACTTGGTACAGATCTCGTGGTCATATCTACTCCTGAAGGGCGCTCTGCTCGTCGCCGGCCAGCCTCCGCGATGGGTCTCCGGCTCTCTAAGTATGAAGCCTCGACAAAGAACTACCAGGCCCAGCCCTATGGCCTACGAAACGCTGCCTCCAACTACGCGTATAATATACAACGCTGCTCGGATCTGTGTTTTGTACATCGACCTTGGCCGAAGCCACGCAACTTCATCAACATGATCTGGATTGAGGATTATCAAGAAGGATCCGTCCACACAGTCCAAGAGGGTGACTCCAGCTCCTCGTCTGGCATCGCATCTAATGCCTCCATCCGCACCGAGCTACAGCATCATGACGATGAGGGCGTCGAATATGATCTGGATATCCCAGACCATGCTCCGGGGTTCCCACAATTCCCGTCTTTCCCACCAAGGCAAGGGGATTTGATCAATGTTGTCAGTAACGATGAACCACCAGCAGTTGGCAAAACAGAACAAGAAAGGATTGCGTGCGAAGCACGCAATATTGATCGATTTAATCGCCGACAAATCAAAGCCGAAGTAGAAGAGGAGGCACGACGCATAAGGGTCTAGCCATGTGACCTCAACAACACTTTCGACAGGGTGGGGGACAAACAGGTCTTTAGGACCCCAAGCGCCAATGTAGCCATTGCTATGGCGATAATGCAATGGCTACCCAATACCCTAGAAACCCAAGCAGTGCGCGACGAAATACATGCCTATCTGACGGCTGCTATGGCCTAGACCGCAGAGATTGTAAATCAAGCCCAGGCTCCATCCGTCTCAGTCGAGTCAAGCCACAGCCGCCAGTACTCAAGTCGCTCATAGCCACTCAACCAACATGGCTCGCGCAACAACGACCCATCAGACAACCGTCAAGGCAGAAACAGTGGCCATGATGGTGGTCGCGGTGACAACCGCCATCAGGATGGCAACCGCCGTGATGTCCGGGACGATAACCACCGAGACAACCGCGACAATCACTGTGATAACCACAGTCATAGGGCTAATCTAGATGGCAACCAAGATCGCCGTGATGGTAATAACGATCTCTGCCATTACCTCGGAGGATGTGATCTGCACGCTCGCATCAACCAGAGAGCCAACGATCATGCATCCCATGAAAGCTATTGCCGTATGGAATATGGCACTGTCCATGACCCGCCGGGTTTGAAGCAGTTTACTCCACACCTTCACCAAGTCATATGGCCCAAGAACTTCAAGCTCGAGAAACTTCAGAAGTATGACGGCAAGGAGAACCCCGAATTATGGGTCATGCTCTACGAAACTGCATGCAGATCAGCCATGGCTGACGAGCACGTCATGTCTAACTACTTCCCAGTCGTTGTTGGCCACGTAGGTCACCAATGGCTAGTTAGCTTGCCGGCAAACTACTTTGATTCTTGGCAAGAGCTCAAGCAAGCCTTCATCGACAACTTCATTGCTACTTGTGAGCAACCCGGTAACAAATATGATCTACAATGGATTCGAGATCGAAAAGATGAGCCACTACGCGAGTACATCCGGCATTTCTTGGAGATGCGCATCAAGGTCCCATCAATCTCTGACAATGAGGCAATCGAGGCTTTCATCACTGGCCTCCGCTTCCACGACGCCCTAAGGGACAAGCTCCTGCGCAAGAGACCTGAATCAGTTACAGCGCTCCTGGCCACTGCTAAGAAATATGCAGACGCCGACAATGTTAAGAAGATAATTATCGAAGAAGCAGCAAGGGTTCCATGCTCCGACCACCCCCCGCACCGCGATGATTACTGCGGCAACTATGGTCGGAACGACAATTTTGACCGCCGCAACTAGCACAACGACTCCCGCGACCATCGTGACCAACATAATCAGCAGCATAACCGCCGAGACGATTACAGGGGCAAGCGTGCTCGGGAAGACGACGGTGAGGTCAACACCGTTAAAAAAGGTGGCGGACGTCGTAACTATGAAGATGACTATGCCAAAGCATTGAAAGGGCCCTGCCAGCTCCATCCCAAGTCAAACCATACCATGGAGAACTACCGTGTTCTCAAGTCCATCTACACGTGTCAATAGGCTCTGGATACGTCCGACAAGCCTAACGACGTAGGGGAACAGCACAACAAGGACAATGACGACAAAGATGTAGATCCTTGTCACAAGTACGTCAAGCCAACTGATCGCGTGCACACCATCATTGGAGGCAAAGTGTCCATCGAGACCAAACGAGAACGCAAGCTGCTCACTCGCGCTTGCCTGAACGTGGCCAACACCGACAACCTCCTCACCGATCTACGGCTTCCCCTGTGGTCTCACCGTGAGATCTCCTTCAGCAGAAAGGACCAATGGGCCACAATACCTGAGCTAGGACATTTTCCCCTGGTCCTCGATCCTTGTATCAAGAAGGTTCAGTTCGACAGAGTGCTGATCGATGGTGGCAGCTCCATCTATATACTGTTCAAGAACAGTCTACCCGCCCTGAAGATAACCTAGGCGGATCTCAAGCCTTACGAGGCATAGTTCTAGGGTGTTCTTCCTAGACAGAGCTCTACACCTCTCGAGCAGATCACGCTGCCTGTGCAATTTGGGACCCCGAACCACTTCCGCACCGACTACGTCAACTTCATGGTCGCTGACTTCGACGGCACCTACCATGCTATTCTTGGTCGACCGTCGCTCACCAAGTTCATGGCCATACCTCATTATAGGTATCTGGTGCTCAAGATGCCTACCGAGAAAGGAGTTCTAACACTTAGGGGCAACGTATACGTAGCTTATACCTATGAGGATGACAGCTTCAAGATAGCAGAGGCTCATGACCTCTCTATTCGCATGGCCGAGACCATGCTCGATGCCAAGAAGACCTTAGCCGACCACCTGGAGATCCCAGAGCTTGAGGCTCCATGCAAGAACATCAAGTCCAAGGAGCACAAGGTGATCTAGCTGGTCGATGGTGATCCCAGCAAAATGGCCCTTATAGGGGCCAACCTGGATCCCAAATAGGAAGACGCGCTCGTCAGGTTCTTGAGGAGCAACGTGGATGTGTTCGCATGGAAACCTGCTGACATGCCCGGTGTACCTCGAAACTTGATCGAGCACTCCTTGAATGTCAATGGCAAGGCCAAACCTATCAAGTAGAAGCTACGACGGTTCGCTCGCGACAAAAAGGAGGCGATTAGGGTAGAAGTTACATGGCTTTTGGTAGCCAGATTTATCAAAGAAGTGTATCATCCAGAGTGGTTAGCCAATCCGGTTCTTGTACGCAAAAAGAATAATGAATGGAGAATATGCGTTGATTACACTGATCTCAACAAGAACTACCCTAAGGACCCCTTTGGCTTACCTCGCATAGACGAGGTCGTAGATTCAACCGCCGGTTGCGAGCTGCTTTCCTTTCTCGATTGCTACTCTGGTTATCACCAGATCGCTCTCAAAAAGGACGACGAGATCAAAACATCTTTTATCATGCCTTTCGGCGCCTACTGCTACACGACCATGTTGTTCGGGCTCAAGAATGCTAGGGCTACCTACCAACGCGCTATACAGGCCTGCCTCAAAGATGAGATAAAAGACGACCTCATCGAGGCTTATGTTGATGATATAGTTGTCAAAACCAAGGAAGCACATACCCTTATTGACAACCTGGAGCGCACCTTTGCAGCCCTTAACACATTCCAGTGGAAATTAAACCCAAAAAGTGCATCTTTGGTGTTCCTTCTGGCATACTACTTGGCAACATCGTCAGTCACGATGGCATATGCCCTAACCCGAAGAAAATCAAAGCTGTCTTGGACATGAAGCCGCCTAAAAAGGTGAAGGATGTTCAGAAGCTTACCGGATGCATGGCCGCCCTCAGCCATTTCATATCAAGATTAGGCGAAAAAGGATTATCGTTTTTTAAACTGCTCAAAGCATCCGAAAAGTTTGAGTGGTCAGAGGAAGCAGATGCTGCCTTCACATAGCTGAAACAATACCTTATGTCACCTTCGGTCCTCACTGCTCCCAGAGAAGATGAAACACTCCTACTTTACATTGCGGCTACTAATCGAGTGGTCTCCATGGCCATGGTGGTCGAGCGCGATGAGCCCGGCCACGTCTACAAGGTATAGCGACCAATCTATTTCATCAGTGAGGTACTCAATGAGTTCAAGACTAGGTACCCATAGATTCAGAAGCTGGTCTACGCCATACTGATAACATCCCAAAAGTTGAAACATTACTTCGACAGATATCGTGTGGTGGTCATGACTGAGTACCCTCTGCGAGACATCATTAGCAACAAGGATGCGAATGGGCGCATCATCAAATGGGCAATGGAGCTATGCCCCTTCTCCTTGGAATTTGCAAGCCGTACTACAATCAAGTCTTAGGCACTCGTCGATTTCATCGTCGAGTGGACAGACTTAAGCACGCCTGCCTCTCAGGGGTCCGACGAGTATTGGAAGATGTACTTCGACGGCTCTCTTAACATCGATGGCGCGGGAGCAGGAGTCCTTTTTGTGTCACCATCCAAGGAGCAGCTCTAGTATGTCCTCAGTATTTATTTCCCAGCATCTAATAATGCCGCCGTGTACGAAGCATGCCTACATGGTTTGCGTATTGCGGTTGAGCTCAGTGTTAAACATCTCTATGTCTATGGAGACTCGGCTTTGGTCATCAACCAACTCAACAAGGACTGGGACACGGCCAGCGAAAAAATGGATGCATACTGCAAATCAATCAGAAAGCTAGAAGGCAGGTTCTATGGCATCAAGTACACACACGTGGTCCAGGATAAAAATCAAGCAGCGGATGCGCTGTCAAAGTTAGGATCATCCTGAGCCAAAGTCCCACATGGCGTATTCGTCCAAGACCTGCTCACGCCTTCCATCAAAGAGGAAGATTCCACAGTCGACAAGCCTCCTGACCAGCAATTGGTGGTTACGATTTCGGCGTCGAGCACCACCGAACCGCCTCCAACCACTCATGAGTCCGACTGGAGAATACCTTTCATCAAGTACCTAACAGATGGCAGCGGTTACACTGATCGGACAGAAAATGAGCACGTGATGCGTCGCAGTAAGCAGTATCTGCTCGTCGATGGCAAGTTATGGCGCAAGAATGCAAAGGAGGAAATCTTGATGAAGTGTATAACCCAGGAGGATGGTGAACATCTCCTAGACCAAATCCACTCTGGCTCCTACGGCAACCACGTGGCCTCAAGAACGCTGGTCCGTAAGGCTTTTTGAGCAGGGTTCTATTGGCCGTCAGCAGTAGCCGATGCAGAGAAGCTAGTCCGCCACTGTGAGGGTTGTTAGTTCTTCACTAAGAGAATCCACGTACCAGCACATGAGATCCAAACAATACCAGCCTCTTGGCCCTTCGCATGCTGGGGACTGGATATGATCGGGCCCTTCAAACCGGCTCCTGGGAAATTTACATGTGTCTTTATGCTGATCGACAAATTTTCTAAGTGGATAGAATACATGCCTCTGGTACAGGCATCCTTAGAAAAGGCTATCATGTTCCTTGACCAGGTCATCCACCATTTCGGCATACCCAACAGCATCATCACTGATCTAGGTACTCAGTTAACCGGGAACGCTTTTTGGGACTTCTGCGATGAAAGGAGCATAGTAGTAAAATACATCTCGGTGGCGCACTCTAGAGCTAATGGACAGGTCAAGCGGGCCAACGGCATGATTTTAGATGCATTAAAGAAGAGGATGTACACAGAAAATGACAAGGCTCCCGAAAGATGGCTCAAAGAGTTACCAGCCGTGGTCTAGGGCCTCAGAACTTAGCCTAGTCATAACACCAGCGTCTCACCATACTTTATGGTTTACGGCGCTGAGGCAGTCCTCCCAGCAGATATAGCTTTCAGATCAGCACAGGTAGAGAACTTCGACGAAGGCAAGGTCAATGAAGTACAGGAGCTAGAAGTGAATAGTGCAGAAGAAAAGCGGCTCGATTCTTGTGTACATACAGCCAAATACCTTGTTGTTTTGCGTAGGTACTACAACAAGAATGTTAAAGAGCGATTCTTCATGGTCGGGGACCTGGTCCTAAAGTGGAAGACGAATCAGGCTGGTGTCCATAAACTCGCAACCCCATGGGAGGGGCCCTTTATGATCAAGGAAGTCACACGACCAACGTCTTACAGGTTAGCTCACCTGGATGGTACAGACGTACCAAATTCATGGCATATCGACAAGCTTAGACGCTTCTATGCTTAACTACTGAGATATGTACTCCTCTTGTACTTTCGATTTAATTCAATAAAGCTATTATAATTTCTCCGACCACTTTGATGTGTCACTTCAAATTTTACGGTTATTCTAACTTAGCCAGTCAAAGCCGACCACCATTCCTTCTAGGGTTTTTGGAGCAGGCCCTATCTCTGGTTCCTCCCAACATGTGCATGGGATCCGCTCTCTACGCTATGGGTGATCGGCAGGTCCCCCCTAGTTTGACTTGTCCACGTCTACATGTGCACAGGTCACGCACCTCACACTCCGACCACATGGCAAATTAGGGCCGTACAAACTTTTCAGGATGATGTGTCGAGTAAAATGGTACAACTAAATAGAATGCTAACATGTTCTCACTTAGTTACACCAACATGAGTTTCAAGCTTAAATACGTTTTATACAAAACAAACAAGCTTATGATGATATACAGTTACGTTATTACAAGCTTGCCTGAAGAGGCCCAAGTTTACAATAACACAACTGCGTCCTTCTTCTACAGCTCTAGCCTGTCCTATTGGCTAGTCGGGGCATGCGGTACCCATTGCTCGCTGCTCCCAACATCCTGCTCGAGTCTCAGGGACTCTTGTACTGGTCGAGCTGAAGAGGACAGCCCCGTCGATGCCTGGCTGGTCGAGACCGCAGGTTTCACCGGTTGTCTCACAATTGATGGCCTTTCTAGCTGACTTGTTGATGGCATACCCTGTACAGGTGCTGTCCCACCTCCACATAGGTTAATGTTGCCAATTATATTTGAAGACAGGTCCAGCTAGGTCATTCGAAGCTCCTCAGCCTTGTCTGGATCTACCTCCTTTGGGTACCCAGCCTCCAGGCGCTTGAGATCGATCAGGGGGTAGTGGGCACGCACCATGCTTAGCACATGTGCGCCTGTGTACTCACCCGCCTCCTTCATGAACTCTTGGAACCATCCCATGCCTTTCGGCATCTCTCGACCAGTCCGAGCTACGGCGTCCTTGGCACTTCCTCTGTAAGTGCTAGATCGATAAGGTCGAGGATGGGCAAAATGCCAGTTGCCACCTCCTGGCACTGGTTCTTCCATGTGTCCCGATCCTCGGTGATCTCTAGGCATTGCGCCTTCCAGCCATCATGATCTTTAATCACGGCTTCCAGATGCTTCTTGGCATTGACTTTTAAAACTACAAACCACACAAGACATTAAAATGTCACGCCACGACAAGATAAGGCGGGCAACAGAATGAGCAAGGTGGTCTGGAACACTTACTTTTTAGTTCCTCCTTCATCTTAGTTGTGTGGTCCCAGAGTTGCGACTGGTTGTGCGCTAGTTTCTCGTTGTCCTCCTTCAGGTGACCACACTCTTGGAGACAGACTACTTCGGCTTCTAAGCCTGCACTGCAGCTATTACTACCAACAATGCAACAACACGTGTCATGCACTTGCTATGATAAAATGACAACTTACTTGTTTTTTCCTGCTCTTTGTTACTAAGCTAGATGACCAGGTTCTGGTTCTATGCCTCTTGCTCCATCCTCTCCTGATCGATGGCTTCAAGTTGTTGGCGCAAGCGTTCTACCTCGGCCGCCAGTTCTCTATTGCTTGCGGTGATCCCCTCAATCTAGTCGAAGCACTTTTTTCGGTACCTTGCGGTCTTCATCAAGTCCTGCATGTAAAAAAGCTAAGTCAGATAATTCGACTGGATAGCAGGATCAAGTGGTCAAGCTAAACATACCTGGACTTCCGTCACCAGACGTTTTGCCGCTCGTTCAACTTTCATGGTCTCTTCGACCTCTGGGATTTCCTCATGCATAACCCACTGGTCGTTCCACCAGCGTGACACATATACATGTTGTTGCTTGTCTTGGGGATGGCCCAGGACCTCTTCTACTTTGTCCTCTTTGGCCTCTTGTTCAGGTAACGGCGCTTGTCTAGAGTTTGTAGTCTCTGCGATCACTATGGCTTTTCCACGAGCTGTAGCATCAGCAAGCGTGCTCTGTGCCACCTCTGGCTGCTGCTCCTCTGCTTGGTCTGATCCCCTTGGCACCGAAGTATTCCCCTCAGCTGGGTTAGTGCTCGAAGCACTTGTACTTGGCTCGGCTCTCTTCTTGACTAGCTGCTCGAGGACTGTCGTCTGGTCGCTCGTTTGTTGAGACTCCAGTGGATTTTCTTCTATAGGTTCCTCCATAGCTAGTTGTTGGGCAGTTCTCTCCGCCATTGCTGGCGAAGCTATGCCACACCCGGCTAGCTGGTCAGGATTTTCGGTGGATGCCGACCTAATATATCAGAGATAAGTTCAAAAGACAATAGTATTCAATATAAATTGAAAGCTTACATTAAGGTTACAAATACTTATAGCTTGGAAGCACGGAATGATGTGGCGAAGGCGCGTCTCTTCATCCGTGCCTGCTCCACGTGCACTGTGGGCGCCACCGGGTCTCTTTCCACGACCAGTACCGACGCCAGGGCTTGGTGCTCGACCCCTTTGCCGCTTGTCCTCTGCGTTGCAATGGTCGGTGATGTGATCCCTGCCAGCACAGAGGAGCCACCCTGCTCCGTCGACTCTAGTTGTCTCCTCCTCTTTTGAGGGATGAGTTAGAAGATGTCTGTATCCTCTGTTTCATCATCTGACAGTGGGAAGATGGCCTGACGACGCTTGCTGGCCGCCGGCCGCTTGCCAGCAGCCCTGGCCGTTGCCTCCTCCCCAACCCCGAGTATGCCCTAGTCGATGTCTTCGACCCTGGCGCTGGTCGGGGCAGTTGGGCTAGCAACTTGCGGCCAATCCACACCAGGGGGTGGAGACACGAACACTGCTGCTTTGTCATGACCATTACTCTGGGAAACATAGAGGCGACAACATAGTAAGTTTTTTTACAACATAACTCTACGGGTACAAGGCAGCATAATTTACCTTTGGGGGAGGTTGGGCCAGCTTGAAGGCATACTCGATGTTGCTCAACCTGACATAATTTGGATCAGCTAAGTTGAATAGCTCTCCGATCCTAGCTTTGACTTCTATCTTGTTAAGCGCCTCTTGCCTAGTCCTAGTTGGGTCCGCGCTACCTTGGTACTCGTAGCCGGGATGTACCCTCCTCTGGCAAGGCTGGATCCTTTGGCTGATGAAGTTCTCGACCACGCTCGGACCATCCAGTTTCTTCCATGGGATCATCTCAAGAAGTTCTGAGATCTGCTCCAAGTGCTCAGGCTTCTCCGACCAGCTGTTCTTCTTCTCCGGAATGAACCCCACGTCGCATAATGTGATTGTGTTCAGCTCCTCGCGGATGTAGAACCACTTCTTGTACTAGTTGTCCAAAGATGTGTTCCAAGGGCAGTGCAGGTACTGGGCCTTCATCCCATCATGTAGATTAAGGTACACACCTTCGGCTATCTTCAAGCCACCGCTTCCTTTCTTCCGTAGACAGAAAAGATGGCGAAAGAGGTTGAAATGGGGCTGGAAGCCACCATATGCTTCGCAAAGATGGATGAAGGTGGAGACAAGAAGAATCAAGTTGGGATGCAGATTGCAAATCCCAATCTCATAATACAAACAGAGCCCCTGAAGGAAAGGGTGCACTAGAACCCCAAAGCCCCGCTTGAAGAAATCTTCAAAAACCACAATCTCACCTGGTTGTGGATCGGGGTACCTTTCTCCTTCCAGTGCGCGCCATCCTACGAGTGCCTTGTTATGGAGTACCCCCATGGTGATGAGGTCTTCGATGGTTTGCTCATTACTTCTTGACTTCCACCACTCCCTTGCCATGACTCCGGTTTTCTTCTGGGCGTCACTCTTCGCCATGAATCTGCCCTTGCTAATGGAGGTGGATATGGTGGAAGGGTGATTGGTGATGAACCCGGAGGTATTAGGGTTGGCAAGAGGAAGAAGAAGGCTACGGCGGCGAATGGTAATGGGGATCGGTAAAAAGTAACTTACCAGTTCTATATTATAAATAACCAAGAGTTCCGTCGTTTCATCCGCCCGAGATTCTTGGGAGACATGCGCACGCGCCACAGGCGGTTGTTTTCACAACCTCAATATCTGCGCCAATAAACGCGCTCCTTCGTTACCAGTGTACGCGCCTCTTCGTTGCTAGTGTGAGAGGGCCCACACTGACGCACCTTCTTATAGGTGCCAAGCGACTATTTGCTTGAAAGGGTAAGAGGGTAGTATGACGTGCTATACCCGTCTGCTTTTTTGACCAGACGTGTCAGATTGGACTTGATAGAGTAAGAAGATAAATAAATACACTAAAGAATAGTACAAGCGGCGTTCAATTCTTCGCTTCATGTCTCATGCTTAGGGACTGCCCAGACCACTATCGTGCTCGGGGACTGCTCCAACCGCTACTGTGCTCAGGGACTACTCTGACCATTACCATGCTCGGGGACTGCCTAGACCACTACCGTGCTCGGAGACTACTCTGACCATTCCTGTGCTCGGGGACTACTCCAACCATTACCGTGCTTGCAACTTTGTGAAAGGCAAGCCCCGAAGCATATTAAGCCTCCTAATTTCTGAAATGCAGTTACAGTATTATTATTACATATATTGTTGCATTAAGTTTAGGTGTTGGATGCAAACACTTGCTGCATTGGTTACCCAATCCTTGTCCAGATATTGTTACCCTGAATCCTATGTAGCTCAGGCTCGTGTAGTGCTTAGCTCTGCTTAAACACGGTAGAAGTCAGGTGATTTCCTGTCACCTGCGAGATATAGGAAGATACATGTGGCACGGTTGTCTATATTTGCTATCGTGGAAAAGAACCAGTCTTAATTTGAAATGAAGACCGGACGGAGGCTTGCCGGTTTGTAGTGACTCCGTCTGTGTCACTTAAGGACTGATTCTTGGAGCCTTTCCTATTCATGTTGAACACATGCCTCTCTCTTAGTTGGCCGTGTTCGATGACCGACCGCGAAGCCGAGTAGCTCAACTCAAGCCAGGAGTCGATAAGTATAAAGTACGCCTCAGAAGGGAGCTGTAGGCGTGAGTCCAAGGGCAGGTGATTTAAAAGTCCTGATCGTCCTGGCAGAAGGGTAATCCCTGAGAGCGCTGGAGCTGATCGAACCCGTGAATTTGGTTCCTGAGTTGTACCAAAGGTAACCCACGACTACCCTTGCTAAGTATGCCAGGGTGAGAGTTAGGAATACCCCCTCAGCTGAGTTGTAATTTGATTCGAGTCGCCGTCTCTCCCGGTTAGTGAGAACTTGACGGGCTTATCTCCAAAGTAGATACACTAAATAACATAAGGGTTCGAAAATGATGATATAATGATGACAGCCTTATTATACCTGCTATGGTTAATATTGTTTGCTCCTAATAAGTGAGTGCTCTAGTACAGGTGCTAATCTAGTGGATAGGTAAATAATGATAAGCTTGATGCTAAGTTTAAATTGGGTACTATAATCATAAGCTCTTTTATGCAACTGTGTCAAGCTAGCCCACCTGAAAAGCCTTGCATGATCCTTGGTGTCTTTTATTTCTGGTTTTGATGGGTAAGTCTAGCTGAGTACCTTCTCGTACTCAGGGTTTATCTCCCACCTGTTGCAGATGACCAGTTCTACTTTGGTTGCTGCAAGTACAGCCTTCTCTCAGCTAGGGATGAAGACTAGACCATTGGGCGCAGTCTCTACTAGTTCTCGTACCTGATAATGCTTTTGTGGGACATGACTCAGACTTGGCAATGTATTTGAAAACTATGATGTTTTGTACTAAACTATGTTGCTTCCGCACACTCAAACTTGGTTTGTAATATTCTATTTAAACTCTGATGGATGTATCCGAATGCTTATTATGAAATGTTGTAACGGATGATGTGTTGTGTGTTGAATCACTACGATCTTGGTTTGTATGTCGAGAGTTGGTTGAAATCCTTCGTGATTTCCGGACTACCGGGATTATGGGAGCTTAAGTACAGGAATTTGATCACTTCGGTGATTGTTTTTGTACTTACGTTCTTATGATTTGGTCGGTTCTGTTACAATCACTCCTTCGGATGTACCAGCTGATCCTCCAACCGTCATGCAAGGTCCAATGACCCGGGCTCGAATGCGTCAACTCAATTTACAGGTGAGCTCATTCTTAAGCGATCCTTTTCATACTTTTGAGAATAGACTACTACCTAATGATGTTATCTTGCTTAGGAACATTGGAAAGGGTCAAGAGGGACTAAGAGGACATGGAGGAGGTGATGAAGACCAGCAAGGACGTCCAACACAAGCCGGAGGTCTAGTCCAACAAGAATTCGAGTCTGCCTCGGCCTCCAGGACCAGTCTGCCTTAAACTGGTGGCCCAGGACGCATCCAGACTCTGTTTTCGATGATCCACATATGGATGGAAAGATAATTTGATAAGGAAGCCAATCCAAGTGGTTTCACATCAAAATCTGTTTGTAATCAATAGGAATCATCAAAACAAGTCAGTGTCCAGAATCTGCCAGGGTGCTGCGACACCGTCTCTTGGTCCGTTGGACCATGTATCGAGTTTGGGCCCATTAGGGGCGTGTCCAGGGGCCTTGCATGACCCTAGAGTCTTCATATACAGTTGCCACCCCTCCATTAGGGTTCGGATTTTGCTTAGATTATTCTGTCAAGAAACAGTTTCGCCGTTCTTCGGTTTGTGAGACCCCAACTCGTGAGATTAATCTTTCATCTGCAATTTGGTTGCGTTCTTTCTTGTTCTTGCTTGTGTTCTTCATTGCGTAGGTAGGGATTAGCCTTCTTGGTGAGGTCAACCTGGTCCGTGACTTGGTTGATAACCAGAGGAGCTGTGGTGCTAAGATTGCAGGGTTCGATCTTTCGATCTGAAGCTGGATCGGTGTGTCATTCTCCGCCACAACGATAGTTACCATCACCTGACGAAAGATCGGGATCCCCGTCTCCATTAAGTGGTAATCAGAGCTAAGGTATACCGTTAGGTTCACTTTTATTCCCTAGTTTGAGTGTTTCATATTCGTCCCATTGTCCAGTGCCATACTCGTTTTTTCTATCCTAGAACCTTCCGCGCCATAGCCTTTGCATATTTCAGTTTCAGAGTCCGTCGTGTTGAGTTTGTGTCCTGGTCGAGGTCTTGTTGCTGGTTAGGTCATGTTAGAGTCCAGTTCGTGTGTTTTTCCCCATCATTTCCATCAAATCTTGGCTGTTGTGACCAATTTTGCACACATTGTTCCTGTTTTGTTCTCTAATTCGGAGCCAATTCTTAAAACTAGTCCAGTTTTCGCATACGAACTCCGTTTTCGACGTTCCATATATGCAAATCGATCAGAAATTTTTTTTGGATCCATCTATCCTAGGCATTGCCAGGGTTTGGAATTTTTAGATTGGTCAAAAAGTGGTCACAAGATCCTCGTTTCGTGGTCACAAGGTTTTTATCGATTTTCATCTAGTTTTCTAAAAATTCCACAGGCCACGTCTTACACTTGTTTGAGCTCATATTTTTTGTGGTTACTTCTTTTATGCTCCTAAGTAAAGGAAAAATATCAAAAAATAAAATAAAAAGTCAAAATTTCCCAAAAAACAACAACAACCCAAAAAATAGAAAAAAAGAGAGGGGCAAAAGAGGAACAATATCTAGAGGAGCACATAGAGAAGCCCAAAGTGAGTTGTGTTTGCGTGTGCTGTCTGGTTCCTTGTTTGTGTTACTATTTCCATCCACCATACTTGTTTTTCTCATATCTATCACCTTGCTATCCACCATACTTTTGCCACACACCTGGTACTTGCAACACTTTAGACCAGTAACGAGAACAAGTACTTTGGACTATAATTCAGTATTACTTTCTGTTACTGACTTGTGTGCCAGATATACATATTACTCTTTGTTTGCCTTCTAAGCTCCACAAACTCTTCAGATTAGTACAGTCAAGGGCCTTGCAATCTCGGTACCACTGCCTCACAGGTATCACGAACTAGCCACCGGTTGTATCGCCCACTACTTGTGTTGGTAAGAACTTTGTAAGAGCTTGGTAAGACGCTTCCACTTGCTGTGAAAAGTGACACCACTACAACCATGTAGTCATTTGGTAGGGATAACTTTCACCTGTTTGTTCCTGTTTTTGTGTTTTCAATGGCAGGAGGTGAACAGACTAGAGATAACAATCCTAAGGGTTTCAGCGAGTGTGTCAGTCAAGAGCAACTACAAGCTGTTGTAGAGGATGCCCAAAAAAGGATGAATGAGGCCGTCAGGAAGGCCTTCACTGATGCACTCATTGAGCTCAACATTGGCAATAGCATGGAGAGATTGGACAAGCGAATTTCCATGCTAACCGACAAGGTTACTGAGTTGGAAACCTTTGTGGTGGGCAACAACGATGTCTCCGGCAGCAACACCAATGGTCAAGACACGGTGTATGATGCCAACAGGAACATAGGTCGAGCAGCTGTCCGACAAGAGAGATTACGACAACGTCTTCACCGCAACACGACAGGTATGGGTGGTGTCCACCACCACCATCAAGGTAATAATCCCCGTGTGCCTGATGATCCTTATGCTAAAATTAAGTTCACAATACCATCTTTTTGGGTCATTATGATGCTGAGGGATATCTTGATTGGGAGATGACGGTAGAACAAAAGTTTAGTGCCCACCTTGTACCTGAGCAGCATAGAGTTAGACAAGCTACTAGTGAGTTTAAGGATTTTGCCATTATTTGGTGGAATGGGCTAGCTGCACAGGATGCTTTACCTGGTACATGGGAAGAACTTAAGGTAGCTATGCATGATCATTTTGTTCCTCCTTCTTATCATAGAGACTTGCGTAAGAAATTGATGCGTTTAGAACAAGGAGATAAATCTGTACAGGATTACTATGGTGAGCTCCAAAAGGGATTGATGCGCTGTAGTGTTGTGGAGGGAAACGAAGATGCCATTTGTCGTTTTTATTCGGGTTTGAGGCGTGAGATTCAGGACATTGTTGATTATAAAGAATTTAACACTGTCAACCAGTTGTTTCAGTTTGCTATGCTTGCAAAAAAGGAATTGCCGGGGCGTGAACAGCAGGGCAAGAGCAAGGTCAGCACCAGCACATACATGCCACGCTCGGCACCATCTTTGAGGCTAACCAAGCCAACCACTTTTCGGACGCCTCCACCAGTGAGCAAGCGACCAACAACCTCTAGAGTTTCCGCTACACCTAAGGCACCTCCCGCACGCCCTTCAGATTCAGGTAAAAATTCTTTGCAGGTGCCTACCAAGAGTTCCTCATCCGTTGCATCGATAGGACACACTTCGGGTATTCAGTGCCACCGCTGCTATGGCATTGGCCATGTGCAGAAGGATTGCCCAAGTCAGCGGGCATATATTGCTACAGAAGATGGTTACATTAGCACCTCTGACATTGAGGATGAAGAAGACCAAGATGCAGATGAGGAGGATGGCGAAGTCCTTGGTGATGAGGCCACATTGTCCTATAGGAGCATCATTGTACAGTGGGTGCTCAGCTCACAAGTCTAGCAACCTGAGAAGCTACAACACCATAACTTGTTCTAGATTTTCTTCATCATCAGTGACCGTCGAGCACGTGTCATTATTGATGGAGGTAGCTACAACAATTTGGTGAGTTCTGATTTGGTCAAGAAGCTTAGCTTGACCACACGCCCACACCCACGTCCATATCATATTTAGTGGCTAAATGATTCTGGTAAAGCAAAGGTAACACAAACTTGTAGAATTTCATTTTCCATTGGTTCTTATGCTAATTCTGTTGATTGTGATGTGGTACCTATGCAAGCTTGTTCACTTTTATTGGGTCATCCTTGGGAACATGATAATGATGCTACACACCATGGTAGAAGTAATAAATACACTTTTGTGCATAAAGGAAAGAAAATTACTTTGGTACCTTTGACCCCTGCTCAAATTGTACAAGCTGATAGAGAACGCGCTGCTAGTTTGAATGATGTTCAATCTGAAAATCAGCAAGTTGCTAATTCTATTTTCCCACCTAAAAAGGATAAGTCTACATCTATTTCTAAGGCTGAGGGGATTAAATTGAAGGGTGGTGTTATGCTAGCAACAAAATGTGACTTTGCTGAAATTTCTGATAATGATATTTGCTATGCTTTGGTATGCAAACGAGCTATGTTTTCGCTTGATGATATTGTTAGCTTGGTACCTCCTACTGTCACTAACCTTTTATAGGAGTATGAGGACATTTTTCCAGCTGAGATACCCTCGGGACTGCCACCTATGAGAGGGATAGAGCATCAAATCGATTTGATTCCGGGAGCAACCTTGCCCAACCGTGCTGCTTATCGAACCAATCCTGAGGAGACTAAGGAAATTCAGTGACAAGTCCAAGACCTTTTGGACCACGGGTATGTACGTGAAAGCCTTAGTCCTTGTGTTGTTCCTGTACTTTTGGTTCCTAAGAAAGATGGAACTTGGTGTATGTGTGTTGATTGTAGAGCCATCAATAATATTACCATTCGGTATCGTCATCCTATTCCTAGGCTAGACGACATGTTAGATGAGTTGTGTGGTTCTATAATTTTCACTAAGATTGACTTGCGAAGTGGCTACCACCAAATTAGAATGAAACTTGGAGATGAATGGAAAACTGCGTTTAAAACCAAATTTGGATTGTATGAGTGGTTAGTAATGCCTTTTGGTTTGACAAATGCACCTAGCACTTTCATGCGCTTAATGAATGAGGTTTTACGAGCTTTTATTGGACATTTTGTGGTAGTTTACTTTGATGATATATTGATTTACAGCAAGTCTTTTGATGAACATATGGATCACTTACGTGCTGTTTTTAATGCTTTACGTGATGCATGTTTATTTGGTAATCTTGAGAAGTGCATCTTTTGCACGGATCGAGTTTTTTTTCTTGGCTATGTTGTAACTCCATAGGGAATTGAGGTGGACGAGATGAAAATTGAAGCCATAAAGAGCTGGCCGGTTCCCCAAACCGTCACACAGGTGAGGAGTTTTCTTGGTCTTGCAGGATTCTACCGCCGCTTCATCAAAGATTTCAGCACCATTGCTGCCCCATTGCATGAGTTGACGAAGAAAGGAGTGGTGTTTCATTGGGGAGAGGCACAAGAGGAGTCCTTTGACACTTTGAAGGACAAGCTTACACATGCACCATTGCTGCAACTTCCAAACTTTGGTAAGACTTTTGAGCTAGAATGTGATGCTAGTGGAGTTGGCATTGGTGGTATTTTGATGCAAGATGGTAAACTAGTTGCTTACTTTAGTGAAAAATTGCATGGTCCTATTCTTAATTATTCCACGTATGATAAAGAATTGTATGCACTTGTTCGTTCTTTGGAGATGTGGCATCATTATTTGTGGCCTAAAGAATTTGTTATTCATTCTGATCATGAATCACTTAAGTATCTTCGCTCTCAAAATAATCTGAATCGTAGGCATGCTAAATGGGTTGAATTTATTGAATCTTTCCCTTATATTATCAAACACAAGAAAGGGAAGGATAATGTGATTGCTGATGCTTTGTCTAGAAGATATACATTACTGTCCCAACTTAATTGCTGGATTTTTGGTCTTCAATCCATTAAAGAACAATATGCACTTGATCCTAATTTTAAGGATGTGTTGCTTAATTGTACAGAGGGATGCACATGGAATAAGTTTATGATTAGCGATGGGTTTTTGTTTAGAGCTAACCGCCTATGCATTCCAGTTGGTTCCGTTCGTCTTTTGTTGTTGCAGGAGGCACATGGAGGCGGATTGATGGGACATTTTGGTGCCAAGAAGACGAAGGAGGTGCTGTCCACACACTTCTTTTGGCCAAGGATGAGGCGAGATGTAGAGCAATATGTGGCTCGGTGTGCCACATGTCAAAAAGCTAAGTCGCGGTTGAACCCACATGGTTTGTATATGCCTCTTCCTGTTCCTTCTACTCCTTGGGTAGATATATCTATGGATTTTGTGTTGGGGTTGCCAAGGACTAAGAGGGGGAGGGATAGTATTTTTGTGGTGGTTGATCGTTTTTCTAAGATGGCACATTTTATTCCTTGTCATAAGAGCGACGATGCTGTTCATATTGCTGACCTTTTCTTTCAAGAAATTGTTCGCTTGCATGGTATGCCTTCTACTATTGTTTCAGATCGCGATGCAAAATTCTTGAGTCATTTTGGCGCATGTTGTGGAATAAATTGGGGACCAAGTTGCTGTTTTCTACATGTCATCCCCAAATTAATGGGCAAACTGAGGTTGTGAATCGAACATTGTCCACCATGTTGAGAGCCATTTTGAAGCGCAATTTGAAGATGTGGGAAGAGTGTTTGCCGCATGTGGAATTTGCATATAACAGGGCGGAACATTCCACCACCAAGGTAAGTCCTTTTCAGGTAGTGTATGGTTTTAACCCCCGTGCTCCTATTGATCTTTTGCCTTTACCTACCACTAAGAGAATACATAGAGATGCTAGAGAGCGTGCTGATTTTATTCGTAAGTTGCATGAAACA
Source organism: Miscanthus floridulus (assembly GCF_019320115.1). Classification (NCBI taxonomy): domain Eukaryota; kingdom Viridiplantae; phylum Streptophyta; class Magnoliopsida; order Poales; family Poaceae; genus Miscanthus; species Miscanthus floridulus. The sequence goes on from NC_089584.1 coordinate 48,869,832, forward strand.
ACTAAAGCAAATATTGAAAGCATGAATGAAAAGTATAGAATTGCTGGTAGTAAAGGTAGAAAAGAGCTTAAACTTGAACCGGGTGATTTGGTTTGGTTACATTTAAGAAAAGATAGATTTCCTGAGCTACATAAGTCTAAATTAATGCTAAGAGCAGCTGGTCCTTATAAGATTATTGAGAAAATAAATGATAATGCATACAAACTTGAGTTGCCACCCAAGTTCGGGGTTAGTCCCATATTTAACATTGCAGATTTGAAACCTTATTTGGGAGAAGAAGATGAGCTTGAGTCAAGGATGACTCCAATTCAAGAGGGGGAGGATGATGAGGACATCACTCCTTCGGATGTACCAGCTGATCCTCCAACCGTCATGCAAGGTCCAATGACCCGGGCTCGAATGCATCAACTCAATTTACAGGTGAGCTCGTTCTTAAGCGATCCTTTTCATACTTTTGAGAATAGACTACTACCTAATGATGTTATCTTGCTTAGGAACATTGGAGAGGGTCAAGAGGGACTAAGAGGACGTGGAGGAGGTGATGATGACCAGCAAGGACGTCCAACACAAGCCGGAGGCCCAGTCCAACAAGAATTCGAGTCTGCCTTGGCCTCCAGGACCAGTCTGCCTTAAACTGATCGTCCAGGACACATCTAGACTCTATTTTTGATGATCCACATATGGATGGAAAGATAATTTGATAAGGAAGCCAATCCAAGTGGTTTCACATCAAAATATGTTTGGAATCAATAGGAATCGTCAAAACAAGTCAGCGTCCAGAATCTGCCAAGGTGCTACGACACCATCTTTTGATCCGTTGGACCATGTATCGAGTTTGGGCCCATTAGGGGAGCGTCCAGGGGTCTTGCATGACCCTAGAGTCTTCATAAACAGCCGCCACCCCTCCATTAGGGTTCGGGTTTTGCTTAGATTATTCTGTCAAGAAACAGTTTCGCCGTTCTTCGGTTTGTGAGACCCCAACTCGTGAGATTAATCTTTCATCTGCAATTTGGTTGCGTTCTTTCTTGTTCTTGCTTGTGTTCTTCATTGCATAGGCAGGGATTAGCCTTCTTGGTGAGGTCAACCAATAACCAGAGGAGCTGTGGTGCTAAGATTGTAGGGTTTGATCTTTTGATCTGAAGCCGGATCGGTGTGTCATTCTCCGCCACAACGATAGTTACCATCACCTGACGGAAGATCGGGATCCCCGTCTCCATTACCTCGGGCCTCCTTCTTGACTTGGACACCCTTGCTGGCCTCCTTTCCCTCTATCCCATGTGCCAAACATGGTCATATGGATGGGTGTCATGTCCTCATCAATTCTCTCTTGACAAGAAGGCAGCAATTAAAAAGGAAATTACAAAACTAATGGCAGCCGGATTCATTAGAGAAATCCTTCATCCAGATTGGCTAGCAAATCCAGTTCTAGTACAGAAAAAGAATATGGACGAGTGGTGCATGTGTGTCGACTACACAGATCTCAACAAACACTGCTCGAAAGATCCGTTCGGGCTACCACGCATTGACCAGATAGTTGATTCAATAGCAGGATCTGTCCGATTATCCTTTCTTGATTGCTATTCTGGATATCACTAGATCGCATTAAAAGAACAGGACCAAAGCAAGACATCTTTCATCACTCCATTCGACGCCTACTGCTATAAGACCATGTCGTTTGGACTCAAGAATGCTGGAGCCACTTACCAAAGAGCTATCCAAACATGCCTTGGTGATCAAATCAGCGAAAATGTAGAAGCATACGTGGATGACGTGGTTGTAAAAACAAAGAACCTGGATGCACTGATTGAAGACTTAAAACAAACCTTCGAGAATCTGAAAAGGTGGAGGTGGAAATTGAACCCAAACAAGTGTGTATTCGGAGTTCCTTTAGGACAACTACTCGGATTCTTGGTCAGTCATTGCGGAATCGAAGCAAGCGCCAAGCAAATTCGAGCCATAATAGAGATGGGCCCTCCTCGAAGCGTCAAAGGTGTACAAAAACTAACAGGCTGCATGGCGGCACTCAACCGTTTCATATCAAGACTCGATGAAAAAAGGTTACCTTTCTTTAAACTACTAAAGAAGACAGACAAGTTCGAGTGGATGGAAGAAGCCAATGAAGCTTTCAAGAAACTTAAGGCATACCTCACCTCCTCACCAGTCCTCACACCTCCAAAGAAAGATGAAGACATGATGCTATATATTGCAGCAACTTCTACTGTAGTCAGCACGGCGATAGTAGTAGAAAGAGAAGAAGAAGGGCACGTGTATAAAGTACAATGCCCAGTATACTACATCAGCGAAGTACTGTTAGAATAAAAAATCCGGTACCCACATGTGCAAAAACTACTCTACGCACTACTGATCACTTCACGTAAGCTTCGTCACTATTTTGAAAGCCACAAGATTACCGTGGTGACAGATTTCCCACTCGAAGACATCTTACACAACAGAGATGCAACAGGGCGCATATCTAAGTGGGCGGTTGAACTCAGTGCTCTCAACATCGATTTCACCCTGCAGAAAGCATTAAATCTCAAGCCCTTGCTGATTTTGTTGCCGAATGGATAGAAATTCAACAACCCATGTCAAACACCATTCTTGATCATTGGAAGATGTACTTTGATGGATCACTCAAGCTAGGCGGAGCCGGTGCAGGCGTCCTCCTAATTTCTCCAGACGGAAAACAACTCAAGTATGTCCTTTAGATATTATGGCAAGCTACCAACAATGAAGTAGAATACGAAGCTCTCATCCATGGGCTACGAGTGGCAATTACCCTCGGAATCAAGCGATTACTCGTATACGGCGATTTGGCAGTAGTCATCAACCAAGTCAACAAAGATTGGGATTGCACCAAAGAAAACATGGGTGCTTACTACGCTGAAATTAGAAAACTCAAAAAACATTTCCAAGGATTGGAAATTCTACATGTCCTACGTGATTCCAACATTGCAGCAGATATCCTCACCAAGCTCGGATCAGACAGGGCAAAGGTCCCACCTGGCGTATTCATAGAGGAGCTATCAGCTCCTTCTATCAAACAACCCGGTGAGACAACCCTAGAACTCATAGCCAAAGGCAACTAGATTCTGGTAATCAACACTTCATGGACATAGGTTTTTATTGATTACATCAAAGAGAATAAGTTGCTAGCAGAAAAACAGGAAGCCACACGAGTTGTTTGCAGAAGCAAGAATTACGTCCTAGTAGGAGACAAGCTATACAGAAGAGCCACATCATTAGGAGTACTCCTAAAATGCATCTCATTTAAAGAAGGCAAACAAATCCTAGATGAAATACACTCAGGTTGCTGTGGAAATCATGCCGCTTCAAGAACACTAGTCGACAAAGCATTTCGAACTGGTTTCTACTGGACAACCACTTTGAAAGACGCAGAAGAACTCATCAGAAGATGCAAAAGTTGTTAGATGTTCACAAGACAAGCTCATGTGCTAGCCCACAACCTCATTTGCATACCACCTGCTTGGCCCTTCTCCTGCTGGGGGCTGGATCAAGTAGGACCTCTCAAAAAAGCAAAAGGCGGATTCGAGTACATCTTCGTGGCAATTAACAAGTTCACCAAATGGATTGAATTCAAACCACTAGCAAAATACAGCGCAGCCAAAGCAATCGAGTTCATCCAAGACATTATGCACTACTTCGGCATGCCTAATCGAATCATCATGGATTTGGGTTCTCCCTTCATGGCCATAGAATTCCAAAGTTGGGCACAGGACTGCGGTTTCAAAATAGATTATGCATCAGTCGCACATCTAGAGGCCAACAAATAGGTAGAAAGGGCAAACAGACTCATACTAGCTGGATTAAAACCAAGACTGTATGAAGAACTAGTAGACTATGGATCAAAATGGATTAAAGAATTACCCAAGGTTGTATGGGGGCTACGGACTCAAATAAGTAGAGCCACCGGATACTCACCTTTCTTCCTAGTGTATGGATCAGAAGCCGTACTACCCGCAGACTTGATCTAGACGTCCCCAAGGATAGAGCAATACGACGAAGGAGAAGCAGATCACACCCAAAGATTAGAACTCGATAGTACAGAAGAAGTCAGAGTAAACGCTGCCCTACAATCAGCAAGATACCTCCAAGGACTAAGGTGCCACTACAACAAGAATACCCAGTCACGATCATTACAAGTCGGAGACCTAGTACTAAGAAGAATACAAAAAACCAATGGATGCCACAAATTACTCAGTCCATGGGAAGGTCCTTTTATCATCACAAAAGTCATCGGACCAGGCACATACAAGCTCATAACTGAAGATGGAAAAGAAGTCAACAATACATGGCACATCAGTTAGCTACGAAGATTCTACGCATGAAAACAACTCAAGGGAAAATATGTATACAAGACACAAGAGATCAACGTTCATGATCAAGAAAGATAGCGCTCACCAAAAACATATGTACCATTGCGGCCTATCATGATCAATAAAGATGATTCTTTCTCGACAAACATATGTCTCATTATGGCTTTCCCTGAGTTGTTTCTTTAAAGCAAAATGGCTAAAAATACGCCTGAGCATCCCGGCCGAGAGCAAAATAGCTGAAAAGACGCTTGAGCCCGCCGATGAGGGTAGCTAAAAATGTTAACACCCGAACCAAAAAGCAAAATGGCTGAAAATATGCCTGAGCATCCTGGCCGAGAGCAAAATAGCTGAAAAGACGCTTGAGCCCACCGATGAGGGTAGCTAACAAGTTAACACCCAAACTAAAAAGCAAAATGGCTGAAAATACGCCTGAGCATAGACCACAGCAATTTCAAGACAAGACCCTCCAACTACTTGTTCCAAATAGCAAGAGGCTCGGGGGCTACACTGGAGATACCCAAGAACACAAAGATCTACATATAACGAGTTGTTTACATGGCACAAAAGAAGGCCAAACAAGCACTCGATAGATCAAGAAAGGTTGTCAACACAAAGATCTACATATAATGAGTTGTTTACATGGCACAAAAGAAGGCCAGACAAGCACTCAACAGATCAAGAAAGGTTGTCAACACAAAGATCTATATATAATGAGTTGTTTACATGGGATAGAAAAGTACTCAACAAATCAAGAAAGTTTGTCAAGATAGCGCGCAGAGTTGTTTATGAGGCAAAGACGAAAGCAAGACAAAGTACTCGGCAAGTCAAGTAACTCTGACCAATTGGACAAATCATCCAAGGAATAAACAAGGCATCCAGGCAAAGAAGACATCAACAAAAAAATCTTCATTCAAAAAGAAGTATAATGTCATATTACAAGGCATGGGCATAAAGGTCAAATACATCAAGCATCATCATCAGGAGAAGAGATAACAATATTAAGATTATCTACAATTCTACTAGCTAAGTCTTCAACCTCAGGCTCCATCCTCTCAACGGCATCAATGTATTCTTGACTATCAGCTTCCTCTGCTATCTTGGTCAAAGGAGCCGCTGGAGCAAGAACCCAGACCTAGGCCAGGACATTCTTGGTACACAGTTGGGTGCACCTCTTCACGAACTCTTGGAAATGAGTCGGACTTCGAGGAATTAACTGAGCCCAAGATTGCCCATCATCCACTGGAGTTCGGAGAACGTCGACTACTGAATGAAAGGATTTCCACAAAGCTTTCTAGTTTTCAGTAGCCGTCGCCAACTTGCCAGACAAGTCTTCAATAGTTTTTTGGGCCTACACAAGATCTCTATCAGCTCCATGCCTAATCAACTTAGCAAGCGCAAATTCTTCCTCAGCATGAGTAATTACCTCCTCAGCCTTGTTGTGACTAGAATGAACAAGAGTCTTCATTTCATCAACGCCCTCCGAGAGCCTCTGCTTTTCAACTCGGAGAGCTGGACAAGGCAACAAACAACAAGTCAGCAGAAAGGAGAGTTTGAATGCAGAAGGAAACAAAAAGAACCCGCAATATCATTGCACTCCTTCATGGCCTCCAAGTTCTTCATGGCCTCTGAATTCTTTAAAGCCTCCTAGATAGCAGCATCCCTCTGCTTCTCAGCCTCAACAACCCGGGCACGAAGACCTTGTTCCTCCTTCTATGCGTTTTACGCTCAGCCTCCATCTCGGCCTGGTAGAGATCCAGCTCTGCCTTCAGGGCGCTCAACTCAGAAGACAACTTCTTGGTATCCGACAAGAAGAAGAAGCTGGTATGGTCCCAAGAGAAGGACTAAACAAAAAAAGAAAGAGAGAAAGAAGGCATAAGAACAGGAGAAAGACAGACATCCAAAAAAAGAACTTTAGAAAACTTACTTGGAGCTTTTCTCCAAAAGAAGTTGCAAAGGTTGCGAAGTCTCCCCAAGAAGCGGTCAACTCTGACAACCGATGAGTGGCATCAAATTGATGAACCACATCTTTAGTAGAAAGAGGAGCGGAGGGAGAAGACGACCGATGCGGAGAAGACAAGGCCAAGGACACATCATGGGAAGTCCCGGTTGCCTCTCTAGATGAGTCCACTGCAATGGCCACGGTCACCTCCGGGGCAACCAAGACAGCAGCAGCATCATCACCAGAAGGCCTTGTCGCCCCCACAACCACTTCACTAACAGTGCGCTGTGAGTCCTGAGGCTCAGTACTCGGTGGCACAACAGAGGGCTAGCAAGAAGTTGACAGAGGGATGAGAGAAGACAAAGGCCTAAAAGTTGATAAAAGAACTCGCCAATGAGAACAAGAGAAAAGGAAAACAGAAGCAAAGAGACAAAACCAGAATCCACTCACCTAGCTATCTTCTTCTTCGTAAAACAAAAAGAAGACCTCGCAGGAGGAACCATGGCAGCAAAAACGTCCCCGCCACTAGGCGGCAGGAGCGGTATAGCCGGTACTAGAGCTACGGAAGAACTCGGCACCAGAGCCATAGAAGAACCCGATGCAGGAGCCTCAGAAGAACTAGTACCCGATGACCGCTTACTACAAAAAGATCAAGACCAAAGTCAAAACAAAGAGGAGGGATTCAGTAGCAGCAAAACAAGAAAATAACTCACCGCCGCGTGATAAGGGGTGCATCATCGCCCTCTTCTTCCTCAGTCTTGACCAAGGCCACCATAGTACCAGCTAAAAAAAGAACAAAAGTACTCAGTTCAAGACAAAAAAAAGACAAAGAGACAAAGTGTATTAATATGCTCACCTAAGAGCATGCTAGCTACAACTAGAGTACCTGGACGAGTACTTGGCTGGCGAGACTTCTTGGAAGTAGGTAAACTAGATGAAGAACCATCCGCTCGCCCCCTCTTCGAGACACTACGAGGACCTCGAGGGACTAAACGAGGAACATATTCTTCATATACATCAACAACTCCGGAAGAAACTCTAGGAAACATAGTGGTGATTGGGAACTTACTGGTTACAGAAGCCCCAACAAGGTTCTCCCTAGTATTCACCACGATAGGGAGGACATCAAGGGGGATCGGGTCAACAAAGTTGCGCCCCAATTCCTATGAAAAGAATAAAACAACAAGACAAGGAAAATTAAGCAAAAATGGATACAACAAAAGAAATACAGAAAGTACCCGCACGAAGAGAAAATGACTTATAGCTAGAGGCGGGTTGTTGGCAGAGAACTCAGAGATACTAAGCGGGACAACGCTTGCTCCTTTCAGCATCTTCTAGAGATGCTCAAGAACCTCCTCATTGGTCAACTCAAGGGCGGGGACCATGCGTGAAGGATCCTCAGCCCTAGAGTACTCGAAGCCAAGGTTCTTTCGCTCCTTCAGAGGCTGAACACGGCGATGAAGAAAGCTCAAGACAATACCAAAGCCAGTCAAACCCTGCTGTTTCAGAGTACTTATCCTATCGAGAAATGGCTAGATTGCCTAAACCTCAGCCGATGTCAGGGAGTTCTTTTCCCACCGGTCATTAACCGAGGGACCGGATCCAGAATGTACGACTTGAGAAGGAATCAAATTGGCAGCATAGAACCAATTAGCACGCCAATCCCTCATAGAATCAACTAGGTCATAGTCAAAGAACTTGCTTTTAAGACCTTGGCAAAACTGAATCCCACAGCCGCCAAGAATGTTGATGTCTTCACGGCGGGGTTGAGGCTTCAAACGAAAGAAGTGACGGAAAAGAGAAAGAGAAGGAGGAATTCCAAGGAAAGCTTCACAGAGATGTACGAAAATAGAAAGATGGAGGATGGCATTGGGAGTTAGATGTTTCAGACTAACCCCAAAATAACCAAGAAATTGATGAAGGAAGGCAGAAGCAGGAAGGCAAAGACCGGCACGGATAAAAGAGACGAAAAGGATAATCTCACCAAGACCTAGAGCAGGGACCCGATGCTCGTCTGGAACTCTCCATTCAGCAATGCCCTTGCTCTGGATTAGACCATCGTCGGCAAGCTCATGGAGCTAGTCTTTAGTTGTTGTTGGAGCTGGCCAAGCTTTCTAGGTAGCCCTGATGGCCATGAACTCCTAGTTCTCGATCATGGAAAGAGATGACTACTCATCCATGAAAGGTTGCCTGGGACTTGCTCGCAGCTTTCTTCCTACCCATGTACTAACAGAGGCAAGAAGGAGCTAGAGGAAGAGAAGGTTTGAACGGCGGTGCTAAGATGGTGGTGGCAATGGTGACGGCGGATTTCTGAAAGCTAGGGTTTCAAGGCAAGAGAAGGGCAGTAAAGCAAAAGAAGATGAAGGGTCTTTAAATAGATTTTACAGCGATAAAAATGGCCCACCAGGCCTGTTAAAGCACCATGTGAGAATGCAACGGTCCATTTACTAACACAGCTAAAATGACAGAGGGCACAAATCCACACAACGGTACAATTCAATGGGCAGATTTCAGACTTATCCATCTAGCACTACAGCGGAGTTATCAGATTACTGCAAAAAACAACCCGTCAACCATGAAGAAAAGAAGGGCTACCTCACAAGGAACATAAGAACTCAGTTCTTATGGAAAGAACTCAGGAATCTCATGAACAACCAGGACTACAGTAGAAAAATAAATAACAACTCAGAAGACAAGAATAGAAGATTACAAATCTTACAAGACCTAACGAACTCGGTACCATGAAAAGCAAAGTAGCAAAGAGGAACCTAGACACGGCTAGGCTCTAGAACGACTACGTGTCCCAAATTGCTACTCAGAAGGACAAACCGCCCTCGGCTACACTGTTTTCTTCAAAGGACGGGCACAGTGCATCCAAGGCAGAAATCAGCAGCACGGCGGGACAACATGGAGCAGAGAAGGCTGGCAGGCATCTGTCTACCCAAGACCGATGTGATGCTGGATATGGTGTTGATCTGCACCGGACAGTCTCAGGACAGGTGATGAGGATCAACCTAGAACTGCTAGATCAAGGAACGAAGCCCACATCACAAGACTTCCTCCAACTACCGCCACGTACATCCTGATACATTACTGCTGCGGGATTAACCTACCTCTAATCCCTATCACAAGACTTCCTCCAGCTATGACAAGACACACAGGAACTACAAAACACGCCCGGGGCTGCTCTACTTGACAAACTACCATATTCATTACTACGAAGGTTTCAACAGAATGTTCAATGGATGAAAACAAGCACTCTACTTGACAAACTACCATATTCATTACTACGAAGGTTTCAACAGAATGTTCAATGGATGAAAACAAGCACTCTAGTCTTCAAGCACTCTAGGCGGTACACATGGACTAGGAGTACCAACGAAACAAGCCTAACAAAGGACATAGTGAAAAGATAGGGCTCAATAATGGAAGACTCAGGCAAGAGGGAACAGTACTTGAAGACGAGCATATTCGGAAGAATATACCAACACTGTACAACCTGTGAACAAAAGGCATTTACACTCAGCCACCACCATACAACTACATCTGACAACAGTAGACTACCAGAGAATACGCCAAGACCCTGCATCCGAGTTCTTCCTGAACAAAACAACCTAGATATATGCTCGGGGGCTGCAAAAGGAAAGGTATACAGTTCTTTCGAACAACTCAGATTCAGGACCCTCCAACTTTTTGTTCCAAATAGCAAGAGGCTCAGGGCCTACACTTAGTGAGTGCACTTTTTCCTTCAAAAAAGCACACGTCACTCAGAACACTTCTTCAAGATAGATGACTTCAAGGCCACAAGATAAAAAGAACCCGGACATAGCTATATCCGAGCTCTTTTCGACAAAAGAACCTGAACATAGCTAAATCAGAGCTCTTTTCAACAAGGAAACCGGGTATATGCTCGGGAGCCTTTCAACGAAGAATCAGGGAGATTTCAAGAAAAGACCCTCAAGCTCCTTGTGCCAAACAGCAAGAGGCTCGGGGGCTACATCCAAATGGGGGTACTTTTTTCTTCAAAAAGGTACACACCACGCGAAGATCTTACGAAGTGCTGCACGATTTCACTCAAGAAAGCACTCGGACGACGCATGTTCCTACTCGACAAGACTTGAAGGAACAAGACGAGGCTTCCAGAACTCAACCATGAAGTGCTTGGGGGCTTGTCGGTGTGGGACCCACAGGATACCCTGCAAGGAAGGGAGAAGAACTAGCCTAACTAGGATTCTTCCCCTGTAATCTTAGTAGTAGTATTATTCTATAATCCTACTAGGAACTCTCATTGTAAACCGACTAGGACTCTGGCCTCCTGACTATATAAAGGAGGGCAGGGCTCCTTGGATCGGGAGTTCAGACAACAATTGTGCAACACAATACTTTACGATCAATCCAATGCAAAGGCTAACACCGACTGGACGTAGGGCTATTACTCGATCAAAGATCGAGGGCCCGAACCAGGATAAATTGACTGTCTCTTGCGTTAACCATCGAGTTCCGCATACACTGAAGCCTAAACATACTACCTCGGGGACCCTCGTGGTAGGCTATTGGTGCTCAAACATCGACAGCGTCATTCGGAATAGGTTCACTGCCATGTGCCTTTCCAAATACTACTTTCACATCCTTGACCATATTGAGTACATCCTCACCAGTTCGGTTGCCCGGCTTGGACTGGTGGTCTACCTTACCTTTAAAATGCTTGCCTTTCTTTCTTAGGGGGTGATTCGCAGGAAGAAATCGATGATGGCCAAGGTACACGACCTTTCAACATTTTTTCAAGAATATACCTTTAATGTCATCAAAATAGTGCGTGCATGCATTATATCCCTTGTTTGATTGTCCTGAAAGATTACTTAGAGCAGGCCAATCATTGATTGTTACAAACAACAATGCTCATAGGTCAAAGTGCTCCTGTTTGTGCTCATCCCATACACGTACACCTGGTCTATTCCACAAAAGTAGAAGTTCTTCAACTAGTGGCCTTAGGTACACATCGATGTCGTTGCCAGGTTGTCTTGGACCTTGGATGAGCACTGGCATCATAATAAACTTACGCTTCATGCATAACCAGGGAGGTAGGTTGTAGATACATAGAGTAATAGGCCAAGTGCTATGACTACTGCTCTGCTCCTCGAAAGGATTCATACCATCCGTACTTAAAGCAAACCTTAAGTTTCTTGCGTCATTTGCAAACTCTAGGAATTCTCTATCGATTGCTCTCCAGTGGGACCCATCAGCAGGGTGTCTCAACATATTGTCTACCTTATGATCTTCTTTGTGCCATTGCAATAACTTTGCATGGTCTTGTTTCTGAATAGACATTTCAAGCGTGGTATTATAGGAGCATACCACATAATCTTGGCAGGGATTTTCTTCGTGGGACGTTCACCCTCAACATCACCAGGGTCATCTCGCCTGATCTTATACCATGATGCATGACATACCGGGCATGCATCTAACTTCTCGTACTCCTCGCCATGGTAGAGGATGCAGTCATTAGGACATGCATGTATCTTCTGGATTTCTAATCCCAAAGGATAGACTACCTATTTTGCTTCATACGTAGTGATGGGCAATTCATTATCCTTTGGAAGCATCTTCTTTTGGATTTTCAGTAACTCCCCAAATCCCTTGTCAGATACACCATTCTTTGCCTTCCATTGCAGCAATTCCAGTGTGGTACCCAACTTTTTCTGTCTCGCATCACAAGTTGGGTATAGCAATTTCTTATGATCCTCTAGCATGCGCTCGAACTTGATCTTCTCCTTTTCACTTTCGCATTCTCTTTATGCATCACAAATGGCCTGACCAAGATCATCAGTGGGCTCATCTTCTGCTACTACCTCTTCTTCAGCTTCCCCCATTGCAGTATCATTGAAGGCACCATATTCAGCAATAATGTCATCATCGTCCCATTGTTCTTCTTCACCTTCTTCCATTACAACCCTGGTTTCTCTGTGCTTTGTCCAACAAATATAGTTTGGCATGAAACCCAACTTCAACAAGTGTGAATGAAGACTCCTTGAGCTAGCATATTCCTTCAAATTCTTACATAAGACACATGGGCAGCACATGAAACCATCATGTTTGTTTGCCTCGGCCACACGTAAGAAAGAATGCACACCCTCAATGAACTCTTGGGAGCGGCGATCAACATTGTACATCCAATGCTGGCTCATCTACATTACATGACATACATACCATATTAAAACCTAGAACATAATTAGTTAATTATATGACATGCATGCCACCACACAAGGTATTAATTTATGAAAGTCTCGCTACAATGTAGACAATCCCAACTACCACTAAAAAAACTAAAGCTAAAATGCACTTCAGTAGCATAAGGATTTTGTGACCAATGCCAACTAAAATAGACAGATCATGCATTTGTTCAACATCTATGGGCTTCTTTCGCAGGATCACTGCCTCATCAGCCACCATAGCCGCCTGTGCAAGAGAGTTTTGCACGTGTTCAACATACTCTTCCTCCTAGTACCAGCCTGAACATCCAGTGCCATCCCACTGAAATTAAAATAAAAAATTAGAACTTTAATTACAATCATCATGAAAATAAGTATAAATTAACCATAATCATCAAATGCGACAAAATAACTCACATTGTGATCCGGACACTTGTAGAAGATACAACCCTTGTTGGGACACTCCTTCCTCACCCGGTACTCCATCACAATCTTCTCCTCACACTTGCCGCATGCAATGAGAGGAAGGTCCGGCCTCAGTCGCTTTGTAACCCGATGAGAGGCCGAGGACCCAGAAGCAGTTGCCATCTACTCTCTATACTCATTTTTAATATAATATAAATTTCTCATTTTATAAACAAATAAAATTAAAAAAAACTCTAAAATTCTTTATATCTCTAAAGCATGAAGTGTGCTATGCATGCTAGAAATGAAAGTTCAATACTAGTTTTACATAACTACTTTAACCTTCCTTCATCCAAATACGCAAACTTTAAAGTGATTTTGAGCTTAAATGGCTTACAAATAAAAAAAATCTACCATAAAAAACCACATATATCTAGTCCATAAAATGAAATAAGCTACAGATGAAACATGAGAGTATAAAGTTGGTAACCTTTAGAACCGATGGAGGAATGGAAGAAATCTTGTGATACACCGGTGATGAGGAAGAAGAGAGGCCGGCGATAGCAAGAGAACACTGAGCTCGAAGTGGCTCGGGCTCGGGGAGGAACAAGGGCTATATAGGAGGGTACCTTTAGTCCTGGTTGGAGACAGAAACTAGGACTAAAGGTCCCTTTCTAGTCCCAGATGGAGCCTCTAGCCGGGAGTAGACTTTTACACCCGGTTAGAGGCACCAACCGGGAGTAAAAGTTAACCTTTAGTCCCAGTTGGTAGCTCCAACCGAGACTAAAGGTCCCCTCCAGCAAAAGCCTAGCGCAGTAGCCATTGGGCAGGGACCTTTAGTCCTGGTTGGATCTACAAACTGGGACTAAAGGTCTCTCTAGTCCCAGACATGAAAAATACCGGGACTAAAGCCAAATTTCAAGCTAGATCAAAGGTTGTTTCTCTACTAGTGAACGTGCATCACCCCAAAACCCGCCTTTGGTGATGCTACGCTGATGATGACGCCACCCAGAGGTGCCTCAATGGCCCTAGCCCCACCCCTACTGTGATGCCTATCCTCCTCCCCGGCTCTTCTTCCATGGTACTGCTCGGCGCTCCTCTCCCCTCCCCACTGCTCCTATGGATAGTTACTTCAACACTGCTTAATTCTACAGGTTATTGAATGTGTCATACTATGTCTTTCTCCATTTCAACGATTGCCTTCTTCTGCTAGGATTATGATTATGATTGCCAATCCATCACCATGTCGTAGATGCTTACACTATTTATTTCATCCAAGATTTGTTCAACAAATATATGAATTGTTGTTGTTACTTTCTTGCAAGAGTTATCCCTAAGATTATCCCCTCAACGACAGGACTAATCCTCTCCAAGGTTAGATTTCTTCATCTACCTTTGTTGCACAGGGTTGTAAGCCTAAAACATACATTTCCCACCCCCTTTTTCAGAACTAAGGTGTAAAGGGCACCATTCATCTACTTCACTAATGATATTTTCAATGCTTGCTAAAGTCATGTTCATATACCCCACATTCTAGCAATATGATAATCATGGATTATATTGGCCTTTTACGCCGCATACCATGTTTGTCCATATCAGTGCATAGTGGTGCAGGTATGTTAAGGCAATAGGTTTACCTTCTCATTATGTTGTTGCTAATCAGCCTGGCTAATATTCGCAGGCACCACTTAAGTGTGGGTGTATTGCCACATTTTATCATTTACCAAAGTACGTGGCAGTAATTTTATGCACCCAAATTTATTTGATAATCGTACCTTTTATCCATTTCCTTTGGTATCCACTGTTTTATCTACAGGATCACATCAGATGTGGGTTTGTGCCATGCACATCAATCTTCTACAATTCTCTACTGAAAACTTCACGTTGATAGTTGTTAATGTAAATCATAAACCATCAACATATCCTACATATATTCATAATTCGATCACCAAACATAGGTATAGGGGTTTAAACTAATGAATTGCACAAATTCTGGTGAATCTATGATTACAGTAGGATCTATCCAGAAAACGAGCAAGGTGGACCCAATCGTTAGATCAAATCACGTTTATCTACGACAAAACTGACTTTGGAAGGATCTAGAAGCATCCAGAAGACAATCTACCAAGACCCAACCCCATTTGTCAGAATGTGGGGCTAGCTGGCCCCACCTGCAGGCCGGCCGACCTATGGGTCTCACATGTCGGTCTCTCCTTCGTACATCGGTTCCCCACCACCTTTGAGAGTCCATCTCCGCTGTTTCTCAACGTAGGTTCAAATAGAGGGATGAGATGGAGTCATGCCATATGAGATATGGTGTAAAGTTACCACATCGGTGTTGGCAATCCTTAATGATCAAACCTGACCGCCATTAAGACACAAAAGAGGAGAAATTGGCAATCTTAAACACATATGCATTTACTACTAACCTATTTCCACATGTATTTGGAGGTTATTATTTTGTAGGACATAAATACAAATGCATGGAACATTTCACCAAAAGGCGCTTTCTAACTCTAATTTGCGCAAAGGAATAATAGAAACACCCAACAACTTTCGTCATCCGGGCAAAAGTACCACCCGAGGAGCAACCCAGGACCAGCCCATAGCCCACCACATGAAGGCGGTGGCGAGGGGGCTTGGTCAGGGGGTGGGCCACCCCCTGCCGGTGCCTCTCAGCCACCCCTTCAATAGGTAGTGGCATGTGAGCATGCTGAGGCAGTGGAGACCGGGACTTCACGCCAGGAATAGCCACAACACCGCCCTTGCTCCTTGTATAAATAGAGGGGCACCCGTCCTCTCATAACACACACCATTTGGGCTTCCTCACACAACACATTGAGCTCACCTCACTCTCTCTAGTTCTCTTTTACTTTTTAGTAGCTTTAGAGCAAGGCAAAGCTACCTTGGAGAGCTTGGTTTCTTGGAAGAAGAGACCTTTGGGTATGAATAGAAATATGAGTTCTTCCAAAGCTATGCTCTCATATTACAGTTATAGTCATACTTATGATATAGAGTATAGTTATTGTGTTATGATCTTGATATATGAACTAATCTATAGTTTGTATGCCATGAGAGTAACACACATGACTTTATGCTTAACCACTCATATAACTTATATAATTGGAATTAGAGCTAAGTTGAGGTGGCAGTTCATCGTGCTTTTGGGTGTGCCCAAGTCCTTTACCTATCGATCTATAGTGTCAGAGACCCGGGGGGGTTTGGGTAGTTTCTGTATACACAAGCGTGGTGCTTGGGTATGGAGAGACAGGTGAATGCATTGTCCCACTCCATGGTTGAGGTGGTAGGCGGCAGGTGGTGACAGCCATGTTCGTCTCTTGTAATCCCCCATGTTTGTTTGGGGTGTAGGAGTCTAAATTGTCACATGAGGTTGCTGGTAGACCAGTACACGATGGCCTCCCGACCTGCTTCACACTTAGCCCTAAAACTAATTATGTAATTTGTATGATCTTTAACTAATATTTGTATGACTATAGTAGACCACTGCCTGCTTGACTTAGTATCATTCTTTTATTCTTTCTCTTTATTTTATCCTTTGAGGATTGCCAAGTGTGTGTCCACTATCTTGAAATCACCATCTTTACCCCTGCTATAAACATTGGTGTAGTTGCAAGCATTATTATTCACGATCATATCCATACTAGACTCTTAATCAAATGCCTTCCTTTGGGGAAATATAAATAACGAAACCTTGAATACTTTTGGGTGAAATGCTACAATGATAGCTCCATGAGCTTGCGGATAAACATCTAAAATTGCTAAGGAACTATCAAGGCTATTACTTGTGACATTGCTGATCACTAGTGATGTTGCTAAGTATTACCAATGAGCACTTCTGGCATTGTTGCTAGGAATACAAACCTAGTAGCTACGCTAAGAAGTGCCAACAATCAGATACTGAGAGGGGGAGGTGTAACACCCTCGGTGTTGCACCATTAATCATCTACTAAAACATGTCATGAGCATCATACTTGTGTGTTAATGCATGTGGTGAAGTGAGTAGATAATGCATTGCAACTAAAATGATCAACAAAAATGCGAAAAGAAAGTTGCTCCCCGATTCATACAGTTAACAAGTAGGGGTGTAAACTAATTTTTTATTGAACAAAAATTACTATAGAACCTATATATGAGACTTAAATAAAGTTTAAAGTACAAACTTTGTAGATAACAATGCAACTCTTGCTATAGAAAAATAATGTTACTAACTAGTATTTCTAATAGTCTAGAAACAGAACTCGAAAACAAATCCAGCTTAGGACTTAGAAAAATTCCTAAGGTGAGCAGCAGTGTGACAAAGCCATGTTTGGTAAATTATTCTATGAAATTGAGTTAAGAAGGGGTGTCATGTTGTAGCTCTTGTTGATAGCCTAAGGTGCCCTCTTTAGAGTAGTGAAGATGGCTTGGTTCCAAATTGAATCGTTTAGTTTTTACGGGCGCTTTAAAATCTGTGCACGTACTCAGTCTCGAGCCGCCGAGCTCGGGCGCGTGGTCACCACATGTGGCCATTCTGTGTCACTATGTGGCTATGGCATGCACACGCGTGTGTGGCCACACACTGGCCGGCCGAGGCTACCCTTGGTCTGGCCATGGTCTAGCCACGGCTTGGCCACTCTGGCCACACAGCTTGCAGCCAGCCATATGCCGCCATGCCCCATCGGCCCTCTTTGCGCCCAACTGCCACTGCCACCGTGGCTATCACTGCTACTGCTGCTGCCCTCCATGTTGTGTGTCGCGATGCAATCGCGGTCGCAGTCGCTGTCGTTGCCATCGTGTCACTCCCACACTTGCATCTACTCGCTGCATCGCACTGGCGCCTCCCTGGCCTAGTTGGGTGTCGTCCACACGTGGCCATGCATGCCGTCGTCACACCATTAATGGCACTATGGTGCATGGGCCATGGCCGGTCGTGGACGCTCGCGCTCATCCCCTTATGCTTGGACCAAGGCATGCACCAGCTGAACCACTGACCGCACCCGTCGCCCTTTTTTTCTGCCGCGCCTCTGCTTTTCGTCGCTATCGAGTCACAGTCACGGTGAGCCAAAGAGCGAGCACCTCTCATTAATTCCTCGTGCCCATGTCTCCACCTTTATGTCCTCTTGCCGACCGCCCCCTCCCCGCCTTGATTGCTACCAGGCCGAGCTCCAATTTTAGAGCTTTACTTCCACCACCGCGCCATTAAGGCCCAGCCCACCTCATCGTGGATAGCTTCCACCTCGCCATCTCAAGCCAGACGGACTGCATCGCTAGCCCTATCTAGAACCCTTCGTCACCATGTGCACCTAAGCTACACTCCTACCATCATCTCTATGCTGCTGACATGGCCGTGCCACCATGATCCATCATCGAACTTGCCGCGCGGATGTGACTAGTCTCGCTCAGGGCATCTCTGGCCGAGCCATCACCATGGGTAGGTTTGTGGTGAGTCATTGGTGCTCACCAGCAATTTCTACCACTTCCAAAAGGCCATGGCACTCCAAAACTTGGCAACCGCCGCTACAGGGTGCCCGCCATTGTGGAGAGGCCATTCTACTGCGTCCCAGCTCGTCCAACCGCTGCCCAAAGTTGTGCATCGTCCCATAGGTGAGGATCAACCTCCTAGGTGCATCAGGGGGGGGGCTCCTAGATGGCTGGTGTGGCAGCCTCATGCCAGCCGACACCGCGCTGGCGAGCGTGGGGGCGTCAGGGACCGACCGGATGTAAAGATGGCTTAGGGCGAGGGCCTATTGGCATAAGGGCCGACTGTAGGAACAGGGCGCACAAGAGCTACGTTAATACTAGAAAGAGCAAGGATGTTTTTGCAAAAGTGCCACACATGAGTGGGCCATGTCCGCATGGTTGTGGGCCACGCTGGTGAATTCATTTTTCCTTTTATTAGAAAATAGAAATAGCCTTATATTTTAGTTTCTATGACAAAAATCTTAATGACGATTCCAAAACTGTCATAGAAGATCACTTTTTATGATGAATATTTCTGGCTCATCATAGATCAGTGGTGATGATCCTCAAACCCTCCTTATCTATGACAAAATCAGGTATCGTCACAAGAAACATCATAGAAGAGAATAAGGTTTCATCACAGATCACTCGCACGACTCATCTGTGATGATCTTCTTTAATACTATGACGACTAGGGCTTCATCATTGAACTAATTACATATCTGTGATGACGTTTTTGATCTATAATGAATGACACTTTGTTATAAATCTCCACACGTTCCTTTCTCCATCCAATGTGTACCTATGGGATAGCCATGTTACTCATCCATGACGCTTGTAATTCGTCATAAAAGTCTCCGCTTAGTCCTTTCTCCATCTGATGTGTACCTATGGGATCCTTCTCCATCTGATGTCTACCTATGGGACAACCTTGTTACTCATCTATGACGCTTGCAATTTGTCATAAAAGTCTCCGTTCGGTCCTTTCTCCATCCGACGTGTACCTACGAGACCCTTCTACATCTGACCTATGGCACCAGACATCCGATGTGTACCTATGGGACCTGTAGTTACTCATTCATGATGCTTGCAATTCATCATACAAGTCTCTGCTCGGTCCTTTCTCCATCTGACATGTACATGCGGGACCCTTCTGCATTCGACCTGTGGGACCCTTCTACATCTGACCTGTGGGACCCTGCAAGACCCTTCTACATCCGACCTATGGGACCTGACCCTATGGGGCCCTTCTACATCTGACCTATGTGACCTGATGGCTTATGTTTCCCATCTACCTATGGGACCTTTCTCCATCTCTATCTGACCTATAGGACCCGCCGGCTTGTGTGCCGCTGGTGTTTAATAAAATCTAATTAAAAAAACCTTGAGCACTGGGAGTCAAACCCAGGACCCAGAGCAAGGAATGGACCATCTTCACCATTGTGCTAGATGCCTGGTTGTGTTGACATGTCTTTGGAGTCCTTATAATAGTATATTCTCTGTGTGGATGCCCTATAGGTTGACCTATATATTGGATATCCACTGTAAGTGGAAATAAATCTATGCCTGTTGGACTTGCGGCGGCGGCAACAGAGGATCCCCGGTGTGCTGTGGTGGCTCAGGTGTCCTTTTGGAGGCTAGGCGGTGGGGTTTCCTAGTGGAGCACAGTGGCATTGGCTTTTGTGTCCATTGTGTGCCATGGTAGTGGCGACAGATCTGATCCACAAGTCCCCTTTCTCGCCTTTTCCTATTCGCTTCACTATTTTGGTCCTTGTTTGAACATGAGCTATACAAGAAATATTCTAGCGTTTGAAATCTGGTTAGGCCAATGATGATGAAAAGAACTAGGAGGTGACACTGGTTGATTTTCTGCATATGTTCAGTGTTCTTACTATAAGTGCCTGTATGCATCTAGGCCTGTTAATTGTCAAGTGCTTGCTTGATTATACCTATTTGTCTAGGAAAACAAATAGGCCCTGTTTACACTAAAATTTGGGAAGAAGAACGTGGGAACTCAAAGCTTCCAGGATTGTCATCAAGGAATCGATTAGATGTGAATTGGTATCAACTGATTTAGATGCGATGTCAGAATCAGCTATTTTATAGATGACGTGAGCAGACGACATCAATGGGCTATACTTCAATAGTGCTAGGAAGATGTGTCGAACTCTACAAACAAGGAAAATTAGGGTTCAAGTTATTATTAAGTTAGGAAGTTTTCTTTTAGTCTAAGAATTGTAATGAGTCGTATTTGAGTAGGATTCATATTTAGGTTCTGGGTATAAATATTAGACCCTAGTTATTGTAAAAAAATGAACACTCAATCAATACAATCTTTCTAGCTTTCGCCATCGCATTAGGAGTAGGAGTACTATAGATCTTGGTGAGTTCTTTAGCAAATAAGGCTACATCGACTGATCAACCTCCAGCTTGCTTGTGAGTACCATCATGACTTGTATTATGCTTGTAAAGCTACATCAGTCTTTTATGAGCCATAATATAAGTTAGTTATCGATCTGTATCGTAGTTTGTAAGGCTGCATCGACTGATTGATCTCTTACGAATCATAATATAGATCAAAGTTATCGATCTTGTGTTAAATAACTTGTTTTTTTAATACAATACCACCAGTTATCGAATCTATAAGATTAGTAAGATTTTCCTTACTGTTTTTGGTTGATTCACTAGTTATCGATCTTGTTATAATTAATGTTTTATTAATTATAACAAAATCACCCGATTGAGATAGAGATAGATCGGCATCATACCATCTTAACTTGTCATCCTTTGATCTGGTCACACTTCAAATCTTATAATTGATGGCTTAATTCTGCTAGATCAGCTGTTTTATCTCTATTCCAATCAAACATAGTATGAATACAAAGACATGTTTCAATCTTGAATAAACTCACTAGTTAATGAGATCTAATCTAATGACACTACCATAGCTTCATCGATCCGGTCGAACCTCACTGGTAAGACTTTAGATTAGAAATTATCAATTAGTGGTCTTGTTCATAATCAAGATATGTACTCTATTTGTTTGCTATGACTGCATCGGCTATTTTAGCCGATTTACCTATACTTTCACGCATATAGCATGTTTTCATGAATCTGTCAACATATAGATGGTTTTACAGATTCTTTGGCTTTAGTTTGTTATCATTATCATAGCTGCATCGATCTGATCGAACCTCACTGTCGATGATAATAGATTAGATTCAAACTGTTTGTAGATTCATTTATATTAGATAGTCAATTTGTTCGCATGTTATACTCTTTTCATCAAACTTATCGGCACGACGCTTTATATCAATCATGTTCCATTTGGCCTATGATGCTTTCTGATGTTCCATGAGCATCGGCTATTTTAATTCATATCATTATCATTTAATATTAGTCGATAATCCTTGATTTAAAGATCTTCATTTCATGGATACACTAGATATCGACTATTTAGTCGATACACTTATCAAATCAGCTATCTAGCCATACATTTGGAGCTATCTGGTGCAACACCGACATGTTCCACCTTAAATTACTGATAAGATTTTCTCTCCTTGTCAATTGCAGGTCAAATTGACTGGCACGTCATTGGGTTTTCATAATCGCCTGATTCTGTGTTGAAGCTAAGCAGATCTCTGGTCTCATTCCACTCAGATCATCTGGTGTGGTGTGCGTTGATCACATCACCATATTTTTGTGTCAATAGGCCCATTGCTTCTGCCTTCAAAACTATTGTAATTATCGCCCTCTTAATCTTTGCCTGTCTCCTATGGAAAAGAAGCTCTGAGGTCATGTACTGATTGCAAGTGTGATGGTTAGACTTGATTTAGCTATAATTGTAATGGCCATAGCTCCATTAACTGCTACTCTAGTACCATGAAAATTGTTAATGGTTGTTAAAGTTGTACTTTGGTATGAGTTGTGGACTTCACTGATGGATCTTTGTTGGATTATTTTCCTCTTAAGTGACCTCATTATTGAGCAAGCTCTCAATAGACAAAATGGAGGAGGCCCCTAACAAGAGGAACACACTTGCTAGCCTCACGGATGATGCCATTGTCGAGATCCTACGCCGCCTCCCTGCCCGCTCATTGTTCTGCTGCAAATGTGTGTGTCACACCTGGAACTGCCTCATCTCGGACGATAACAACCCAGCTGTTGCCTCAAACTCTAGCCGGCTTCTTCTACGACACCAACCAAGGCCATTGACACTACACCATGTCAATGTAGCTATCTCAGATATCTACAATGGCCTCAACCTATGCTGGTGCTGAGGGGCTGATGGTTTATACCGCTATGTTGTCTACAATTCGACAACCAAGAAGTTCAAGGAACTACCGCCTAGCATCCATTCTGTTGGTGAGGCTCGATTGGGGTTCGATCTGACAGCCTTCTCGCACTTCCATGTGATTGAATATATAGAAGAGGAGCAAGATGATGAGTGCATGGGTGTGGACATCTACTCATCTAAATCTGCAGCATAGATCTGTAAGAAATCTAAATGGCAACCAAATACTTGTGTGACATTTCAGAGATCAAAAACTATGTATCTTAACGGTTGTCTGCACATTATGGACTAGTCGCAATGTTACATACTTGCTGTGGATATGGAGGGAGAGACATGGAGGAAAATTCCTAGGTTGCATGGTTCTTTACCCTCCATCCATCAAGCTCAAGGTCACTTATGTGTATGTACTCTTCATGGTCGCAATATGTCCAATCTTAAAATCTGGATCCTTGAAGACTATGGTACTAATAACTGGATATTAAAGCATACTATCAGCACTCTGTAGGTGTTTCCAAAGACTAACATTGAATTTGGTTATTTGGATGTTGTTGAGTACTACTCAAAGGTTCACCCAGAATAGAATTTGCTTCTTTTGTTGGGGTTGATGAGGAAAATGACATCGTCGCATATAACATGGACAGTAGAAAAGTTTATGTCATCACTACACATTATAGTGTGTTTTTTAAATGTGGCGTCCTGCCACAAATCAACTACAGACCTTACTATCTTCCATATGTTCCATTGTTCTCGGAGTTGGAGTCATTAGCAGAGGAGTAAATAGAGTTCCATGATATATCTCTCTGTCATGACATGTTTAAATGGATCAATGTTGTTTGATTGTCTATGCATATGTTCAGTGTTGTTACTGTAAATGCCTGTGTGCAACTAGGTCTGTTAATTATCAAGTGCTTGCTTGATTATACCTATCTGTCTAGGCAAACAAACATGCCCATTGTTTCTGCCTTCAAAACGGTTGTAATTATCGTCCTCTTAATCTTTGTCTGTCTCCTATGGAAGAAGCCCTAAGCTCATGTACTGATTATAAGTATGATGGATAGACTTGATTTAGCTAGAATTGTAATGGTTACAGCTCCATTAACTGCTACTTTAGTTTGAGTTATATATATCAATGTGGTGCTACTCTAAATTTGTTTGAGGTTGAACCATGAAAATTATTAATGGTTGTTAAAGGTACACTTTGGTATGAGTTATGGACTTCACTGATTGTAACACCCGTGTTTTTGCATCATAATAAAACCCACTAAAAATTGAACTTTTTAAAATTTACAACAACCTAAAACTTGATTAGTTTATTTTCCGCAAAACCATTTTGAAAATGTTTTCCAAAAACCCTGCATTAAAAATCCACCATATGCATTTGTGTGTTGCGTAGGATTTACTTGTAGCGCTAGGAATATTTTCTAGGATTAGAAAATCACTTCGCACTTAAATTCGGTTGCTTGCATGATCGTTTGAATGCTTGTTTGATTGAAATGTTTGATTGCTTGATTGCATGTTGTTTGCTTTTCTAGAATTTATTTACGGCACCAAAATAACTTCGCTTAATTTCCGAATCCATTCTTGAATTATTTAAAGCCCTTTCTCTCATTTTATAGAGGTAGAAAATGCATCATAGATATGAACAATATTTTGTTATATTCTCTTCTTGATTATAATAGCCATCGCATTAATAAATTATAGATTTAATTATTCCTTTTAATATTCCCTTCTAAATTTACATTTAGTTAATTTATAGTTATATATTAGGAAAACCTAGAAATATGAGGTCATTACTTTCTCTCATAGTTATAAAAGAATATATAGGACAGATCGTATTAATGCTTGCATACTTAGAAATACATCATCTATCTGTCAATTGAAATAATGCACACATATAAATATACATGGTTAATTTCTCCTCCTTTCTCCTCTCAATTATATACTAGTTAATTCCTTTGCTATGAAATACTTAGAAATACATATAAAGGTAAATTGTTACTTTGCTTTTCTTGATTTTCGGGGAATATGAAAAAATATAAAATGTATTCTGTGCACATGGGTCGTAGCCCTCCTCTCCCCCTCCCGTGCTGCCCAAGCGGCAGCAGGGCAGCGGCCCTTCGGCTTGGCCCAGGCCACAGCACCAGCAGCACGCACGCCGCCACATCGCCTTCGCGTGCATCGCGTCAACACCGCGTCGACACCGCGTGGCCGCCGCGTCCATCTAGAGCACGTGAAGAACGCCGCCGAAGATATTTTCTGTCGACAGCTCGCCGCTGACTTCCTGTGCCAACGTCGCCATGGCCATCGACCACTATGCCGATCGCACTACTGTTCCTCACTGACTTCCTGTGCTCCACCGCCTTGCTCCGACTATAAATAGCCATCGAGCTCACCGGCCTTGCCACCAAGGAAGGAGCTCGGGCACAGCTGAGGATGATGGACCCGCTGCCGCCCCGCGTCCGCCGCGACCAGAGCTGCTGTGCCGAGGACGTCGCTGTTGAAGCCGCTGTGCTCGCCGCAGATTGCTGAGACCGCCGCCGTTCCTGCCTCTAGTTCACCTCGCTGGAGCCGAAGCTCTTGCCACAAGCCACCATAGCTCCAACGCCTGTCACCGCTGCCACCATGCTCTGCTCCACTCTTCCCCATCTCCTCTGCTCCATTCTATTTATCCCTCTCTCCCGCCTTGCTCTGTTTTCCCATCTCTCTCCATCTCTCCCTCTCCCTCTCTGTTACTGCTCCCTCTCTTCTCCTTCCCTGACCAGCACACGCCACCGGCCACCTCGCCAGAGTCGAGGTCACCGTTGGCCATTCCCCTCCGCCTTACCTTCCCTCTCCTCTCTCGCTCAGTTGGAGACGGGCGTAGAGCACCACCGCTGGCACCTGTGCCCCTGCTGCTGGCGCCCTATTCCCCGTGTCAGTGACACATGTTATCGTCTTATCCATAATAATGATAAAAAATTAAATACCCTCTCTCTCTGTCGCCCCCTCTGTTCTCTCTCTGTGTCGATCGGTTGACCATGAGGAAACAAGAGGACTGATGGCACCCAAGCGGAGCACATGGCCACCTCGCTAGAGCCAATGAGGGCAGGCCACCTCGCTAGCAGGCCCCGTGCATCAGCAGCACTACCTCTCCCCTCCTTTTCTTATGTGTGCACCTGGTTCACAGGAACCAAAGGATAGGGAGCGAGTGCACAAATCGGTGCATGGCATAGTGCAAGTCAGCGTTGACCATTGACTAGCCCCACACGTCAGCCACTAGCCTCTAGAGAAAACGCAAGGTACACACGGGGATCGTACATAGGATATTAAACATTAGCTTATTAGTTATATAAAAATTCTCAGAAAATTTCTAAATAAACTAGAGTCACCCTCGATCATACCTAGATATTTGCCACTTATCCTTCATTAGCTAAAATTATAGAAATAATTTCCATGTTTCTATTTATCCACGTTTAGTCAATAAACTTAGATAAATTATAACTCATTCATTTTAATTCCAAATTCTATAATTCTTTCACCATAATTCATCTAAAATAAAACACTACATAATAATACCATTTTTTTCCTAATTATTGGTTCCCATTTAAATTCTAGTTTGATTGCTTTTCCATCTCTATATTTAAATTAAATAGTAATTATAGTAATAGCCCTTCGCCGTAGTAGTATTAACCCCGTATATTCACGTATGTGCATGTACCATGTCACGTACTCGAATATATCTGTACCCAATCACCTAAAATAAGTAGACATTTATACATACATAGGTATGCCCGATACCCAGGTATACGCCTAGGTATGGCTAACCCTAGCAACCTAGTAACTCAATTCCACTTAGTCAAAGGCGTATACATATGTATTAGCGTATATGTTGCTAACCCTAGCCATAACCCAGCCCACCTAATTAACCCTAGGCACATACATATGCATGTGCATATGTGTCGCTAACCTGGTGAACCTATAGAAGTGAGACGAGTCATTTATGATGACTTGGTAGACTTTCTCTTTCAGGTTCACATAAAAGTGAAGCCTAATAATGTGGTCTGGTTTTCCATGAGGCCAATCTGCCACCTTAACCTAGTCTGTAGAAGCCCTACCTTATGGATGGAATACCTCTATCCAAACCTTACATCAGATTGGCGTAATAGTGATAACCTAGATAACAACCCATCACCCAATAGGACCAACCCATCTAGGATCGTTGATTGCTTATGCTGGTTTTACATGTCTTGCTTGTTATTTTTCTTGTTTGTGTTTTCTTGCCTATCGACGCTAGACCGCGTAAGATAGAGGACGTGAGAGAACCCGATGGAGTCTAGAAGATAGGAGCAGGAGACACAGGAACTAGTCTCAGAATAAGGATATGATCATCAGCGAATGGAGGCAAGTCTTAACACCCACCTATTCCTTCCCACTACACTACATGCCATACATTAACCACCTCCCTTCCACCACCACCACATATTGCTAGCCTCCACCATAAACCCTCCACTATCCATCTCTACTAAATAATAACCCAACCTATATTACTTGAAACCCCTCATGAATTAATGAAACTATAATTATAAACTTGATTATGATAATATGATAAGGTAATTGTTACCTTGATATGACATGAGCATTATGAAGTTGAGAATAATAACTATGGAACTTGAATGGTAAAATTTGACTAAACCCCGACATGGGGCGAGTGGGGGTAATTTATGGAGGTAAATTGCCTTGGCAGGAATGCCTGGTGAGGGTTCCTATGGGAGACTGTGGCAGAATCACCTAATCTAATGCCCTCCCAAGAGTACTTGTCTTTCATTAGACACTAAGTATCCAAGAGAGTGCACTAAATCATGTTGTTCTATCGAGCACACCCCAAGGGGGAGAACTAAAAATCCACATTTTTCCATCAGAATCATAAATGAGAGAATAAAGCTTACAACATTTTAACCATTTCTTACATCACTTGATTACAACATTAGAGTACTTAAACAAGTTGAATGCAATAGTGAAATTAAGACAGTTTTACATGTAAAAGAGTTTATACATTTTAAGTTTACAATTTTATCTTGCAGCGGAGAACAACATATGATCCGAATTACAGCTGAAATAAAGATTAATGGTGAATCATAAAACTTTTCTTCTAAAAACTTTTAGTGAGGGTTATAAATAAATACTACAGTCGTAGCGTGAAAGGAATCCTCTCTGAGCCCACCAGGAGGTTTCCACACATAAAAGTCGTCTACCATCCATCGGTCACCTGCAACAAGGGGAATAAAACCCTGAGGGGAATAAAACCCTGAGTACTCGATTGTACTTAGCAAGACTTACCCGACAGGAGGAAAATAAAAGACTCCCAGGATATGCAAGGATTATTTGGCTTGTGAGTTATTGCATCTACAAAAGCATTACTAAATGTGCGTCCTTATATTAAATTTTATTAGCAGTCATCATTAGTTCATTAACTATCCATTATATGTAAGCACCTATGCTACTTTCAAGCAGGTGGTAAGCAATCAAAACCATTTTATCACCTTTCAAGTTCTAGTTCTTACTACGATGCTAAGCCATAGCCAAGTCGGTACCGTCTCACAGAAATGATGATTCGTGAATCAATGTATCCCAGCTGGGTACCCCAAAACACACGCCCTATTTGTACCCTACGCACAAATGAGACCAACCCATTTCACTACTGTCGAGGGGTCTAGGTCCCCGTCCAAACTTGGACTCTAAGCCCAGACACTCGAGATCCGGTCTCAGCATGGTGCTTAGACCTCCACCTTTCCCTGCCTCCAATCAATCGGTCTAGAAAGAGCTAGAACCCACGACAAGAGCGTAACGAGCCTTCTCTCTCCCATAAGCAAGTATGTGCTCAAGATAATAAGTCTGTAACCCGACTACCATCCACAGCAACGGATGGTCCTCAATCAACATAGGCAGAACAAGTGCAATCCGAGCCTCGCTCGAATGCCTAACCAAGTCCAGATCTAAAGTAGCATTCCGCCCGATCTCCAATTATCATCCTGATATATATATTCCATGTGATAGTAATATGATAATAACAAAAAAATATCTTTCCTATCTCTCGCGAGTGATAGGTAATCACTCAACTTCTATCGGAATCCTTAAGCATAGCAATCTACATAATCCTGACATACTAGCAGGACTCATAGGATAAGGATATATATATATATATATGCAAGTGGGTTTCATTCAACTCCTAAAAACTTAATGCTCAAACATAAGATAAAGTGCAGAATAATAGGGGTTGTGCACCGGGGCTTGCCTGGGTAAAATATAACCAAAAGTTAGCATTCCATCATGGCAACACGATAAAAAAGGCACCATATTTTCTACTACTCTAGATGACTCCAAAATCCATCGTTGTTCCTATTATATACATGGATGCAACGTAGAGGCATAATTAATCAACGACAACCGTTACTATTAAAAATACGATTACGCCTCACAAGCTAACGAGCTAGCTCTAATGACTAACGTACTAGGCTACGTATCCACGTTGTTGAGTAAGGCGCTATTTCCTAGAAAATGTTCTAGTTTTACAATCCCAGGGTGTTTTGACATTTTATCGATTAAACTTATATATATTTGAAGTGGAACTCATTTAGCTACCTTAGCAAACTGGTTATTGTGGAGCTATAAAAATTACCGTGAGCACCTAATAATGTTAGGAGTTTACTATGAAAGTTTTAGAGCCAATACTATGACCACTTTATCACAATAATTCCTACAAGTTTATATTTTAACAATATTAAGCACCTAAAATTAATTAGATCACTCTTGAAAATACTTATGAAGCTATGTGAACCAATTATACTAGTAGATAGATCATGATTTTAGGAACCTAACAAATTTAGTTTCATAATTTTTTGTTAACTACACAAATTTATATTGAATTTACAAGTTTACCTTAAAAACTAAATTAGAAAATGCTTTAGAAAAAGAAAAGGGCCAGTGCCAACTAATTCGGCCCAAAAGCCTAGCATGGGGTGCGACTGTGCGCGCGTTGCGATGGCCCAGCATGGCCTAAGGCCGGGAGGCCCGCCTGCGATGGTAGCTTTATAGAAAGGCCCCCGAGCTTTTAGATATTACTACAACTACTATGTGCACTATTCCTACCGACATTCGTTTTGCAAACAAGTCCCCAAACTCTCCCATCTTCACAACGAGATGGTCCCCGACGCCACCGCGCACGATGGCGTGGCGACCGTCGGCAAACTACGGTTACACCGGCCACCAGCAAGGGTCTCTGGTGACCTATGATGGCTAAGTATCTAAGTTACAACGACGCGCTCCTAGAGATAGTGGTTAGAGACCTAGAGAGGCACTACAGCATAGCTGACCACGGCGGTGGCTGGGTCAATGTGTTTCATGACAGCGGCGAAGCTGTTTTGATGAACCTAAAGACTCATGAGATGATAGAGGTTGCGGGGAAGTAGAAAGGGCTTACCACGAAGCCAGCCACGCCACCGGTTGAGATAGGGAAAGACTAAGGAAGCCTGGCCATGTGCACCCGCACCACGTGGCGCTGCTTTGAGGCGGACAACGATGCGACACCACACCTCCGGTGGAAACCCAAGCCTAGCTAACACGAGCACCAGTTGGAGGGGATCAAGATGAGTCTAGAAACACAACCAATTGAGTTTTTACCTTTGGGTCATGGCTTACCCCCAAACCCCTAGTCGTGGTGGCGCTCGTGGTCGGCGGTGAGGAAAAACCAAAATTGGCCACAGATAGACCACAACTGGGCCCGATGAGAATGGGGCGTCTAGCTAACTTCCCATGCTACTCACTGGCATGAGGAATTAGGCTGAGAAGCCATGAGCTAGTGATTATGAAGCAAGAGGGAAGGGTGCATCACCACTGCCATGTTGCAGAGAGTGGTGATGGCTTAAGCGGTCCCGGCCATGACCCGACAAGAGCCCGACAGTGTAGGGACATGACCGCACGAGGGAGGGGCAGGAGGCACATCGATTAGTGCTCAGATGGAGCCATAAAGGTGTGCCCGCACATGGCCACATGCAAGCAGCAGCGCGGTGTCATGATACGGCAGGCCACACAACGACGTTGAGATCAGGGCATGGTTGGTGGGTTGAGAGGTGGAGGGCAAGCACTACAGTGGTTGAGGTGAATCAGAGGGCTGGGGAAAATGCCATGATGACCGAGTGATGGCAACCATAGCCTCACCTCAGCCCTGCGCGCGGCACAATGGATCGACGCAGCTTGGACAACAAGAAGGTAGAGCGAGGTGAGAGGCGCGCAGCGGCGTCGTCCCGGTAGGCGACACTAGCTTGTAGGGAAAGGCCATGACCAGCCCTAGGCCAAGCCCTATCCTAGCTATGCATGTGCATAAGGCGACCGTGCCTACAGGGCCAAATGGATGAAACAGTGACACACACACGCTTATTAAAGTGGACCAAAACTACTTACTAACTCGATGAAGGCTCAACCAACTCCATGGACCCAAAGTTGATACTAACACCTAGCTGGCGAAGCAAACCTCATGTCCAGAGAGCGACCAGAGAGGGAGATAGAGAGGTGCCAACGTGGGTTCATCACGCTGAGCGCTGGTTCATGAATGGAGCGCCAATAGCATGGTCACAACACGTTCTAAGGAAGTTTGGGAAATTTTTAACGAAACACATGCCACTCAATACCACTACAACCTATACCATGCCCAAGTACTCACTTAGAGGCAACCAATAGTGCAAGAACGTGAAGCTAGTGTTTAAACATTTTAGTTTAGAATTTAAATACCAAAATAGCATTGTCTACTATCCTTTTTGGACTCAGAAAAGGGCAAGGGTTCAATTAGAACTAAACAACCATTAGCACTTTTGTCACAATTTTTAAGAGGCCTAAACCCTATCAATTCCAACCAACAAGTATTTCACGCAAAAGTCCATACTTCATACTAACCCAAAGGAGCAAAATGCTTAGGCACTATTTAACTATTTTGCTCAATATAATTCATCAAAAATGACACTTTAACTACAATTTCAACTTCTTGCTGATTCAACGAAAAGTTCTATTTAAATTTTGGATTCGACTTTTGAGCTCCCAAAAACACTAGTTAACAATATTCACTCAAAAATTAAAGTTGCATTCTCATCTTCACTATTTGCTCATCATCTTTACATAAGCGCCATACACAAGCCATATTTTATTTTTGTTATCAGAAATTGTTTTCCATACCAAACCATTAAAACTACTTATTTTATTATTTTTGTTAGGATTTTCATTTCACGTGTGTTTTAAAATCTTAAAACTCAAAAACTTATTTTGCCAGATTCTCCAAGGCATTAACCTAGGTGCTAAGCAAGCTCATAACACCCGAGGTGTTACAGAGACACTCGCCTCGGGCACATAAGGACCGGTTCGTAGTCCCTCTCATCTAGTGAGATATTATGTACAACCACATGTCTATATGGGTAGGCTTGATCTCACACTCTGTTAGATAGAAGTATAATTTCTACTAGGAGGCTGGTCTAGGCAGTGGAATATCAAGAGCAAACACGAGGCATAGGTTTTCTTCCATGGTTCGATTGGCATGGATGCTATGTGATCTTCCATGTTAAGCTTTTGAGATTTTGGCTACGTTCGAGCCCATGATTATTTTGGCCATGTTCGAGCCATGTTGTTTATTATGATGATTAGGTATCATCATGTTTTGATGATTAGGTATCATCCGGGATTTGTGTTTTCAACCCCTGAAAAGCTATGGTGGAGTTATATGGACATCTAAGGTCACATACATTCGGGTATGGGATCTCGTTAGGCCTGTCGCGCCATTGGCCCTGGTGTTGACTACACCTATCATGTGGGGAAATTTATACACCTTTGTGGAGTTTCATAGAATCTATTCGAATAGCCACATCCTTAAAATGGGCAGATGTTGGGATGAGATACTATGATTAGACTTCTACAACTATGATAATCTGGTAAGATGGATTTTACTAATTTGGTAATTATAATGAACCCTAGAACTGGTGAGAATAGTAATACTCTGTCAGGGCCAACCTATAATTATAACTACTTCACCTTGCTACTTTTACCTCTACCTATCCACCTCAACCACCATAATCCACCTCCACCATATAGCCTTCCCCTTCCACCTCACCTCTACCCAAAGTTTAGGGCTCAACCCCCTCCATTCTATGTTTTTAGGAGAGAAGCTACAGGAGTATATACCTGGATGGAACTTCTGGAGCTACGCAAGGATTGGACACCCAGAGTATACTCGAAGATGAAGTCGTATGAAAGAGTTATGCTAGGACCACGATGATTGGTATATAGGGATACGCTTAAGGAATAAGTCTAGGGTTACATCCGCACTCCAAGTTGCCTATAGGAATGGAGCCACGATGTCATAGGACACTATCTTAGAACTCTGATATATGATATAAGGCCAGTGGCCCAAGCTTTGTAAACCTGAACTATGTAACATGTTTCCCCATTAGTAGTAAAAGTATGGTTTTTGATATCAATCTTGTTTGAATTGTGCGTATTAGCTACTGATCTAGGGACTGATACATGATGCATAGAGGACCCTAAATTAGGGGCCCGACACTGATGGATCTTTGTTGGATTATTTTTCTCTTCAGTGATCTTATTATTGAGCAAGCTCTAATGCTACTACACACAGATGAAATGGAGGAGGCCTCCAACAAGAGGAATGCACTGGCTAGCCTCACTGATGATGCTGTTGTCGAGATCCTCCACCACCACCCCGCTCGCTCCTTGTTCTACTGCAAATGTGTCTATCGCTCCTAGAACCACCTTATCTCGGAAGTTAACAACCATAAGGTGCTACCCTGGACTCTGGTCGGCTTCTTCTATGACACCACACTACACCAGTGTCACCGGTGAACACCCCTACTTGTCCTTCTCACCCTTCACCTTGGTCAATGTAGCTATCTCAGATATCTACAATGGACTCAACATATGCTGGTGTCAAGGGGTTGATGGTTTATACCGCTATGTCATCTATAATCCGGCAACCAAGAAGTTTAAGGAACTACCGCCTAGCATCCATTCTGTTGGTGAGGCTCAATTTGGGTTTGATCTGATAGCCTCCTTGCACTTCCATGTGATTGAATATATAGAAGAGGGCAGGATGATGAGTGCAAGGGTGTGGACATCTACTCATCTAAAACTATAGCATGGATCTATAAGGAATCTAAATGGGGACCAAATACTTGTGTGACAATTGAGAGACCAGAAGAAATGAGATCAATAGAAACTATGTATCTTAATGATTGTCTACACATTATGGGGTACTCAGGGTTTTACCCTCAGATACTTGCTGTGGATATGGAGGGAGAGAC
Organism: Miscanthus floridulus; assembly: GCF_019320115.1. Classification (NCBI taxonomy): domain Eukaryota; kingdom Viridiplantae; phylum Streptophyta; class Magnoliopsida; order Poales; family Poaceae; genus Miscanthus; species Miscanthus floridulus. Next base: position 48,903,809 of record NC_089584.1, read on the forward strand.
ATGGAGGAAAATTCCTTGTCCGCATAGTTCTTCACCCTCCATCCATCAAGCTCAAGGTCACTTGTGTGTATGTACTATTCATGGTCGTAATATGTCCAAACTTTTAATCTGGATCCTTGAAGACTATGGTACTAATAAATGGACATTGAAGCATATTGTTAGCTTTCTGAAGGTGTTTGCAAAGACTAACATTGAATTTTGTTGTTACTATGATGTTAATGAGTACAACTCAATGGTTCACCCACAATGGAATTTGTTTCTCTTTGTTGGGGTTAGGAAGGAAAATTACATCGTCGCATATAACATGGATAGCAGAAAAGTTTATGTCATCCCTACATGTTACAGTTAGTTTTTGAAACGTGGCATCCTGCCACAAATCAACGGCAGACCTTACTATCTTCCCTATATTCCCTTGTTCTCAGAGTTGGAGTCATTAGCAGAGGAGTAAATAAAGTTCCATGATGTATCTCTCTGTCATGACATGTTTAAATGGATCAATCTTGTTTTATTGTCTATGGACATATTAATTTCCTCTTGAATGAATGTTGTCATTATTTTGCAGCAACTTTAACTTTTTTGTAATGTAAGCTAAGGTCTGTGCGGTGTGTCAGACGCATTCAAACCTATAGAGGTCATACTTTCTTACGTGTGCAGTAACATTTCAATACCAATGGCTCTTCTTTGTTCCAAAAAAACACCCATGACTCCTCTGTAGTAGTGATATATTAACCACCGTGATCTCTTCCTAACTCCGCTTATTTTTCTTCCTTCCCCGAGCCCTCCTATTCCCACTGTAGATCTAAAATTGCTAGGAATGTGCGGTTGCCTTCTCCAAACCTACTTTACTCTTAGCCACCACCATGTGAAGGGCAAGCCTTCTACAAAGCGCATACAGGAGGGGGGATGATGCCATGCCCATGGTGAAGGAGGATGGCGCCGTGTGTTGATGGTAGTTACCATCCATCATAAACCATCAATAAAACATTATAAGGGCATAAATATGATCACCAACATAGACTTAGGGGTTTAAACTAATAGTTTCTAGGAGTTTTGGTGAATCTGTATTTTCTATAGGAGTTATTTAGAAAACTATCAAGGTGGACATACATGTCAAAATTAATTGCGCTTATCCATAGCGAAAACTACTCCAAAAGGTTCTAGAGGACACCAAAAGCCATGTCATCAAAGCAGACCCTAAGAGGATGATAGGTGGCCGGCTAGCCCCCTGGTCCCACTTGTAGACCCCAAGAGGATGATAGGTGCGCTATTTATTCAAGTTGGTTTGATCCGAGGGCTCAGGATTGATGCTCCGGCCTATATAACCAGCCCCTTCCCCCCTCCAGAGCATGCTGCCATAAGTCAAGATTAGACCAGAAATTAGGGTTTCTAGAGAAAAGAGAATAGAGCTCCAATTCTTCAAGTTTCTAGTATAGGCTAGCTAGCAAGGTTCAAGTAGAGTGTGGGCTATTGCTCAGGATTCTGGATCCATAGTCTAGAGACTGGTATAACCATTGTACCTCTTTATTTATGACTTTGTGCTACTTCAATATTATGTTGCTATTTATTATGTTCCAAGTTTGCTCTAGTTGTATACTTGATATAGTTGTGATTGATAATGAGTTTATGCATATGTTCGCAAAGCGCTTAGCCCAAGACGCACGTGGGTTAAGTTGTCGACATTATGTAAGCTTGGTGCTTAGATATTGTTTACCTGTGGATGCATTCTACACTTTGGGTCATGTGGTAGATTGTGGATGTGACACTCCCATTGAGTCCTTTGTAGTCCACTCCCCATTTGTAGAGCAAGTAGAACACAGTTGCGAAGGGAGACAAGCTTTGTTCTTAATCTTCCTTAGTAATGTTCCTTACACGTAGATACAAAGTTAATTATCCTATAGATGAGACTGTATATACTTGGATGTACAAACGACTTAGTAAATAAGGAATTTTTAGGAATATTTTTACTCTTACCGAATCTCCTACCTAGCCATACTACATTTTATGAGTCTCTATTTCTATCTCTGGAATTATTATCAATGCTTTATACTTATCATTTATTTATCATTTGACTTACCCCTATCATAGCATGAGAGTGATTTTATCATAAGTATATATATTTGTCAATATATCTTTGCCAACAATCTCATAGCTCCTCCCTATGGATAAAATATAAATAACGATACTCGGTATACTCCTAGGTGAAATGCTACAATGATATATTATCTGTGCGCTTGTGGATACTTTACTTTAACATATATAATTTTCTGAGTTTACAAGTGTCATTAATAATTACCAACCATGCATTTCTAGCATCATGCTAGGGATGACAACTTAGTAAAGAGTGATGCTAAGAAATGTCAACAAGCATTTCTGGCGCTGTTGCCGGGGAGGGGCACATGGCTATAGATAATTGATCAAATAAATACTTATTGATAAAACCATAACAACTCTACTTTAGCAGGCTTACCCTTGTTTGTCATTGTTCATATTCTATATAGGGTATTGTAGAATTAGTTGTGACTCACCAACAACTTCCAATTAGAATCAACCTAATCAAGAGGAAGCTCAACACCAGTTTTTGAGCTATGGCTGACAAAACTCTATGTGAGTTCTCTACTCCGAGCACTGAGAACATTCGCACTGGACCAACACTCAAAACCAACAACCTTGAATTCGAGCTCAAGCCAAGCCTCATCAACATGGTGCAAGCTACCCTATTCAGTTTAAAGGCACATGAAGATGCTAGTGCTCATCTTCATAATTTTCTAGAGATTAGTAGCATAGTCCTCATCAAGGACGTTGCTCAAGACATCATACTACTTCACTTGTTCTCATTCTCACTAGTGGGAAGAGCAAAGCAATGGTTCTACACCAATAAAGACAACATCAATACATGGGCAAAGTGTTCAAAGGCCTTCCTTAAAAAGTTCTTCCCAGTAGGCAAGACCAATGCCTTAAGAGGAAAGATTTCCAACTTCCAATAGCAGAAGGGAGAGACCATTCTAGAAGCATGGGAACATTTCCAAGAATATATTTCAGATTGTCCTCACCATGGAATGGAAGATTGGTTGCTCATGCAAAGTTTCTACCATGGATTAAGTCAGAAAGCTCATGAACAACTCAATGCCACTGCTGGAGGATCATTTATGTCACTCACCCTTAGAAAAGCTAAAACTCTTATGAAGAAGATAGCCTCTAATCAAGGCTGGTCATCATGCAACATCCAATCATGCAATAAGAGTGAAGAAGTACCAGAAGAGGTGTGTGCATTGTCAACTAAAATGGACGTACCATTGAATTGGCTCGAACAACGAGCCAATTACAAGAGAGATCACCAGGCCATTCAAAATGCTTTCAATGCTCAAAACATATGTGGAGAATATTTGGAGGTTGAATTCCCTAAATATCAAGAGGATGTAAACATCATTGGCAAAAATTTAGGTCCACAACAACAGAGACAAGGATGGAATCAACAACAACGGTCAACTTAGCAAGGTAAGTACCCAGGTAACAATTATAATTCTTTTAATTCCAAGCAACCATCCTTAAGAGACTTAATCTTAGAACAAGCTAGGATTAATGAAAATATTTCTAAAAAGCTTGCTTTTAATGATAAAGTCCTAGAAAACATAAATACTAAAATGGATAGTTTTTCTTCTACCATAAAAGACCAACTTAGCTATAATAAAAAGATAAAATCTCAATTATCCTAGTTGGCCGCTACTCTGCCTGTTGCTACTAATCTTGAAATGGTCAACGCTATAACCACAAGAGGTGGCGTCTACTCATGATCCATCGTATCCGACAAGGACAGGTAAGACACAAGTTGTAATGCAGGAAGAGAAGAAGAGAAACAATGAAGTTGAAGAAGTTGTGCCCCAAGAGCGAGAATTACAACAAGATTTTTATGACACTACGTTCCTACCATTTCCACGTAGAAATGGATGAGCAGTTTAGTAAGTTTGTGGAGGTAATTCAAAAGTTATATATCAATAATCCTATACTAGAAGCCATATAGGTACCCACCTACGTGAAGTACCTCAGAGACATCCTCAACAACAAAAGACCACTACCCACCACTGAAGTAATTAAGTTGACGGAGGAGTGTAGTGTGGCCATCCTAAACACATCACCTGCCAAGAAAAAGATCCAGGGTGTCCCACTATCAATTGTTCGATCAGAAGCTAGAACTTTGAGAATGCATTATGCAATCTTGGAGCAAGCGTTAGTGTCATGCCCAAGAAGATCTTTAATAAGCTCAACTACTCAACACTTATACCAACATCGATGTGTTTACAACTAGCTGACCAATCAATCTGCTACCGTACAGGAATTGCCAAAAATATTCTGGTAAAAATATGAAACTTCTATGTTCCTGTGGATTTTGTAGTACTTGATATGTAGGAGGACATGAAGACACCGCTCATACTTGGGAGACCCTTCCTGACTACTACAAATGTGCACATTGATGTTGGAGCCAAAAAAATCAAATTCCATATCAATGGCAAGGAAGAGCGATTCGCCTTCAAGCCAAGACCAGAACAATGCTCCAATTTGGAATGGTGTGAGAAGCAAGTATCAGGGTCTCCATCTCCGGGACCTACTAATGCACCTAAAGAATAAACCCGAATGGAGAAGTCTAGTTCGGTGGACTTAAAATACCGAACCCTCACCGGAAGGTAACTCTGTAGTTATCTATAATCATTTTTTGCATTATATTTTACTTTGGCATATTTACTTTTCAACACCTGCATTATAAAAAATTCTCATCATGTCATTATAAAAATTCAAGCCCCATGTGAATAATTTTTTCGGAGCATGAAAACTCCATGAGAAATATTTACCATGGAGACGCAACAATTTAAAAATACCATCATTCATCTTCTTATATTTCATAGTATCATAAAATATTTTTATTTTGCATTTATACGTGTGTATACGGTAGAAATATGGTAGATGCATGGGACCCACTCAACCACCACCCATCACCTCCATAACCACTACCCATCACTTCTATCTCTACTCTGCACCATCTAGCTCCACTCTCCACCGAAAGAAGCAGATATTTTGCTTAAGCACTAAGCAAAGAAGAGTTTGGAGGAGGATGAGACCATTTGGCCACAATGTGGGGCCGACTGGCCCTACCACTTGGCCAGCTGACCTACTGCTCTTCTGGCTATAAATAGCCACCCTCCTAGCTCCTTCACTCATCAATCTCCACTGCAAAACCTGCTCCCAAGTTTGAAATTCCAGAATCCAATTTCATAGTTTGAAATTTCACTTAATAGAAGTAGTTTTGGAGTGAGAAAAAAGGGTGAGAAAGTTGAGAGTGAAAGTGTTGCTAAAATCTTGAGTAAGAGAGAGAGGTACTGCTAAAATTTGAGCAAGAAAGAGAGGGATTAAGAGTGGTAGTGCTGTCCAAATCAAGAGAGAATATTTAAAAAATTAGGGTGGAAGTCATGCCAAAATAGTGATTAGAAAAATTCTTTTAGGCAATCTCAGACGACTAACCCTCTAGGCAACAGACTTTTGGATGGCTAATCGCTAACATTTTTATTCTCCTAATCCCATTTCATGAGTTGTGTTGTCTTTTGTCTATTTTGCAGGAAAATGAGCAAGATCGTTGGAAAGCTCAAGCATGCGGTGTCGTTCTGCTCAACGAGAAGTTCATCGTCCCGAGTAGCACCGACATGGAGGTCGATCCTCCATCTCCCGTTGTTGGAGCGTCATCCTATTCAGCCCCAGCAGAGAGAAACATTCTCTTGCAAGAGAAGCAACTCAAGCTCCGGGATAATACGGAGAAGGACATCTACAAGAAGCTAAAGACCTGGAGGTTTGTCCTCACTTCCACTTACGATCCAGCCCTACTGCAAGACATAGGTATGAACACCGAATTTGACCTCATTTTTAAGGCTATAGGATGGGAGGATGTTTGGGAAATTAATGAGCCAAGGTCTAAGCTTTTGACTACTGAATTTTTATGCACCTTGAAACCCACCGATTCAGAAGTATCATTTAGATTTTTTAGAAAAAGATTTTTCTATCCCATGGAAACAGTTTAGTGAACTTCTAAGATTTCATGCACAATGTGTGATTGATATGAACACTACTATACAAGACTTTGATAGAATGAAATTTTGGAGGGAATTATCTACAGAACTTGCTTGCTACTATCCATGTACCAATGAAATTCATCACCCTACTTTGTGATTCATACATAAATGGCTAAGTCTTCTTTTTTTCCTAGGAATTACTTCCGCACTGTTAGGAATGATGAACTTAAACTGCTCTATGCCATGATCAAAAGAAGAATGGTTTCACCAGTCCAGTTTATGATGAAACAATAGAAAGAAATTCTTAATCATAAGGGTGATGTTGGGTGTACTTCTTTGGTCACCCATATAGCTAAAAATTTGGGTCTATTGAGAAATGCTTCTATTGCTTACATCGATGACATTCCCCGTTGCTTCTGTGGCAAGTGAAGGCGGGAGAATGCCTCGCCGCCATTCAGCAGCACTAGGAGCAGGTAAATGAGAATTGGTGATATTTGTTTTAGGGTCCCCACATCGAACCATCTTTTTGAGAGATCATAGAAACACCCAGCTTGGGGGAGGAGCCCCCGTCCACCAAAGGCAAATTTTCTCTTCCTAGCATTTTATCATTTTCTTTAGTTTATTTTTTGAGTTTGTTAAAAAATGCATAACCAAAAACAAAATAAAAATTTAGTTTATATATATCATTATAGTGTGATCTAAAAAAATGAAAACCAAATAAAAAGACTGTGTATATAGTTTAAGTTTAATTAAGTTTGCTTAAGATATGTTTTAGTTTCCTTTCTTGTGTTTAAAAGCTAAAAAACTTGAAGATGATCTCACATGATGGAAATGATGAATAGTTGCTCTATTATAATTCCTTTCAAGTACCTAGTTTTCAGCCTTGAATTCTCCCGAGTTTTAGATGAAATTGAGTTGACATGAGAATTTTCTCTGAACTTAGAACTCGTGGGTAGCATGTGCTTGATCTAAGTCTAGGTAATTGATAGATATGATATGAGAAGGTCTGAGCTGCTATTTATCTTGTTCTAAGTGACACTTGAATTCTAGAGATTTATCTTTTGAAAAATATAAATTTAACATGATGAGATCCTATATGACAAAGTTTGAATTCCTACCAGAGCCAAATATGATATCTAGACTAGGAAAACTCCAACTCATTTATGTCGCTTGCATTGCATTGAGTTTGGTCAAGCTTTGTTGATGCCTTATGAGAGTTTTGTCATGCTCTTAAAATCTAGATCACATACACACCACCTACATATGCACTACTCCTACACTAGGGGTAGACGTAAAAACATGCATTCCATCTAGATCCACCAAAAAATGTATTACTCCTACACTAGGAGAAAACACCAAAAACATGCTTGATAGGTTTTTCACCAATAAATGCTCCAAGTTCTTGTTACTATCTCTCAAAAGTTTTATTGCAGAGAAGAAGCATGGGATATGCAAAAGTTATTCATAAAAAAAGAAGAATTGAGAAAAAATGGACAAGTGTCCAAGATATTTAAAATAATGGGTATTTAGATGCCCGCTTGAAAAAAAATGAAAAAATGAATGATGAATAAGATAGCCCCTGCTCTCTAGCAAATGTTTCAAGATCCAAATGAGAGAGATGTTTTCAAGGAGCATAGTACAATTAGGCTAGCCACCATATTCATATCCACCATATTCCACACACATGCACATCTTGATTTGATTGTGTGACTCGACTCTCTTTGGATCCATTGTTTGACTTTACAATATATGTATCGTAAGTATGCTCTCTCATACATTTACCACTCCTATGAGCTCCACATAAGCCTTAGTTGTAGAAGAAAAAGCATAACATCATTATTGCCTTGGTAAGGATCCACAAATATCATATATATTGAGAGACTTGAGAGTGTCATACAATGGAATCTCTGAGTTTTATTTTGAAAACTTGCAAAAACTCTAGAATAATGGTTGAACAAAGAATTTGAGACATAGTGCTTGACTTGATTGTTTTGTCTTTCAATTACTCAAGACCCAAGGGAAAGCTCAAAAGCTCCATGGTTGAAGGAAACAAGGGTAAGTTTCAAAGTCAGATCAGTGGATTTTAATCTAGAGGAGAATTATTTGTTGAACGTGTAAGGAAAATGGACCCTTGGCCCATTTACTTTGGATTTTGGTGTTTGATGACCAACACAACCAAATTGGACTAATGAATTTGCAAGTGATTGTTTTGTAGTTCAATAGGATGCAAGATGTGACTTAGACAAAGGCGACATGATGATTCGATGATCAACACCTCAAAGAAGACCTTAGGAGCACAAGAGAAGACCTAAGATATCAAGCAAAGTCCAAGCATGAAGATAGAAACCAAGCTGCACGCAAGATCATGAAGAAACGAGCTCACAAAGGTGAACGGACGCTGGAGAAAAGCGACCGGACGCTCCGATCAGGAGGCTCGGCAACAGCAGCAGCGACCGGACGTTGGACCGGACGCTGGTAGCAAACCAACCGGACACAGGACCACAGCATCCGATCGAGTACAGAGAGGTTCCAGAGCGATGAATTTGTGACCGGACGCGTCCGATCAGGACGACTCCAGTGTCCGGTCAGTAGCAGAAAAGCGGGATTTTGTCCCCAACGGCTACTTTCTCACTGGGGCTTATAACTACAACCCCCAACCGGCCAAATGAGATGGGTGGAGCTAAGGAAACATACCAAGGGTGTTGATACACCATTTTAGCGATCTCCACTTGCATAGTGCTTAGTGTTGTATTATGTGACTAGCGTAGGTGCTTTGCGAAGTGCTTAGGTTGATTAGACCACCGCTTATGCGCTTGCTCTAGGGTTAGGCCTAGTGTTTAGTGAGGTTTGCATACCTCTTACCACTCGGTGCTTGCGTGCACCATTATTGTACATCAGAGGGGCTTGTAGTCTTGTGAGATCACACCAACCGCGTTTGTGGTGTGACTGCCACCGTGTACTAGAGGGAACAAGGCCCGTGGCATTTTGGCCAAAAGTTTGATAGTGAAGACGGCGGGGAGCATCCGGGAGAGGCTTGCCGGAAGGCACGTCGGAGACCCACTTGCGCGTGGGGAAGGCCCAAGGCTATCCACGGAGTTACCTGACCAAGAGCTTGGCCCTTGCGAGGGATTCCTTGCGAGGGGCTCCAACGAGGACTAGGGGGAAGCTTGAGCGCTTCTCGATACCTCGGTAAAAATACCGGAGTCATTGACGGGAGTTTGCATATCTCTACCTTGCTCTTTAACTTTCGCATTTACATTGATTGTATTACTCTTTTTGCGGTAGAGATAGCAACACATTAGCAAAACCATAGTTGCACATTTAGATAGTTTATCTTTTGCATAGGTTTTGCTAAGGTTAGAAAAAGAGGCCATAGTTTAGAGTTAGATTTTTAAGTTGCCAAATTCACCCCCCCCCCCCTCTTAGGCATCATGGTCCCCTTCAATTGGTATCAGAGCCAATTGGCTCAATTTGGACCTTTGGCTTAACCACCGTTGAGCCGACGCTATTTAGAGTGGTTGGGATGGATACCTCTAGGCCTCCGCATTTTGATGGTACTAACTTCCCCTATTATAAAGCTAGAATGGCTTGCTACCTTGAGGCGGTTGATTTAGGTGTTTGGAGAGTCACTCGTGATAGGATGAAACCCATTAAGAATCCCAAAAAACCCACAAAGAGTGATGAAAAAGAAATGCACTTTAATGCTAGAGCTAAAAATTGCTTGTTTGGATCTTTTAGTATGGATGTGTTTAACCAAGTGTTCACTTTAAATATGGCACATGAAATTTGGTTAAAACTTCAAGAGCTCCATGATGGCACATCTAATGTTTGTGAGCAAAAACATTGTCTAGCTAAACAAAATTATGATTCCTTTACAATGAATGATGATGAGCTTGTTCATGATATGTATTCTCATTTGAATCTAATTATCAATGGGCTCCATTCAATAGGACTAACAAAGCAAGATGATGTGGACATCATAAGGAAGATCATCTCCATGCTACCACAAAAGAAATATGCAAGCATCATCACCATCCTTCATAATATGGAGAACTTGAGCACCATGACCCCGGCCATAGTCATTGGCAAGATAGTGGCATTTGAAATGTCACACAAGATGGGTTAAGAAGAAGCCTCTTCATCAAGCAAAGGCAAAGCTCTCGCATGTGGCGAGAAAAAGAAGATGAAGGGCAAGCAAGTTGAGACAAGCTCAAGCTCAAGCTCCTCAAGTGAAGATGAAGAAGAAGATGAGGATAATGATGATGATCAAGACTCAAGTGATGATGATCAATCTTCCTCCTCCACCTCTGACCTTGATGAAGAATCAATCAAACTAATCAACAAGGTGGAGAAGATGATCCAAAAACTCAATGTCAAGGGTGTGCCCATCCAAATCCAAGATCTCATTTTCACAAATCAAAGAAATGAGCAAAAAAAGAGAGGATGCTATGGATGCGGCGAGTTGGGGCACTTTGTGGAAGCTTGTCCAAATAAGCCCACACCCAAGAAAAAGAAGAAGGCATGCAAGAAACAAGCCCTCACATCAATAAGGACATGGGGTGATTCTTCAAGTGAAGAAGAACACCATCACAAGAGGCGAGGGTGCAAGCACTCATCATCAAGCTCTTCTCGTGTGTGCCTTATGGCACGAGGTAACAAAAGCTCATCCTCTAGTGAGAGTGATAGTGATGATGATATGCCTTCTTATGAAGAAATTGTGCAACAAAATCTTAATTATGCTAAAGTTTGCACTAGTCAACAAAAGAAGCTCAGGAAAATAAAAGAAAAGATAGATAGTTCACAAGAAGCATACAAAACTTTGCTTGAACAATCTGAGAATTTTGCTAATCTTAATGTTCAACTATCTACTAAAATTGAGCAACTTGAGGCTAGTGCAACAACAAATGCATGCACAATCAATGATGAGCAACTTGTAAAGAAAAATGAAAAATTAAAAGAAAAGTTAGCTAGCTCACAAGATGCTTATAAAAGTTTGCTTGCTAAAATGGAAACCATGTGCAAACATTGTGATGAGCTAACTAATAAAGTTGCTAATCTTGAAGCCGTTAGCACAACCCCCACTAAGGCATCGAAAAGGAAAAGTTCTAACATGTCTAAAAAGGATGCCTCTACTTCTTGTAATGATTTATTTTTAGACTCACCTTTGTGCAACCAAGTTTGTGTTGAGAAAGTTGTTGTAGATACATGCACACAAGAAGTTGCAAAGGAGAATGAGCAACTCAAGCAAGAAGTAGCTTGCCTCACCAAGGACTTGAGTCAAGTGAAAGGCAAGGCGAAGCAAGCCCAACTTCATCAAGATAACACCATCAAGGGAGTGAAGAAGCTTGATGAAGGACAAACCGTGGTTTGCTACGTGTGCCACAAGGAAGGTCACAAGTCCTATGAGTGCAAGGTGAAGAATGGGGGAGGAGCAAAGAATAAAGAGAAGAAGCAAACAAGCAAGCTCTCCAATACCTACACCAACAAGGTGGACAAGAAGGCCTCCACACCTTATCTCTTGAAGAAGAAGAAAAATGACAAGGTGGTGGCCATCAAGGTGAACAAGCAAGCCAACAATGGGGCCAAATGCTTTTGGGTGCCAAAGGAAATCATTTCCAACATGAAGAGCACCAAGAGGTTTGGATCCCAAAAGGGAAGTGAGAAGTCCAATGGACATCGGGAATTTGGAGACTTGGCAAAGTGTGGATGCATTTCATGGGTGCATCATGATGGACAAAGACATTGCTAAGTGGGTTAGTGAATACTATGGACCCAAATTCCCCTTCTCATGTTAGGTAACTAGATTCAATTTATTTCAATTGGTATTAGATTTGAATTTTCCTACAATTGGTATCTTTTAGCATCTAGTTACTCTTCATGCCTAGGTTTGCATTTGCATTCTTATATATTTTGTCATGCATACACTAGGTATTTCATATGGTAGGCTTCCTCGGTTTCATTCTTATTCCTTAGAGCAATCCTACATGGTTTAAAATTGTTTAGGAGCATGGCACATAGCTTGTCTTACAATTGTTCATCTAATATGTGCCAAAGTCTGAATTGTAGATAATCTCTCCTCTATATCACCTTCGAAAATGACTCTCACATTCATATGATGTCATCTTTCAAGTGGTATTTATTTTTCTAAAATCAATGTGCACGTTTCCTACAAGTATTCCACACTTGTGTGCACAAATTTAGGGGAAGGTTACTCTACAAGTTGGATGCCTTGAGACTAACACCCTCTCAAGCTTATCATGTGTGTAGTAGTCTCATTGCAAGGAAAATGGAGTCCCCAGAGTGAAGCATCATACTTCAAATATCCACCACTTATTGCAAGTGGTAGAAATCAAATTGGTTTCCACATATGGTATTTCTAAACTGATATCATCATGTTGATTTCATTTTGATATTTATATGCTTTCTCCATGCATTATATAGATTAAATTCCCTTGAGCAATAATTTGCCAAATATGCATATGCCTTGCTTTCTACCATATGTATGCATATATTTAGGGGGAGCTTAATCTATATAATGTGAGAGTCAAATTTTGTGATCTATTCCACTCTACACACAAAGGATCACAAAGTTTGACCCTCCCTTGTGCTACTAATGTCTTCCTTTTTTGTGTTTGATTCCAAAGGGGGAGAATTTAGAGGAACAAAAGCAAGCATTAATAATTTACAAGTGGTAATGGTCCTAGAAAGGGAGGATAGTGGATTATGGATTGCCTATGTAATGGGAAAACTTGTAGGAAGCAAGGCTTAAATCCATAATACCATATGGGGACATTTGCAAGGGCAAGATAAGTTTCTATATAGTCTTACAAGTAGTATCTTTTAGCATCATATAATCTTGCCCCTTGCATTGCATCCTAGCAAGTAGGTAGTTTTTAAATTTCAAAATTCTATTATTTGCTTGCTTTGGTCGTGTTGTCATCAATCACCAAAAAGGGGGGAGACTGTAAGGAAAATGGACCCTTGGCCCATTTACTTTGGATTTTGGTGTTTGATGACCAACACAATCAAATTGGACTAATGAATTTGTAAGTGATTATTTTGTAGTTCAATAGGATGCAAGATGTGACTTGGACAAAGGCGACGTGATGATCCGATGATCAACACCTCAAAGAAGACCTTAGGAACACAAGAGAAGACCTAAGATATTAAGCAAAGTCTAAGCATGAAGATAGGAACCAAGACGCATGCCAGATCATGAAGAAATGAGCTCACAAAGGTGACCGGACGCTGGACCAGACGCTAGAGAAAAGCGACCCGACGCTCTGATCAGGAGGCTCGACAACAGCAGTAGCGACTAGACGCTAGTGGCAAACCAACCAGATGTAGGACCGCAGCGTCCAATCGAGTATAGAGAGGTTCTAGAGCGGTGAATTTGTGACTGGACGCGTCCGATGGCAAGTGACCAGACGCTGGCAGCATTTAGGACGACTAGACGCGTCCGATTAGGACGACTCCAGCGTCCGGTCAGTAGCAGAAAAGCGGGATTTCGTCCCCAACGGCTACTTTCTTAGTGGGGCTTATAAATACAACCCCCAACCGGCCAAATGAGATGGGTGGAGCTAAGGAAACATACCAAGGGTGTTGATACACCATTTTAGTGATCTCCACTTACATAGTGCTTAGTGTTGTATTAGGTGATTAGTGTAGGTGCTTTGCGAAGTGCTTAGGTTGGTTAGACCACCGCTTATGCGCTTGCTCTAGGTTTAGGCCTAGTGTTTAGTGAGGTTTGCATACCTCTTACCCCTCGGTGCTTGCGTGCACCATTGTTGTACATTGGAGGGGCTTCTAGTCTTGCAAGATCACACCAACCGCATTTGTGGTGTGGCTGCCACCGTGTACCGGAGGGAACAAGGCCCACGACATTTCGGCCGGAAGCTTGATAGTGAAAACGGCGGGGAGCATCTAGGAGAGGCTTGCCAGAAGGCACGTCGGAGACCCACTTGCGCGTGGGGAAGGCCCGAGGCTATCCACGGAGTTACCCGACCGAGAGCTTGGCCCTTGCGAGGGATTCCTTGCAAGGGGCTCCAACAAGGACTAGGGGGGAGCTTGAGCACTTCTCAATACCTCGGTAAAAATACCAGAGTCGTCGATGGGAGTTTGCATATCTCTACCTTGCTCTTTAGCTTCCGCATTTACATTGATTGTATTACTCTTTTGCGGTAGAGATAGCAACACATTAGCAAAACTGTAGTTACACATTTAGATAGTTTATCTTTTGCATAGGTTTTGCTAAGGTTAGAAAAAGAGGCCATAGTTTAGAGTTAGATTTTTAAGTTGCCTAATTCACCCCCCCCCCCCTCTTAGGCATCATGGTCCCCTTCAGAACGCATGTGTACTTTTGAGGAGTGAAAACATTGATGCAACTCATGATCCATTGCTAAGTCTGTCATTGCTCAAGAATGAGCAAAGGTTAAGCTTGGGGGAGTTTGTTGATGGTAGTTACCATCCATAATAAACCATTAATAAAACATGTATAAGGGCATAAATATGATCACCGACATAGACTTAGGGGTTTAAACTAACAATTTACATGAGTTTTGGTGAATATGTATTTTCTGTAGGAGTTATTCAGAAAATCGTCAAGGTGGACCTACATGCTAGAATTAATTGTGCTTATCCACAACAAAAACTACTCCAGAAGGTTCCAGAGGACACCAAAAGACACATCATCAAAGTAGACCTTGAGAGAATGACAGGTCCCCACCTGTCAGCCCCCCATTGTTATGTCGGTTCTCCACCGCCTTAAGGATTGCATCTACACCGTTTATTCAAGTCGGTTTGATCCGAGGGCTTAGGATTGATGCTCTGGCCTATATAACCAGCCCCTACCCCCCCTCTAGAGCACGCTGCCATAAGTCAAGATCAGACCAAAAAATAGGATTTTCAGAGAGAAGAGAATAGGGCTCCAATTCTTTAAGTTTCTAGTATAGGCTAGCTTGCAAGGTTCAAGTAGAGTGTGAGCTATTGCTTAGGATTCTGGATCTACCGTATGGAGACTGGTATAGCCATTGTATCTCTTTATTTATGACTTTGTGCTACTTCAATATTATGTTGCTATTTATTATGTTCCAAGTTTGCTCTAGTTATATACTTGATATAGTTGTGATTGATAATGAGTTTATGCATATGTTCGCAAAGTGCTTAGCCCAAGACGCGCATGGGTTAAGTGGTCGACATTATATAAGCATGGTGCTTAGATATTGTTTACCTACAGATGCATTATGCACTCTAGGTCATGTGGTAGATCGCGGATGTGACACTCCCACTAAGTCCTTTGTAGTCCACTCCCCATTTGTAGAGCAAGTAGAACACGGTTGCGAAGGGAGACAAGCTCTGTTCTTGATCTTCCTTAGTAATGTTCCTTATGCATAGATCCAAAGTTAATTATGCTATAGATGAGAGTGTATATACTTGGGTGTACAAAAGACTTAGTAAATAAGGAATAACTTAGGAATCTTTTTACTCTTACTGAATCTCCTACCTAGCCATACTACATTTTATGAGTGTCTATTTCTATCTCTAGAATTATTATCAATGCTTTATACTTATCATTTATTTATCATTTGACTTACCCCTGTCAAAGCATCAGAGTGGTTTTATCATAAGTATGCATACTTGTCAATATCTCTTTGCCAACAATCCCATAGCTCCTCCCTGTGGATAAAATATAAATAACGATACTCGGTATACTCCCAGGTGAAATGCTACAATGGTATATTATCTGTGTGCTTACGGATACATTACTTTAACATATATAATTTTCTGAGTTTACAAGTGTCATTAATAATTACCAACCACGCATTTCTGGCATCATGCTAGGGATGACAACTTTGTAAAGAGTAATGCTAAGAAATGTCAACACCATGCCCGTGGTGAAAGAGGATGACAATGTGCCCTTGGTGAATCAAGATGAAGCTCTAGTGGATCCCTTTGGAGATAGAGACGATTGGGCCATTGGCATCATGAGTAAGGCTTTCTTGAAGATTAGGAAAGTGCTATAGAACACCGGTCTAGGCACCATCAACCTGCCTCGGGAGGAAAAGGTAAGCAGTTACATCTTCATTTTTCACCAACTCTTCGATGTCCTAGAAGAACTGCTAGCCTACTTGAACGAGAATCGTGCGAACAATGCAGAGTACATCCTCGCCTGCTACCAGAGTCAGATAGATGGCTTCGACACTAGTGTCGCAGCATAGAGAATCAGCACTGCCCACAACACTAAAAGCACAGGCGCAACCTGGTTCGTGCAGATGCTAAGCAGGTGGCCAACCGCATAACCACTGACAAGGATGATGACAACATTGATACCAATGAGGAGGATGAGGACAAGGATAGTGATACCAATGATGAGTAGAGGAGTAAATAAAGTTCCATTTGATGTATCTCACATTTCATTTGATGTATATTCCTTATGTTGGGAGTACATGTTGTTACTCTTCCTTATATTGTTGAACTTTGTATGAATTAGGTGGGTTAAACTCTGTTGAGCATGGTGTAGATCAGGTCATTTGGTAGCCGGTTTCTAGCCGCTATTGGTTGGTTTTGCCTGTAGGTTTATTTCTAGTTCTCTTTCTGATCTGTAGTATGGTAAACATGCATAACAGAATTCATCCGATCAAGTCTCGTGTTGATGTAATACCTAACGGAGGAGCCACATATCTATTTAAATTTTACAGCACATGCAAGAAAGTCCAAGCATTGTAAATCTGACTAGGCCCGACACATCTCATGTTATACAAGGAAACCTATTTCGTACAAATACATTCATTGAATTCCTAAAGAAACAAATAAAATTGAAACTAGTTACATGTCCGGCTCATTCAAATTTACGCTGCTTAGACTATCAGGCGAGCATATGATTTACAAGAAATAGGTAAATGCCATTTTGTTGAATATACTAGAGGGACATGGCTAGGGGAAAAGTTATGATCATTTTTTGTAGAGTACACATCCGTGGTATGGTAACTAGTTGCCATCCGTTCATGACTACTATTACTACTGATTCAAATGTTGTGACCGAGTGCACTCCATAGGCAATAGTTTAAATCACAACTCTATACTATATAGTGTCTCTATATATTTCATCAAAATTTAGAATCTTTGAGGGAAGGGGGACACTCCTCCCATATAGACCTTGCACGGTTGCCGAGAGTGAAGTGAATGTGTAGGAAAGCTAGACACAAGAAGTGCATCTTAGAAGAAGAGCTTTTGACCACCATGAGTCCATGACATGCTTGAGACTTGAAGGCCTGGTGTGGTTGTGAAGAGGACTCACAACAATCGAGGGGCAGTCAGGCAGACCGAAGGTAATTTCTCTTGGTCAGAGGAGCAGAGGCAGTCAGCTAGCTAGAGATCGCTATACAATGGGAGTGAGCCCAGGCTTTGTACACACAGGGATGCTAGGGCTAGAACATGCTTCTAATGTGATCGCACGATGTTCATCATTACTAGTATCTGAGTAGTGAATATTTTAGATGGTCGGACCTTCTATCATCTGTCGAAGTAGTGTAGTCCAATCTAAGCAGTTACAGGCTCACAGCAGCCGAGGGGCAGCAACTAGCTAGAGATGGCTACATGGTTTCATAGGTTCTGTTCAACTGCACTCCTTGGGCTATGGTTGACGCTGCCGCTTTAGGAATCCAACTACTAAGTAAAGATGTACTTCTACCTTAGTAGCATTACTTCATGCTAGAGATGGTTACATGGTTTCAAAGGTTCTAATCCTGATGAGGATGATGTGAATTAGAGTTTTAGGATGGCTCTGCTACAAGGGGTATAGGGCAATATATATAGGGGGTAGAATCAATTATGGACCCTCGGATCAAACCGACTTAAAAGTACGATGTAGATGCAATCTAGGAGGCAGTGGAGAACTAACATAACAAAGGGAGGCTGACATGTGGGGCCACTAGGCTAGCCGGCCTATAGGTGGGGCCGGCTGGCCCCACATGTTATCCACTTGTGGTCTACTTTGATGGGTTGCCTTCTAGTGTTTTCTAGAATCTTATGGTGCAGGTTTCATCACAGATAAGTATGATTTACTTTGACAAATAGGTCCACCTTGATGATTTTCTAGATAAACCCTGTTGAAAGTATAGATTCACCAAAACTTGTGGAATTTATTAGTTTAAACCCCTAGACCTATGTTTGGTGATGGAATTAAGTATATATGCAGGATATATTGACGGTTTATTATTGATGTTAGTGACCATCAACAAGGTCCCCCAAGCTTACCCTTTGCCAGTCCCTAAGCAAAGCTAAACTCAACAATAGATCAGGAGTTGCTACAATGCTTTCACGCCTCAAAAGTACATAAGTGTTCAATCATGAATTCTCCTCTAGATTAAAATAAACTATTCTGACTTTCAAACTTACTCATATTACCTTCAACCATGGGCTTTTAGCCTTTACTTGGGTCTTGAGCAATTGAAAGATAGAACCATCAAGTCAAGCACTATGTCTCAAGTTCTTTGTTCTACCATTGTTTCGTAGTTTTTTTATAAGTTTTTAAAATAAAACTCAAAGATTCCATTATATGACACTCTAAAGTCTCTCAATATATGTAGTATTTGTGGATCCTCACCAAGGCAATAAAGATGTTATGCCTTTTTTCTCTTCCTACCACTAAGGCTTTATGTGGAGTTTATAGGTAGGGAGAAAGTTAGAACATACTTGCAATGTATATATTGTAAAGTCAAACAACGGATCCAAAGAGAGTTGAGTCATACAATCAAATCAAGATGTGCATGTGTGTGGATATATGGTGGATATATACGGTGGCTAACCTAATCCTACTTTGCTCCTTGAAAACTTATCTCTCTTTTGAAACATTGAAACGTATGCTAGAGAACAGGGGCTATCTTATTCGTCTCTTCTTTTTTAGGCGGGCATCTATGTACCCATTGTTTTAGATATCTCAGACACTTGTCCATTTTTTCTTTCTCAACTTTTTTTCTTCTTTTTTTATGAATAACTTTTGCATAGCCCATGTCTCTTCTCTACAACAAAACTTTTGAGAGATAGCAACAAGAACTTTGGAGCATTTATTTGGTGGATGGAAAACCTATCAAGCATGTTTTTGTGTTCACTCTCAGTATAGAAGTAAAACATTTTTTTGGGTGGATCTAGATGGAAGACATGTTTTTGCGCCTACCCCCAGTGTAGGAGTAGTGCATATTTTGGTGGTGTGTACGTGATCTTGATTTTAAGAGCATGACAAACCTCTCATGAGGATCAACAAAGCTTGATAAAACTCAATGCAAAAACAAGCAACATATATGTGGAAGTTTTCCTAGCCTAAATAACATGTATGGTTCTGGTGGGAATTCAAGCTTTGTCATACAAGAACTCATCTTGTAGCATTTTTATTTTTTCAAAAGATAAATCTCTAGAACTTTAGTGTCACTAAGAACATGATAAATAGTAGCTTAGACCTTCTCATATCATATCCATCAATTACCTAGACTTAGATCAAGCATATGCCACCCATGAGTTTTAAGTTCAGAGTAAATCCTTATATCAAAACAATTTTATCCAAAACTCGAAAAAATTTGAGGCTAAAAACTAGGTACTTGAAAGGAATTATAAGAAAGCAACTATTCATCATTTCTATTTAAGAGATTATTCTGAGTCCTCTTTATTTTATTCAGCTCCTAAAAATAAATTAAAGCAAACTAGACACACCTTTTTATGTTGTTTTCAATTTTATTAGATCACACATTATTACTATAAATGACTAATGCAAAGATAATTTTTTATTTTATTTTTCATTCATCATTTTTTAATTAATTAAAAGAAGCTAAAACTAAAACTAAAGGAGAAAAAATACTTACCTAGATACACGGGAGTGCTTCTCCCCCAAAGCTAGCTCTTTCGGTAAGGGTTTGGTGTTGTAAGTCCCTCGAACGGGACTTCTCCTCATGAAGTTCATTGATCGAGTACCTCAGTTTGCTCTGAAGATGAGTATTCTTGTGATGACACATCTAATGGTGATGTCACCTTCTTCTACCAAACTCTTCTTAGTTTTGAGTTTTGATTTTGGTTTGACAGGTTCAGAACTTTCACTTGTAGAAATTTGGGGAATCAACGAACTCCTCCACACTTTGCTTGAAGTGTGTTCTACTTATAAAGACAAGGTAGAGATCAAGTGCATGGGCTCTGTTGGTGGGAAAACACCAATAAAACCAAAACTTTACTTATTCTTCTCTAACCTTAGGCACATCAGACAAGATGAAGTTGATGTTATGTGCTTTGTTCATTTATATCATGGGCGATAAGATTAGAACATTGAGCATGAATGTAGCATTTAAAGATATTTGGCTAAAATGGTTGAATTGCTTAACCCATGGAAGGATTGTCTATCTCTACATAATGTATCAATCTTTACAAGATTATGACTATCATCTTGTAGAGATAGTATGTGCACTTTTTAGCTTATTTGGTTAATACTATGAGACCAAGAAAGTGGTGCTAGGAACAAGCTTAAAAGAACTAAATATGTTGAGTTAATCAAGTTGGATCAAGTAAGTTGTAACTCAAATATGTTTATTTCTTGTTTATATGCCTATCAGAATCAAGGAAAAACTTTTTTAAATAATGGCCATTTACCATTGGAAGTTACCTTTGTCATTGGAGCGTGATAACACCATATGACGAAGGGTTGATGACTCGTGATGGTCCTTCTCTTTTTGCTTAAAGTTTTTCTTATTCAGCTAGCCTCACAATTTGAACTATTCATGAGCTTCTTGTTTCTATATTGCATCCTTTCTTTCTCATCCTTTTGTCATGTCATCTTTTTGCTCTTCGATCTTGACATCTTGGTCCTTGTTGTCGATGTGCGAGTTGGTTCTTTTAAAGATAATGGAAGTAGGCATATTCTATTTAATACAAGGTGGGCTACATCCTCCTTCTCATCAGCATCCTAGCTTGAGTCTTAGGAAGACTCAATGCTATGATGTCTTTGATGTTGCTCATAGCTTGTCGATTTGTTCATCTACTTCCTTAGCTTGATTCATCTTTGATATAAATTCATCCCTTGACTTACCCAGATTGGATTTGAGAGTTTTTGCAGGGGTTAGTCCAACAAAATATCTAGTGTCTATACAAGCAATTTTTAGTTTAATAACCAAACTAGTCTCCATGTCTAATTTGACTAAGGGAGGCTATTTAACCTAAGCACCATGCTTAATTTAAACGGCTTTGGAAGTATGTGCAGTACTTCCAAACCAAAACTTACTATGGCAGGCAAAGGTAGCATGAAAGCATTATAGAAATTTATCCAATTGGAGATGAAAGAGCATGATTTTTATTGAGCATGACTTAAAGCAACCAAGATGAATTAGCAACATGGCATAGGATTTTTTAGAGAAATCTATCCCTTGAATTTTGTAGCAAAATCAAGTTTGGATGATAGAACTCTCATGTGTGAATGTGATTCAATGTTGCATGATAATTGGTTGGACATGCCTTGCATCATTATCCTTCATTCTTTTTGCTTCAAACCTAAAATGGTTAGTGACAAAAATACCTGAAGGAATATTTTCACAATTATATTTCTATGCCCATTTCACAAATGCATCACAGCAAAAGGTGAAAGCTTATGTTATCTCCTGAAAGTGCTTGTTTTAGGACAGAAACTCATCCTTGGGAAACCTTCAAATTGTGTCTAACTAGTGAAGTGGTTTCCTCTCCAACACCAACCTTTGGGTGCCTATCTCAAGATTCATGCCCATGAGATTTACAATATTTATGATAAACATATGCATCTACAATCACCCTTTCAAAAATTTTGTGAACAAGAAGCACAAGGGGGTTAAAGATCTCGTGAGTGGCAATGTTAGAGAGACCAATTCATTCAAGAGATTTCTCATATGAGCGTGGATTTAGTGAAATGTTCATGAAATAGTTTCCATGCTCGTTGATGTCATCTTCCTTTTTAGGCTCCAAGGTTGTTTCCTCATGAATGTCTATAGGCGGAAATATTATCTCCATCATTCCATGCCTATGACATTCATTGGTCATTTTATTGTCCATGATTTTCCCTTGGATTGGTAACTCTTAGGTTGATCTTGTATAAGGCCTCCTCCAAACTTGGATGAGTCATGTTTATTAAGGGGATTAACTTAAGCTCACCCTTTGGATTAGGTTTGGGTTCTATCCTTAAGGTTTTGGCCTTGTCCATTCCTTCAATGGCATATGAATTCTTAACATTCTCTAGCCATTGTCGTTGCTTCTCTTGGTCTTCCTTGTGGTCTTCATGACTCCTTTGTTTTGGGTGTTTTAGTGGATTTCTGGTATCATCATGAGACTTAGGAGAAAGAATATAAGAGGGATCATCGGGGTCATCATGAGCTCAATGCCACCCATGAGAGGCTAATGGAAGCCCATGAGAAGCTTGGCAAAGCTCACTCTAAGCTTGAAAAGGCTCACTCCTCTCTCATCGAGCAAGTCAAAATAGAGGAAGCCAAGAAGGAGCAAGTGATTATGTCTTGTGATGTGGGACTAACATGTGATCTTATTGATGAATCTTTTTATAAGCCCATTGTAGTTGCTCCCACTAACACTTCTTGTAGCACTGCTACTTCTACCTCACCTTTGAGTGATGGTCTCACTGGTGATGCCTCACTAATGGTGGAAAATGAGACCCTCAAGAAGGAGATGAATGAGCTCACTCGTGCCTTAGGCAATGCCTATGATGGAGATGCCCGCTTACTAAAGTGCTTGGGTAACCAAATGTTTTCTCTCAACAAAGAGGGATTAGGCTATACCCCCAAGAAAGGCAAGGCGGTCTTTGTCACTCCCAAAGTTAGCTTTGTGAAGGGCAATGGCTGGTTTTGCAATAGATGCAAGCAAGTTGGGCATATAGAGCAATATTGCAAGACTAACAAGAACAAGCTACCTAATGTATCCTCAATTAAATTTGATTCTTGTTACATGCTTGTTAAGGGTGCCAATGGTGTGAAGGCTAAATTCAATAGTACACCAATTGTGGGCCCAAAGAAGAAGGCCATTTGGGTACCAAAGACTTTGGTAACTAACCTTCAAGGACCCAAGCAAGTTTGGGTACCTAAAACGAATTGATCTTCTTTTGTAGGTCAATTATAAAGCCGGAGGAAGGCATTGGGTGCTTGATAGTGGGTGCACACAACACATGACCGGTGATCCAAGAATGTTCAATTCAATCAATGAAAACAAGAGCAATGGGATTGATAGTATCACATTTGGTGACAATGGCAAAGGCAAGGTCAATTGGCTTGGTAAGATTGCAATATCCAATGACTTGAGTATCTCCAATGTGTTACTAGTAGAGAGCTTGAACTTCAATTTATTATCGGCAGCTCAATTGTGTGATATTGGTTTCAAGTGCATATTTGGTGTGGATGATGTAGAGATTATAAGTGTAGATGGCTCTAACTTGATATTCAAAGGATTTAGATATGAGAATCTATACTTGGTTGATTTTAATGCTAGAGAAGCTCAATTGACTACATGTTTGATCACTAAGTCTAGCATGGGTTGGTTATGGCATAGAAGGCTTGGTCATGTTGGAATGAAACAATTGAACAAGTTGATTAAGCATGACTTAGTTAGAGGCTTGAAAGATGTCACATTTGAGAAGGATAAGCTATGTAGTGCATGTCAAGCCAGAAAGCAAGTTGGTAACACACATCCTAAGAAGAGCATGATGAGCACATCCAAGGCATTTGAGTTGATACACATGGACTTGTTTGGACCAACCACATACACTAGCATTGGTGGAAACAAATATGGATTTGTGATTGTGGATGATTTCACTAGATACACATAGGTGTTCTTTCTTGTTGACAAGAGTGATGTATTTGCAACATTCAAATCATTTGTCAAGAGCATTCACAATGAGTTTGAAACAACCATCAAGAAAGTTAGAAGTGGCAATGGTAGTGAATTCAAGAACACTAGAATTGATGAGTTGTGTGATGAATTTGGAATTAGACATCAATTCTTGGCCAAGTACACTCCACAATCAAATGGCCTAGTTGAAAGAAAGAATAGAACTTTGATTGACATGGCAAGATCAATGTTGAGTGAGTACAATGTGAGTCATTCATTTTGGGCCAAAGCAATAAACACGGCTTGCTATTATAGCAACCGACTCTATAGTCACCCCATGATGGAGAAGACACCATATGAGCTATTGAATGGAAGAAAACCCAACATAGCATACTTTTGGGTTTTTGGTTGTAAATGCTACAAATTGAAGAAAGGCACTAGATTGAGCAAGTTTGAAAAGAAATGTGATGAAGGCTTCTTGCTTAGTTACTCCACTACTAGCAAGGTATATAGAGTTTGGAATTTGGCTAGTGGTACTCTTGAGGAGGTTCATGATGTGGAATTTGATGAAACAAATGGTTCCCAAGAGGAAGATGAGAATCTAGATGATGTAAGAGGCACTCAATTGTTCAATGCAATGAAGAACATGGACATTGGTGATATAAGGCCTAGAGAGGTGATTGATGTTGAAGATGACAAGAATCAAGTGCTCTCTAACTCAAATATGCAAGCTAGTGGTTCTCATGATCAAGTTCAAGCAAGAACAAGTGATGACAAAGTGCAAGATCAACAACAAGTGGCTAGTTCATCATCTCAACCAAGTGATCAATCAAATGCAAGCAATCAAGTGCAAGTGCTTCAACCAACTAATGTTGCAAGAGATCATCCATTGGATACTATAATTGGTGATATTTCAAGAGGTGTGCAAACTAGATCAAGATTGGTTTCATTTTGTGAGCACTTCTCATTTGTGTCATCCATTGAACCTAAGAAGATAGATGAAGCTTTGAAGGATGTTGATTGGGTCAATGCTATGCATGAAGAGCTAAACAACTTCATAAGAAACCAAGTATAGGAGTTAGTTGAGAGACCTAAGGATCATAATGTGATTGGAACCAAGTGGGTCTTTTAGAACAAGCAAGATCAAGATGGGATAGTAATAAGGAACAAAGCAAGATTAGTGGCTCAAGATTACACTCAAGTTGAAGGTCTTGACTTTGGAGAAACATATGCCCTGGTTGTAAGATTGGAAGCAATTAGGATCTTGTTAGCCTATGCTTGTGCCCACAACATCAAGTTGTACCAAATGGATGTGAAGAGTGTATTTCTCAATGGGTACATCAATGAGCTTGTGTATGTTGAGCAACCTCCTGGTTTTGAAGATGAAAAGAAACACAACCATGTTTACAAGTTGAGAAAGGCTTTGTATGGATTGAAACAAGCACCAAGAGCATGGTATGAGAGATTGAGGTATTTCCTACTCTCTAAGGGATTCAAAGTGGGAAAGGTTGACACCACTCTCTTCACCAAGAAGCTTGGAAATGACTTGTTTGTAATGCAAATCTATGTTGATGATATCATATTTGGGTCAACAAATCAAGATTTCTGTGAAGAGTTTGGCAAGATGATGGCAAGTGAGTTTGAGATGTCCATGATTGGAGAGCTTAGTTACTTCCTTGGTCTTCAAATCAAGCAAATAAAGAATGGCACATTTGTGAGTCAAGGCAAGTACATCAAGGACATGCTCAAGAAGTTTGGAATGGATGATGCTAAAGCTATTAATACACCAATGGGAACAAGTGGAAGCTTGGATAGTGATGCTAGTGGCAAAATGGTGGATCAAAAGATGTATCGGTCTATGATTGGAAGCCTACTCTATGTGACCGCATCAAGGCCAGATGTGATGTTTAGTGTATGTATGTGTGCTAGATTTCAAGCCTCACCAAGAGAAAGTCATTTGAAGGCAATAAAGAGAATATTGAGGTACTTGAAGCATACACAAAATGTTGGATTGTGGTATCCCAAAGGAGCAAGATTTGAGTTGATTGGATATTCAGACTCTGATTATGTAGGATGCAAAGTTGAGAGATAGAGAACATCGGGCACATGACAACTATTGGGAAGATCACTTGTGTCTTGGTCATCAAAGAAGCAAAATAGTGTCGCACTTTCAACCGCCGAAGCGGAGTACATTTCGGCCAGTAGTTGTTGTGCTCAATTACTTTGGTTGAAGGCTACTTTGAGTGATTTTGGAATCAAATTCAAGCAAGTGCCATTGCTATGTGACAATGAAAGTGTTGTAAAGCTCACCAACAACCCGGTTCAATATTCAAAAACAAAGCATATTGATGTCCGCCATCATTTCATAAGAAATCATCAACAAAAAGGGAACATTTGCATTGAGAGTGTGGGCACCGAAGATCAACTTGCCAATATCTTCACTAAGCCACTTGATGAGAAGAGGTTTTGCAAGCTAAGGAATGAATTGAACATACTTGACTTCTCAAATATGTGTTGATGCACCCCCCATTATATGACATGCCTCTCCTTCGAGCAAAGCAAGGTAAAGTTGATTGACATATCATCCATCCATTGCTAAGGACTTGTTTAGTGCATCTAGTCATTCCTATCATGTCTTAGGCTCATTCATGAAAATCAAATGAATTTGATGCTTGTATGGTACCACTATTACTTGTATGCTTGAAATGATCTAGTGGTAGCATATGATATGTTTGTGGGCTTATAAACCTAGTGTTTGATCTAGAAAATAAGCTATAAGTGTTTAACTCAACATGGTATAAGATAACCCTTATTTAGAGGTGTGAAGAAGCTTGTCCTTGGATCAAACCAAGTTAAATATCTTTTGCAAATGATCTAGATTGAACCAAATTGGGAAAATGATCCTCATTTCACATGGTTTCACCTCAACCTATCTATAATTTGAGCTCACCTTTTGTGCTAATTGTTGACAAAGGGGGAGAGAAATTCACAAAGATAGTAAGATAGGAGGAGCAAACAAATGAAAACAAATGAAATGACATTGTAAGGGGATCAATAAAAAATGCACACAAGTAGGGGGGGCAAGCTCATAAACTTGTTTGTTGTATTTGAATGTGCATTTCATATATTTGCTTGCATGGCACAAGTTTTAAATTTCAATATCCATGCTTGTTTGGTGTATGCTAGTTATAGGCTTGAATGATGAAATGAGAAACTAGCATGCATAGGCTAAAGTAACTAGACTTATGTTCATTCTATGAAAACTAGACCCTTGCTTGTAATGTTGATCTCATAGGGTATTCTAGTTTTTATGTATGTCTAGTTACCAATGGTGCTAAGGATGGTATATTGGTGCACTTCGATTGGTATCACGCTTCAAAGGTCCATCTCTTATACTTTAGCATCATTTGGTAGACATTGTCTCCTATATTTCCTATCTAAGCATATGTGCAAGCTTCAATCCAAACTCTTAGCACATATGTAGGGGGAGCAATCGCTACCATATGGGATTCATGAAACTTGTCCATATTCTTTTACACATGGTAAATATGTTTGGACAAGCAACATGGATTCAATTGAATTTCAATTCATATCTTTGTGAAAGGGTTGTCATCAATTACCAAAAAGGGGGAGATTGAAAGCTCTAGTTTGGTTTTGGTGAATTGATGAAACCCTAAGTGCTAACCTAGTTTATCAAAAGTGATTATGAGATAGGTAGCACTAGTCCAAGTGGTGGAGCAAATGAAGATCATGACAAGATGATGGTGATGCCATGGTAATGATCAAGTGCTTGGACTTGAAAAGAAGAAAGAGAAAAACAAAAGGCTCAAGGCAAAGGTATAAATAGTAGGAGCCATTTTGTTTCGATGATAAAGACACTTAGTGAGTGTGATCACATTTAGGTTCGATAGTCGTACTATTAAGAGGGGTGAAACTCGTATCAAAATGCGGTTATCAAAGTGCCACTAGATGCTCTAATTCATTGCATATGCATTTAGGATCTAGTGGAGTGCTAACACCCTTGAAAATGTTTGTGAAAATATGCTAACACACATGTGCACAAGGTGATACACTTGGTCGTTGGTAGAGTTGAGCAAGGGTTAGAAACTTCATCGGTGGAGTGTCCCCTTGTAGAGTGCGGACAGTCCGATGGTGCCACCGGCGCCCTATATAGAAAAGACGGAGGTCACTGTAAGTGACCGGACGCTGGTCCCGGTTGGACCGATGCGTCTGGTCAGTGGCAGCAGAGGGCGTGCTGTTTTGGTCTCATGACCGGACGTTGGCATAAAAAGTGACCGGACACTCAGGGCCTAAGTCCGGTCAGTTTGACGTATGATGATGTTGAGTGACCGGACATTGGGTGTGTCCAGTCGAGCATGACCGGATGCATCCGATCATGATTTCTCGCTTCTAGATGCTTACTAGAAATGACCGAACGCTGAGGTCTAGCATCCGGTCACTTCACAGCAGCGCGTCCGGTCATCACTTAACCGTTGGGAGCGGGCGCTTAGTATTTAAAGAGAAGAGACACATGGCGTGCATCGCACGACCGGACGCTGGGGTCCTGCATCTATTCGCCCCGTGTTCAGTGCAGTGAGTAGCCCAACGACTCTATTTCATGGGGGGCTTCTATTTAAGCCCCATGGCCGACTCAAGCTCACTCTCTTGGCCATTTGCATTGACATAGCAACCTTGTGAGCTTAGCCAAAGCCCTCCCACTAATCTCCATCATTGATTTATCATCTTTGTGAGATTGGGAGAGAATCCAAGTGCATTGCTTGAGTGATTGCATCTAGAGGCACTTGGTGTTCGTGCTTTTGCTGCTGGGTTCGCTTGTTGCTCTTGGTGGTTGCCACCACCTACACAGCTTGGAGCAGCAGAGGAGGATTGGCACAAGTTGGTGATTGTTCATGGCCATCTCTGGTGATTGTGAGGGGATTTGTACCTTCCCCAGCGGAGCACCGAAAGGTAACTCTAGTGGATTGCTCATGTCATTGAGTTACTCACTTGTGGGTAGGTTCTTGCGGTGTCCAATTGTGTGGACGAGGTTCGTACAACACCTCTTAGCCGTCGAACCACCAAGTGTTGGTCAACACAACGGGGACGTATCGTGTTGGCAAGCACGTGAACCTTGGGAGAAAATTGATTGTCTCTTGCCCTTTTGGTTTTCTCCCAGTGATTGATAAAGTATTCATCTTGTGATTGGTTCACTCCTCTACGCGGCGGTATAATCATCTCACTTACTCATTTACATTCCCGCAAACTAGCTATATCAAGCTCTTTAGTGTAGCTAGAATTGAGAGCTTGCTTTGTGGATTAAGTTCATCTAGTAGAGCTCTTTAGTGTAGCATTTGTGAGAGCTCTTAGTGAGTAGTGACCTAGTAGATTGTGTGCCTAGTGATCATAACAACTAGAATTATTGGATAGGTGGCTTGCAACCCTTGTAGAGCTAGAGCAAGTTTGCATTTCGCTATTTGTTATACTAATCAAATTGTTCTAGTTGATTTATAGATTTTAAATAGGCTATTCACCCCCCTCTAGCCATATTAGGACCTTTCATGGTGGCGGACCAATGAGTAGGTGGGTATGCAACAAGGGGTGTGTGCTATGCCACTGCGAGGCGGCCACCGAGGTGATCTGTGAAACAAGATGGGGCAAGTTGTCACTGCCGCCGCTAGCATAGGTGTGTGGCGATCTTCCATGCGCAGGCGGCGCTTGCGGTGATGCAGATGGATGGGAAGGAAAAGCTGTGTATTGCAGCGAGGACTGTAGGCTTCACCGTGAATTTGAGTTGATTGCATAGGAACTTGGAATAAGAAACTAGTAATTCCCTCTTTACATGCGAGAGTGAATTACTCCCTCTATCCTAAAATATAGTGTATTCTGGCTTCAGCAGTACTTTTCAGGGAATGCATAGTGTTTTCCTCTCACAACAAATCAGCATAAGCATCATCATAAGCCAAATTTTAGCGAAACAAACAGGTTCAGCCCTGTTCGTTTCGCTGAAATTTGGCTTATGCTAATGCTTATGCTGATGCTTATGCTGAGTAGTTCAAGCTCCTCAAATATAGTGTATTCTATAGCTTTTGATTTTCTGTTGTTTTGTTTTAATTTTATTTGTTTTCTTTAGGGATTCAATGAAAGTACTTGCACGAAATAGGTTTCCCTGTATAACGCGAGATGCATCGAGCCTAGTTAGATTTATTATGCTCGAACTTTCTTGCGTGTGTAGTAAAATTTGAATAGCTATGTGGCTCCTCCTTTAGGCATTAGATCGACGCAAGACTTGATCGGATGAATTCCGTTATGCATGTTTACCATACTACAGATCAAAAAGAGAACCAGAAAGAAACCTACAGGCAAAATCAACTAACAGGGGCTAGAAACCAGCTACCAAATGACCAAAGGACCTGATCTACACCATGCTCAATAGAGTTTAACCCATCTAAAACAAAGTTGAACAAAAGTAAACATAGACATGTAGAGGGCCAAAAAAGACACCCCTGCCCCTCAATACTATGGCAGCAGCAAAGATCTTAGGCAATTAATATGGAAGTTCTGGTCTTTTTTTAACTGCTTTAGTGTCTTTTAGTCACCTACACTAAACACCCTAGGATCTCTGCTGTTAAACTTTAGTCCTATGTTCCCTAGGATCCTAAGTGCAAAGCAAATGTAGAAAAGTAAATATACTAAAGTAAAAATAATTCATTCAATGTTATAGTAAATATAGATAACTATTGATTTACCTCCTGGCGAGGGTTCCGATGACGCCACCTTTTCCTTCCACATCTTCTTTGTTTGTGGACTTGATTTTGGCGTAGTCTATTCATTCTTCATAGCTTCTACTTCTTCGTCAGTCTTTGGGGATTGATTCCTCCAGCATTGAGATGATTGGCGTCTTCTCTTGGAGCGGGTCTTCTTCAGCTATTCATAAGTTGTATAACTATTGAAGTAGCATCATACCTTTTGTCTAGAGAATTGAAAGTGGACTTATCCAGATCCGACATAGATGATCGCGTTTGTAGTGTTGAGGAATGGTCTTCCAAGGATGATAGGTACATCTTCTTCTTCTTCTCCCATGTCTAGAACCATGAAGTAGGCAGGGACATAGTGAACTTGTATTCTTACTATGACATCTTTTGCTATTCCCTCTAGAAATCAGATTGATTGCTCCACCATCTATAATTGCATATATGTAGGGAACAAAGGTTCATCACCAAATAAGTATTCATATGTTACCTTGAATATTATATTGACACCCGATCCAATATCGTAGGAGGTGATGTGAAAAATTCTTTGTCCAATAGTACACTCAATCGTGGGTACTCCTAGATCATCCTTCTTGGCAAGGAATGGTGAAGCGAGGAGGTGGTCATACTCTGATCAAAGTGTGTTGATCATATTGATTGATTCTTCTCTTGGTTGCCTAGCCTTGTTCTTCCTTCTTTGATTGTTCCTCTTCTTGGTCACTGTTGTCTCTTCGGGCAAGTATGCCATTTGTGGATGACTAGGAGAGTGATGTATATGATTCTTGAAAGTAAATTTCTCCTTTTTATCCTTTATAGTGAAGCAGATCTTGGCACTGTCCGCGTAGATGATGGCTTTTGCGGTGCTTAGGAAAGGCCAGCCTAAGATAATGGGTGCCCTTACATCTCCACCTGTTTCTAAAACCACAAAGTCTATGGGTACATATGATTGTCAACTCATACACAGATGTCTTCAAGAATTCCCTTGGGGTAGCAGAGTGACTGATCTACAAGCTGCAAATGTATGTTTGTGTACAACAAAGTATCTCCATGAATTTTATCATAAATTACCTTTGGCATGATATTCACACTTGCTCTGAAGTCATAGACAACTTCTTGGAAAATGTGAGGTCCAATGGCTATAGGGATGATAAATCTCCTTTCTTGATGGGTAAGGAATAATCCTCCCATATTCTTGTCAATTGTTCTATGTAGCATCCTGTAGCATTATGAATATTGACAAGATTTACAGTTTCTAGATCTTCCGGTTGCTTCGGAATCTTACCTTTGTCGGTCAAAGGAATAGTAGCCGTCAGCTGAGCAATTTGTGATTCTATCATTTTATTAAAGCTATGCTGGTTTTTAATGGCTAAGGAGAAGCTATCCATTCTATTGTTTATATTTTCTAGGATTTTATCATTGGAAGCTAGTTTTCTAGATAAGCCCTCCATAATTTTAGCTTGGCTAGAAATTAGTTCTCTCAGGGGTGGTTGATTATTGAAATTATTATAATTATTACCTGGATAGTTACCTTGGTAATTACCTTGGTAGTTGGGCCTTTGTTGTTGATTCCATCCTTGATTCTATTGAGGATGATAGTTGTTGTTGATAAAGTTCACATTCTCATGGGTTTTAGGATAGTTGTTCTCTGAGTGCCTAGTGTTTCCACACTCTTCACATGTCATGCAGGAATCATGAATGCGCATGACTTCTTGCTTCTCATTGGCTTGGTCTTTAAGCTTTTTCATCAGCAGGTCCATCTTGGTGGACAGCATGTCTACCTCCTTGAGTTGATGCATTCCTCCACCTCTCTTGTGGGTCTGAAGATGTTCTTCATTCCACCCTTGGTTGGAAACCATCTTCTCCACAAGAGTTATTGCTTATGCGATTGTGAGTGACAAGAATGCACCTCCAGCAGCAGCATCCATATTCTCACGGGTACTATTGGTCAACTGAAAGCTCTAGTTTGGTTTGGTGAATTGATGAAACCCTAAGTGCTAACCTAGTTTATCAAGTGATCATGAGATAGGTAGCACATTCCAAGTGGTGAAGCAAATGAAGATCATGACATGATGATGGTGATGCCATGGTGATGATCAAGTGCTTGGACTTGAAAAGAAGGAGAAAAACAAAAGGCTCAAGGCAAAGGTATAAATAGTAGGAGTTATTTTGTTTTGGTGATCAAGACACTTAGAGAGTGTGATCACATTTATGTTCGATAGCTGTACTATTAAGAGGGGTGAAACTCATATCGGAATGCGGTTATCAAAGTGCCACTAGATGCTCTAACTCATTGCATATGCATTTAGGATCTAGTGGAGTGCTAACACCCTTGAAAATGTTTGTGAAAATATGCTAACACATGTGCACAAGGTGATACACTTGGTGGTTGGCACATTTGAGCAAGGGTTAGGAACTTCACTAGTGGAGTGTCTGCCCGTAGAGTGTCGACAGTCCGACGGTGCCACCGGCGTCCTAGATAGAAAAGATGGAGGTCAGTGTAAGTGACCAGACTCTGGTCTCTGAAGGACCGGCATGTCCAATCAGTAGCAGCAGAAAAAGCGCAGCATCGGTCATTGACCAGACGTTGGCGCTGAAACAACTAGACGCTGGCTGGCTATGTCCGGTCACACTGACATGGTCACGCATAGAGGAGTCGTCGAGTGATCAGACGCTGGGTGTGTCTGATTGAGCATGACCGGACGCGTCCGGTCGTGAAAAGTCATCTCTGGATGCTTACTAGAAATGACCGGACGCTAGGGTTCAGCGTCCTATCACTTTGAGCTACTGCGTCCGGTCATCACTTGACCGTTGAGATTGGGCGATCAACATTTGAAGAGAGGGGACACATGCCACGCATCGTGTGACCAGACGCTGAGGTCTAGTGTCCGATCAATATGACCAGAGCATTCGATCACCCCATGTTGTGCCTAGTGAAGGGGTACAACGGCTCTATTTTGTGGGGGCTTCTATTTAAGCCCCATGGCTGGCTCAAACTCACTCTCTTGGCCATTTGCATTGACATAGCAACCTTGTGAGCTTAGCCAAAGCCCTCCCATTCATCTCCATCATTGATTCATCATCTTTGTGAGATTGGGAGAGAATCCAAGTGCATTGCTTGAGTGTTTGCATCTAGAGGCACTTGGTGTTTGTGTTTCGCTATGGGATTCACTTGTTACTCTTGGTGGTTGCCACCACCTAGATGGCTTGGAGCAACGAGGATCGTTGAGCGGAGGTTGGTGATTGTCTCCGGGTCCGATCGTGGTGATTGTGAGGGGTTCTTGACCTTTCCCCAGTGGAGAGCCAAAAGGTACTCTAGTGGATTGCTCGTGGTTTGTGTGATCCTCATCTTGTGTTGGTTGTGCGGCACCCTATTGAGGGTTTGGCGTGTGATGCCAATTAGCGCGTGAACCTCCAAGTGAGTGAATCGCCACAACAAGGAGTAGCTTGTCGGCAAGCAAGTGAACCTCGGTAAAAATCATTGTGTTCATCATTTGATTTCGAGGTAATTGGTTTTCATTAGTATTCATCCTTGTGATTGATTAGTTCACTCCTTGACATGGTGGTATAACTATCTCACTCACTATCTACATTACCACAAACTAGTTGTCAAGCTCTTTAGTGTAGCTAGTTGTGAGAGCTTGTTAGTTTGGTTAGTGTGAATCTTTAGTTAGCCTTTTGAGAGCACACTAACTTAGTGTAGTGACATAGTTATTGTGTGGATTGAAACTACATAAACTAGAATTGTGGTAGGTGGCTTGCATTTTTAGTAGGCTAGCGCAACACTCGCTTTGCCTCATAATTGTCTAACCGGTTTGTTAAGTGTTGTTGTAGAAATTTTTTAATAGGCTATTCACCCCCCCCCTCTAGCCATTAGGACCTTTCATCAACCCATGGTAGAAAGTCTACATGAGTAGCCAATTCTCCATCTCATGATGAGGACATTCTGATATGTAATCTTGGAAGTATTCCCATGCCTTAGGGATAGATTCATCATGTTGCTGTTGGAAGCTTGAAATTCTCCCACGCAGTGCATTGGTCTTGCTTGTGGGAAAGAACTTTGCTAGGAAGGCAGTGGAGCAGTTTTCCCATATAGTATTTCTATCTTTGTTGGCGTAGAACCATTGCTTCGCCTTCCCCAAAAGTGAGAATGTGAATAGGCGAAGTAATATGGCATCTCTGGTTACTCCCTTGATGGTGAAAGTGATGCAGATCTCCAGGAACTTTAGAGATGAACACTCACATCTTCATGTGCCTTTCCACAAAACTGGCTTGCTTGTGCCATGTTGATGAGAGCTGACTTAAGCTCAAAAGCATTGTCTCCAATGTTGATCGTTGGTCCAGTACGGATGTTGGCCATAGTTGGAGCAGAGAATTCATGGAGAGTCTTGTCAGCCATGGCTTCAAAAACTAGTGTTAAGCTTCGCCTTGTCTGGTTGTCTTCTGATTCTAAAGCTGGAACTTTCTTAAGTTTAGCTTTAGTCCTCCTGAGTAGTGCTTCTAGATTTTCAATGTAGTTTGTCGAAAGGTCAAAACCGGTCATACATTACCCTGCATAAGATATGAAAGTAGACAGAAAAAGGCTATGCCTGCTCGAGTAGAGGTATATGGTTTTCTCGATCACATGAATAAGTAAAAGTTTATCAATATTCCATGATTGCCTAGCTACCTTCCCCGGCAATGGCACTAGAAATGCTTGTTGGTATTTATTAACTTGTCACTTGTTTAAGTAGCCACCGAATGTGGTTGACATTTCTTAACATCACTTTTGCTAAGTTGTCATCCCTAACTATAATGCCAGAAATGCTTGTTGATAATTCCTAGCGTCATCACTAGAATGACACTAAGAAGTACTTTAGTATTTCATTGTGACTAGAAAGAATATATAAATATGTATATGAAGGGATCTACAAGTGCACAGATAATATATCATTGTAGCACTTCACCTAGGAGTATTCCAGGTATTGTTATTTATATTGTTACCACACGAAAGGACTGTCGGTTGGAATATATTGATAACTTATACATATAATGGAGAAGGAAACCATAACCAAACTTCTACTCACAACAGGGGTATGTCAAGAGATAAATATGATAAGTAATGATAAATGATAAATGATCACTCAGAGTACTCCTTTCTATGGCATTGGCATGACTAAGTAGAATATTAGAGGAATAATTCCTAAGTCATTCATAATTACAAGTCAAAGCATACGTTGACTAGTGCAATTACACTTAGTAGTCATGGCTAAGATCAACTTCATATCTACACATAAGGGATATTACTAAGGAAGATTAAGAACAGAGCTTGTCTTCCTTCGTAACTAGATCCTACTTGTTCTATATTCAGGGAGTGGACTACAAAGGACTCAACGGGAGTGTCACATCTACGATCTACCACATGGCCTAGAATATAGGGTGCATCCGCAGGTAAACAGCATATAAGCACCACACTTACACAATGTAGACCACTCACCCCGTGTACTTTGGAGCGAGCGCTATATGAACTTATGCTTGAACATGATGATAATCTAACTATAATAAGCATATAATCAAAGTAGACGATGAACATGATAACTAGGAATATGAATAATATTAAGAATAATGTCAAATCAATTGTAGCAAACATATGAATAATGAAAGATACAAAAAAGGATACAAGGGGCTATACCAAGCCACGCTCTTGACAAGATCTAGAATCCAAGCGAAGCTTGCCTTCCTCTAAATGTAGCCTAGCTAGCTATGCCCTAGAATATGGTGGAGCTTTAAGGATGATTAGGGTTCTATCTTCTTGACTGAATGCAGTTCGGCCTGAGGGAGGGGGTAGGGGCTAGTATATATAGGTTGTAGCATCCATTCTGAGCCCTCGGATCAAACTGACTTAAAGAAACGACGTAGATGCAAACCCTAAGGCGATGGAGGACCGACATTCGAAGGAGGAGGCTAACAATGGGCCCCATAGGCCGTTCGCCCTATAGGTGGGGCTGGTTGGCGGCCTCTCATGGTCTACTTTGGTGGTTTCGCTGCTGAACCTTCTGGAGTTATTTTTGCCATGGATAAGCATGATTAATTCTGACATCTTGGTCCACCTTAACGGTTTTCTAGATAAACCCTGCTGAAAACACAGATTCACCAAGTTTATGTTGGTGATTACTTTTATGTCATTATACAAGTTATATTGATGGTTTTATAATGTTTGTTAACTACCATCAACACTCCTCTTCCTCGAATGTTAGAGGAAGCTCCGCGAGGTGAGTCTCCCCGAGGCTACTTTTGATAGTCCTCTCCTGCTCATGGTGCAGATCCGAAGGCTAGAGATGCCTTGTGTTGGTCTCTCTACTTCATGAGATGTCCATCATGAGCGGGAAGGGATTCGATGATCAGCGTAACCTCGGGTTCTGTTGACATTCGGTCTTGTGGTGTATTCGACCAGATGTATTTGCCTATGGCTTAGAAGCCGATGGTCCTAAATTTTTATGATGGTGATGTTTAGTGAACGCGTAAGCCTTTGAGACTTCGATATGTGTGTTGTTCTTTTGATTTTTCCTCTGTCGTTGCCGCTATCGGCTATTTAACTAATTTGCTTTGGTGAGTCTTGGCGTGAGGAACTTCGCCCGAGTTTTGTAGCTTCTGAGTTATTGATGGTTCTCGCGAATCACCCCGCCTGGTTGTAACTGTTATCGAGTTGTTGTCGAGCTACGGTGCAAGTTCGTATTCATGTGTCATGGCGCGTTCCATCGTAGTCGAGGATACTTTGGTCGTGGACTGGTTTGGCGTGACTCCTGCCCCAAGGGAGGCGGCGCACTGGTCATTTTGCTGTTGGCCCTCCCTTTAGAGGAGCGGTCGCCGATAGCCCGAATGAAGCGACCTTGTCGTCTCGTTGGTGCTGTCGTCCGGATACGCGCCAAGGTGCCACTATAGGAAGACGGAGCATTAGTGATAAAATGATGTGGCGAAATTTATCTTTGCCACTAATGCTCATACTATTTGTGACAAACCTAGTTTTCATCACTATTATGTTGGTTATTAGTGACAAAGTATTAATTCGCCATAGAAAACATCTTTAGTGGCAAATCAAGTGGCGAAACATTATTTTGCCACTGTTTAACATGATATCTATGGCAAAAGAATATTTACCCCACTGATACGACATTTATTAGCGGCAAAATAAATTATCGCCACAAGACGTACAATTAGTGAGAAAATATTATGGCGAAATTTAAATTTGCCACTACTTGCCATACTATATGTGAAAAAAAACTAGCTTTCATCACTCTTATGTTGGTTATTAGTGACAAAATATTAATTTGCCACATAAAGCATCTTGAGTGGCAAATCGAGTGGTGAAACATTTTTTTGCCACTATTTAACAAGATATTTGTGGCAAAAAAATATTTACCTCACTAATATGACATTTATTAATGGAAAAAATATCACCACAGGACACACAATTAGTGAGAAAAATATTATGATAAATCATAGTTACGACTTGCTAGCTTAATTAAAATAGGGCCCATGCATCAGCTCCTTATGAATACATGTATCCAATCTAATTCATTAAACACACGTAACATACAGAAGCTATTTAAGATGGTTCCACGTGTTAGTCTATCTTTTTCTTCTTCGATTCTTATAAACACAAAATACACGGGCAACATGTTGTCAGACACGTGAGTTCCTTCCTCTTCACCTGAATGCGCTACAACGCCTGCACCACTCTAGATCCATCACCAGCATGCTGCACCTTCGCTCCGCCAGACTGCCACAGCAACGCCCCCATTCTAGCCTCCTGTGCGCCAGATTGGATTTACTTGATTTAGTAGTGACATCTTCTTCATCAGTAAAAATGACAGATAACCGTCATCCGTAAAACCACATTGGCCATGTACGTCTAATTTATATAAATTGTGGTGAATCTTATCATGTAAAAGAGTGAAAATGAAACCAAAGCTAAAAGCATGACTATTTTTGTTGCTTTTTGCTACAAAAGAAGTTAGAAATATAGGTTGTTTCTATATAACTACAGGTTTTTCATTAGTTTGCAGAATATGGAGTAATAAGACAGTTAATGATGAAGCAGATGAAAAATAAAAGTACAGAGCAATGAAGCAACAACAGGTCGCACAGCTAAATGAACTAATTGGTAACCATTAATTGAACAAACAAAAAATAGTATCTGCTTACTTCTGCTCGAATCTGACCAAAAAGACAGCGAATGTATGCACTAGCAAGGCCGTTTTCCTTCGCTGCTCGGCCACAGCACGCCTGCTGCCTGTGCTCGCCTCACTGGGTTAGACCTCCGCTGTCACCACTGATGCGTAGCCTCGTTGATCACAGCGTTGTTGGTTCATGTCGGATAGGGCAGTGTCTGTTTGTCCGTTCGCGGCGACGGCATCACCGCGAGTCTGGGATGGATAGATAGGCAGACCACATTGGACTATATGGTCTACAGGGACATGAATACATGCTTGGACCATAGGCCCAAATAACGATTCTTAAGGACAAGATGAATGCATGAGTGAGTTACTTATTTGTAAAAAAATCAGCTAAAACAAAACTAATATGGTTTGAATGTTGGTATTTGGTTTGATCTTTATGAATAGACAATTATGGTATTCTATATTATTTTTTATAAATATTTAATATATAATTTAAATAATTACTTATTTAGGATTTTATATATTAATCAAGTACATTTCTAATATGGTTTGAATTAGAACCATCCATTTGTATTCGTATTCAAGAACATTTGAATTCGTATGGTCCATGCTAAGGGGGGCCCGGCAAATGCTTACAAGCATACATGCACACTCATCCAAATGAGTTGCCGTACTAGAATAAATTCAGGAAAATAGGATCAAGTACATCAATGACTACCACAGGGTGTCAGGTTCCACCACAAGAACCTAAACAGATGAGCTACACTCAGTTCACATGTATTGAATATCTTTGACTGACCCCTCTATGTATAATTCCTATCTTCAGCCCATGATAATGGGTGTGTTTAGATCATTGGTCGTATCTTGCCTCTCCTTACTTGGTAAGGAATTGCAAGAGAGCCGAATGTTTGGTTGAGCGGTGAGTTGCTTGGGAGCCTGTGCTGGCAAACAAAATCTTTGAAAAGAGCTTGAGAGCACATTTGGCTTGCTTGGCTAGGTGAGTTTCTTGGATTCCATGTAGGTGAGGCGAGTCAAGTTTCCCAGAGAAACCAAATGCACCCATATGTTTACGGTTTTTGGCTCTGTTATAACGCTACGAGGAACTCATGGACCCTTTAGTACACTCTAGCCAACTTTTGCAGTCCAGGTTGATGGAGGTCTTCGCCTTCCATGAATATATTTTTATTTGTTGTATTGGATATTAATGTTAAATTAGTTCTATAGCATTGAAAGAACATTGTTTTTAGAATATACCGTTGGAAGATTTCAAGTGACACATCTTATTTGAAGAGGTTAGAAGCCGAATTTTATTCATTACCTAAAATTATTAGCTTTTTTCAATAAACACATATATGAAAATAACATTGGCCATTAAATATTATAAATTCTACTAGTAGAAATATTATGGCCTTGTTTTTTTTGCACCGAGCGCACCTTTTCCCTCGTAATTGGTAAAAATTGTTCTCTCCAAATATCCATTCACCAATGACGCTACTTTCCCTCCAACTACTCAGTGATTTTTTTTCACTCTCGCCATATTGCATTGGGCATCAACATATATATACACAACAACAAGGAGTCCTTTTCATCTACGAAGAAATAAGACAAGCCATTCTGTGAGAGGAGAAATAGGCAACCGTAAAGTCCGCAAGGTGAGTACTAGTATTTTCTATCTTTTTCCCCGTCTAACCTTCCGCCATCTAGCAACCAATAGTAGCCTCCATGATTACTCCTGGGTCAAAAGTAGCCGCAAAGGCCATGCTTCACCATCCTCACGGCCAGATGCCTCTACGGCGCATCTCCGTGCTGCTGAGACTCACCTGCCCCAATTTTCCGATCCATGCCGCTGCAAACTATCATCCTGGCCCTGATCCACACTGCCGCTGTCGCCGTTGCCCCCATCTCCGCGCCGCTTTCCTCACACATCTGCCCATCCGCGAAGATGTGATGCCTACTACTCTGCACCAACACCGCGCCCTTCGATCCATCAAGATGCATTGTATCATGCCTGTACTCGACACCAGCCCTTGCATACTGCTGTGCTAGGGCATCCATGCCTCCTGCTCACTCCGGCATTCATGTTTATGAAATTATTATTTTTTAGATTATTTCTTTTGGCAAAATCTTCATTGATTCCACAGGGGACATGGCTCCATGGGTGACTCGCCGAACTGTTGCTGATATTGTTAGAGAATTTGATGAGTTGACCTCTGCTTTATCTGATCCAAGGGAGCAGTTGATCACCTCTGGTATAGGATTCATACACTCAGTTCCACTAAATAATTTCTCTGCATAAAAAAATCTGATGTATTGTAGCATGTCACATAGTCCAATGTTTCAATTATGCTTAGGAAACTTACATGATCTTATACCAAGGTAATAAGGTGTATCTTCTAGTTACGAGGAACTCAATATCTTAATATTGATACTAATTACATTAGTCTCCACCAATTGCACTGTAAGCTAACCAAAGCCTATTAGTTCTCATACAATTGAATGCACCATGACTTGTTCATACGTATGAACTGGAGCAACTATGAGCACTTGTTGCTTGTATTCTTGTTGGTATAAAAATCCTGCTTTTATAAAATGTTTACTCCTATAGGGGAAAGAACAAGCAGGTTACATCCACGTGCCTCTCGAGCTAACAATACAAGTGATCATTTGGATTCAGATGAGGCCATGGATAAAAATATTCAAATAAATGTTGCAGCACACAACACTGAAGGTGCTTAGCTAATATGAAAATCTTTCTATACACTATTGTTCATTTCACTAAATTGCCTAGGCTCACTTTCAGTAGGCTTTGTTATGCTGATATGGAATTGTTTCTTTACATAACATAATAGTAAGCAGTGCATTTTAGAAAACCACCAAAGTAACTAGGAACTGTTATACTATCTAAATTTGTTTATGTACAGTATAGAGTAGAAATATGAAATATTACATCTAATTATTGTTGTTTCCCCCCTATATTAACTAGACCCTGCTAAGAAGAGTGGTAGAAAAGTTACAACCAACGACCAACTTCGCAAGAGAAGAGCAAATGGAAACAATATTGATATAAAGTTCCCCAAAGAATTTGCAAAAGTGTGTGGAGAACATGCTAGTTTATTTAAAAGTGAGATTACAGTTCTTGTAAGAATTGTACCACTCCAAGTGAATTTTCATATGAAATAAATATATTTGGCATGCATAGGTTATCATTGCATTCAATGGCTGCTTATTACATCATATCATTGTTCTACAACAAAAGTTTCCTAAACTTTTAGAAGAAGATAAAGATTGTGCAATGAGACAAGTAGAGTCAATACACACTATAACACAACATACCTTTGTCGACACTTTTTATAGTGGACAAAGGGCACCTTTGCCGATAGATAACCTCCCGTGAAAAGTTTTGCCGACAATTTAGAAACAGTCGCGCTAGAAGCCATCGGCGAAACTTTTGCCGACAGTTAACAAAATCCCCGACACTTTATGTGTAGGCAAACGGTCTACCTACACCGATAGTTGAAACCTTTGCCGACAATTAACCCTTTGTCGACAGTTAAGACCTACACCGATAGTTAAGACCTTTCCCGACAGTTTGTATGTTGGCCAAACCATTTCCAAGGTATTTTACAAATCATACCTTGCCCAAAAAAACTGTCGGCAAAACTGCATAGATATAATTACAATTAAAATAATTTGACAAATCCACTTTTGCTCATATAGAAGGCATCACATTGAACAAATTCACTTGATTTTTGTATAAATAATATATTAGATCTTCCATACATACACCAACTTTATATATATATATATAGCAGGTCAAGTGATGATTATAGTACATAGAGCCATATAGGTCCAAAATATAGATTAGTCTACCTACGAATCATCCTCTGTTGTTGTTCTATCTTTCAATGGTGAAGATTTTGGAGAACTGCCATCATTTTTCTCTTTAAGATTTGAGTTATTTGAATGTTCTCTCACACTTGTCTCGGGAATAACCACTTTGTTGTCTGCCTCTCCTTTCCTTGTAGGGAGTTCACTCTCTTTCTCTTTTATTTGCTCTTCATTGACAGCATGGATTTTGGGAGTTGACCTAGGTACTTTGTTGTCTGCCTCTCCTTTCCTTGTAGGGAGTTCACTCTCTTTCTCTTTTATTTGCTCTTCATTGACGGTATGGATTTTGGGAGTTAACCTAGGTACTTTTGAAGATTTACGGAGCTCATCCTTGTCAGTTGTCTTGCCATTCTTTCTATTTTTGGAAGATGCCTTACTTGAAACTTCTACATCTGTATTTCGCTGTTTTGCAGCATAATGATGTGTGAGAACA
This sequence comes from Miscanthus floridulus, assembly GCF_019320115.1. Classification (NCBI taxonomy): domain Eukaryota; kingdom Viridiplantae; phylum Streptophyta; class Magnoliopsida; order Poales; family Poaceae; genus Miscanthus; species Miscanthus floridulus. Next base: position 48,946,917 of record NC_089584.1, read on the forward strand.
AGCCATTTTAACAAGAGAATCCACAGAGAAATTTCACATGAAATAATGTGATGTTACAAACATCAGATGGTTCTCCATATTTACCTGTTTTTTGTTTGCTGGTGTTGCTGCCCTGGTCGACTGTTTTGCCAAAGTTTTCCTGGTCTGCTTTTGATCTTGATTTTCAGTTTTGTTTGCGGTTGTTGCCACCTTGGTAGATTGTGATGCAAAGCTTTTCTCAGTCTTCTGATCTCGATTTTTAGATTTAGTTGGTAATTTCATGGTTCCATTATTAACGGGAGAAGTTGCACGAGAAACTGTTGCCCTCCTTTTAGCTTTGGTTCTCTTTCCAGTCAAACCAGTCCGCTTTACTATGCTTGGAGTATCAACCACCAAGGAAGGGACCTCTATTTTCTCTTTGCTGGCAATGTTGTTACAACCTTTGGAGCATCAACATTCTTTTTAATTGGAAATACCTTATTACTGATATCTTCAAGGTTGTGGTCAGGCCTTCAAACAAGGAAACGATCACAGTTAGGTAGCATCAATTCATAGTTGATCAGTCGATGCACTAGAAATAAATAAGAAGCTGCAACACTATGGCCCAAACTTCTGTTTACATAATAAAAAAACTAGGTACTTGAGGCAAAAAAGTATTCAGAAAAGAACCACAGTACAAAACATGACCCATAAAGGTGTATTACAAGCTTATGTCCTCCCTAAAGTGATAATCATAAGAAATGATTTCCAATCAGATATGATATATCAACAATAGATCATGTCATAGCCAAACTATTAATAGGACACTTACTAAAGGCTGCTTCAATAAATGCTATATGCGAATATGCGACAGTGTAGAAGGAAAGTGAATGTTTATACTCCAAGTACTTTAAGCGTTCAACCTAAAAACCCAAGCTATATTTATGACAGAGATTGTTTGTCTGAAACTCTAAATTGCAGATATCCTAGGCAAATAGCACTACATATGGGTTTTATCCATTATGATAATCTCTGTAATCCTTTCTCTGCACTTTGACCATCCCTTGATCTTGGTGCCATTACTGGTCGAGTTTGTCAGAGAAGTTTTCAAGATACATGGTTTTATTACTCATTAGCAATAGCATGATGTATAGGACTTCACATCATACTAATGCTTCATCTTCATGGTTGCACTTGTACAAAAAAAATGAACGTAGAAGGCATTGCCAGAATAGGATAAGGAGAAAGTAGAAACTATGTTTTACAGAAGAAACTCAAAAGTTAGAACAACTGATTCACCTGAGTTTCTCTTTAGGATTGCAGCCAAGATCAATGTCGCATACTGGGCAACAGGCAACCTCCTCATCATTTATTTTCTCCATAATGCACCCCCAACAAACTGTCAAAGACATAGTAATAGGAGAAATTCTATTAAGACAAGGAAGCCAGATTCAGAAAGAGGTTTAAAACAATTGATAATGGTAACAACACGTGTGAACTTCTTTCATAGCAACTAGTAACTTGCAATATATATATAGCAGGTCAAGTGATGATCATAGTACATACACCAACTTGATTTTTTTAGCACCATTAAAGTTTTTAAGAAGTGATGACTCTTCAGGTAAGACATCCTTAAGTAACTCTAATAGCATGTCGAAGCTTTTGTTACTCCATCGCCCAACAAATTTGATATGGAGTAATCTTACAATGAAACGTAGCTTCGAGTACTTGCAACCTGGATATAGCTCCTTGCCAGCATCTTCTACCATTTTGTAAAAAGCTTCCATATCCTCATCGTGTTGCTTCGTGTTGTCTACTTCTAAGTCCCCCTGGACATCTAAACCCCCTGCTATGTCATGAAGTAAACAAGAAATGTCATCCTCTTCATTTGGGTCCCCTACTTCTACCCTTTCATGTTGGCTGCTATTTGTGAAAAAACTAGAACTAGGTTCACCATGATTCACCCATGTTATATACCCATCTGTAAATCCCTCATATATCAAGTGCTCAAGTACAATACTATGGACCCTCCAACAAGAGTTCTTGCATGCCTTGCAGGGACACAAAATCTGATTTCCTTTTGCTGAATTACTAAAGGCAAACTCTAAAAACATATCCACTCCTTCTCTATACACAAGGGCTTGCCTACATATGATTATCAAGATATCAGACCAAACACCCTATGCATGCAGATTCTAGTATATGGTCATAGGTTTATAATGTACCTAGGTTGATCCATCCATGTTTTATCCATGACACACCTTTTACAAAATGCAGTGTCAAAATAGTGAAATATTACTCCCAAAATAAAAAAAATCATTCAATTCAGATTGGGTTGTTCAATAAAAAAATAAAGATCATGCCAAACAATTGTCTAAATTAAATCAATTTCACCACACTTGATGCTAAAAAATTATCCCACCACAAGCCATCAATAAGAACTATAGGGGAAATTTAGTCTAGTTTCAAGAAACCAAATCATCACATCATAGATCACACACAACCTGCAATTCTAAGCCAAATGCAGAGACAAAGTTCATAAGAAAAGGAAAGCATACCAATCAAGCAATGACATTAGAAGAACAGATGAAGACTAGAAGGCCAACTTGCTCGTGCTCCCTGTAGATAATATTACCAATGCTAATTAATCACACAAGGCAATACAAATAAGTCGAAAACCTAAGCATAAGCAAACTTACTTCCAAGCTTTAGTTGGTGACAAGTTGGTGACGACTTGTGTAGAAAGAAAAATCGAAGAGTTGAATCCTTTAGTGCTTTCTTATTGGATATTTTGCAACATGCATAAGAAAGAAACAAATACTCAGATCTAATCTTTTTGCAACGAGGAGACATGTATGCATTTCAATAGTTCCAAGACTAACTTATAATTTCACTTGCAGCTTAAAGTTCAATTGATTCCCTTCTCTCTTTTTATACAGAACAGTCACAACATTTTTTCGCATAAAGGACCAAACTAGAAAGACTATGAACTCCCATCAGTGTGAACTTTGCCTTCATATACTAGACTAGAAATAAGTTGCAGATCCAGCATAAGAAAACTTACATGCAAACTGATGGATTCTCTTGTGTACAAGATCTTGAATCCTATTGGTTCCTCTGCAAAATCAACTAAGGCAGTAAACATCACATCGAAATCGAGCTGAATATGTTCCTTCTCCAAAGAGGGGAAGAGGGGCGGATCTGGACTGAATGAAAGTTTGGCAAGAGAAGTAACCCAAACCTTGAATCTTTCTAGTCTTTCTCACCTTCGTCTACTCCTTTCTGCAACCAAGAAAAAAATATAAGAAAGTAAGCTGTGCCAAAACCCTAGCACATAGGGGAATGGGGATGAGAGGAAGGGGATGAGGAGATGACGCACCTGGATGCAGAGGGGAATGGAGATGTGGCAGCAGCATTGCTCCTACTGGCCGGCGGTGGTACTTGCAATGTTGTACTTGCAATAGAAAACCATAAATTAAATTCTTAACATTAAAGGTGAAGTACAATTCTTCACGTCAAAGAAGTTTCTAGAGTCACTGCTATATCCTAAAGTCAAGTGCAAATGTTATTACGACATTGTACAATATTAGACAGAAAGAGCAAGGGGTCATATGAACATCTCATTAGCTAATTCACAATTAATAGTCTCCAATATTTCATTGCATAAACTAAACGAAGGGCAGAGAGGTACCATTTAAGCATGAACTAATTTCTTCAGTAGCACCACATAAGCATCAAGTAAGCACTCTGTAGAACTAAGCCATAGCCACACTTCTTGAAGAAAAGAAAGAACAAGCAATTAAAAATCATAGACGAAGATAATTTTATTGCGAGATTTTTAATTGCTTGTCACAATGTAACACCAAAACTGCTATCAGGATTAATCGAAAACATCACAATACACATCAGCAGGCTCATTTGCACAACGGCTCGCAGCATTGCCAAATACAGCATCACCAAGAGTAAGAGAACAGATATCATCCTTGAGTGTTAGTCCATTAGACCGCACAAATACCTGATCATCCCTGCAGCTGAAATGCAGCATGCTATCTTCGAGCATCGTCAGAATCGAGATTGCGACACCAACCTTCACTATTGCCATGGCTGCTAAGGCTAGTGTGTCGATCAAACCCCTCACAAATGTGGCGGTGGGGCCTTCTCCTCTGGGTCAAGGGAGGCATGGCTGAATCTGGCCCAAGCAGCCGCACACACAGCTCCAACAGTGAAGGCACGGTGGCATGTGTTGGCTACAATGTCCAACGAGGTAGGCATGGCCAGATCTAGCGCACGGGCGACCTTCGCACGTGTGGTGCCCTTGGCCACCTGCCCTAGCGGTGGACAGTGTGTGTGGTGGCCCTTTGGCATGGGGAATGTTGGAGGTAGCGGCGGCGTTGGGAGCGGTGGTGGTGGCATTAGGGGCATCAGCGTGGGGGCGGTGGACGTTTTTTTAGGGCAGCGGGATTTTTTATTTTCTTTTTTGGGTGTGCGATGGCCCCAGTGAGAGATCAGAATAGTGTGCTGCGGGTGGGAGTCTTTGCTTTGGCTTCTCAGCTGCCGGCCCACATGCGGAGTACTCCTTGGCCCACACCTAGACATTAGCCCTGTATAGGCTACGCCGACACTTACTAAGTCTAGAATTTTTTGCCGACACATTTCTTGCTAGTAGATAAACACCGACAGTTAACTTGTAGTCCTACATCCTTATTGCCAATAGATAATTTGATGTTAAAAAGATATACATTTGCCAACACATAATGGGTAGTCAAAACTCGACTTTTGCCAACACATAATTGTGGGCAAATGTGAGTCATGGTGTAGTGACAATAATTGATGTTATCGTCTGCTTCAAGCTTACCATAACAAGAAGCCAAGGCCACAACATGTCTCACCAGAAGGTTGGCAATGGTTGATAAGGAATTTGTGGACAGATGATGATTTTTAGGTACATACTACTCGTCCTAAATTATAGTGCTACATTATTGTTAATGACACATTTATGCAATTTATAAACCAGAAAAGGAACAACCAAAACTCTATCAATAGAGGAAAGCAAGAGATGGGGTCCAAAGTAGGAACTAGATCAATTGCTCAAATTGCTTACGATCTGGTGAGAAAAAAGTTACCAGGCAGATTTTTTATTTGCTACAAATTGTTCTGAATTAGTGAATACATGCTTTTTTATTCCAACGTAACGAGACCCAGAAACTGGTGAATGGCCTACTGCTATACAAGTTTGGAGGGCTACATATCAAAAGGCTGATGGGACATGGTCCATTCCAACGGGTGAAGAAATAATGGTATGAACATGTCAATTTGTATCCTACCTTTTGAACTAGGTTAGGTGGAAGTGATGTGTTTTTGTATGAAAAATATGCTAATAGAATTATGTATGACTCCTTCATGGTTATTATCTCTGTAATATAGTTTCTGATGTATTGTTCATTTAATGAGTTGAAAAGTCTGGGCACTATGATGTGTTTGCAATATCTCTAATCATGAACAATATTGTTTTAATGAGTTGTTTGTACATTTCACATATTATTTAATTTGTCTACATTTTTCATTTATTAGATAACATGTCTACTGATTTTGTTTTCAACACCAGCAACTCTGAGAACATTTGCATTACACTATCCTATAGCTAATTAATTTGTGCTCATACTTATGATTCATTACATGAACGTTTTTGGATGTTGCTTAGTATATGGGTTCTTAATTTGTTTGTTGTTTTATGCTTTGCAGACCAAGCTACAGGAAGCTGCTGGGATACATCAAGAAAAGATTTCTTCTGCGCCGGTGCCCATAGTGGAGCACTTCGCACTAGTTCTTGGTTGAAAGTCAAACCATTCACGTGGTGTTGGTATTCGTTCAGTAAACTGAGTGGCTGAGAAAAGGATCAAACTGCAGGCGCAAATTGAGGCTTCTAAAAAGCGTGAAGCTGCAGCTCAAGCACATGTAGATGCTGCTGAGCAACGTGCTGAGGCTGCTGAGCAATAGGCACAAGCTTTGGAAGGCCAAGTTTCCATGGTGGTCAAAACAAATGCACACTTGCAAGAAGAGCAGCAATCCCAACGTGATGACTTACTCCTTTGCGTCAAGCACAGAGTGGACAAGTTGCTCATCTAGTGAGAGAACAACTTGATAATCAAATGGCTGAATTAATCATACGCATACATTCTGGTGCCTCGTAGCCTCCAACATCTTAGAGTTTAAACCCTTTAGTTGAATAATTATTGTGAGACATTAAAGTAGTGTCAAGATAGTTATTTTGAGGGTTGTGAGTGTTCTCAAATTTGTGTACTGCTTGATTGCCAAATTTAAATTATTGAAATAAATATTATTCATGCAGATTTGAGAGGATCATATTGCTATAGTGTACATCTGTTTGAGTTATTTTTGTCACTATAACAAGGATAATAATGATGACTCGGTCACCACAACAACTAATATGTTTCACACAATTGAAACTTATCTTGTGACAAAACTTGTCTTGACTAATATTTTCCTACAAATGCTATGCTTTTTGGTGATGAAACTATTGATACAATTTGTCTTGTCAATTCTCACAAAAAGATAATTTTGTGTGACAAAGGTTTGCCACTGTAACTTACATGTGAGGATGAGTTTGCATCACAAATAAAAAGTATTTGTGTTAACAAGTGACCACATATTGTGGCAAACCATTAGACACAATTATAGTTTAATAGTGAGAACAAGCATCGACACGATAAACTCATGTAATGGCGAAACTTCTGTCACTAATATGTAGTCTCTAGTGACGATTAATTTTGCCACTTTTACAATGGTAATTGTGACAATTATATTGCCATAAATTCTGTATAGTTGTGTCAACTATTATTACTACTACAAACATTATAAGTGGCATAATTTTTTGCCACTAATGCGTATGTTTTTGTGACAACAAATGGGCCACAAATGGCCATGTTACTAGTGGAAGCACAATTTGTCACTAATGAGTATGGCTATTTGTGGGGAACAAAAAAATCATCACTATATCTGTGAGGCGGGTATTTGTGGTGACTAGTGGTGATTAAAAAAATCACCACAAAGGCTGATTTGTGGCGAAGAAATAAGCTTTTGTGATGAAAATTTTTGCCACAAAAACCCTTTGCCCTTGTGGTGTGCTTGGTGTGTGAGCTCATCTACAATGTCACCACCTATTTTCCTCTTGTCCAGGGTAGAATGTGCTCCGTCTCCTCAGGCCTTGTGCGTGTGGGTGCGCATTCTAGCTTGGGGGCTGGCCTATAGGGCTAAATGTTGCACGGCCCAGCGGCGTGATCAAAGTGTTGGGGATAGGTTGAAAATTCATTTCGATGCAAGAGGTAAACGAGCAGAAGGTATAGGCTTCGTCTTTCCCCATTCTGCCTGTTAGGGCAGAGCAACATTCTATTTCCTTTCACTCCCACATGCGAGTGCCCAACTTTGCCTTAGAGCTAGTCCATGAGGCTTGGTCTGAATGGCGCCTCGGAGCATTTGAGAGATCAGGAATTAGTTCACTGATTTGTCCTACCGTGAGCACAAATGGTGAGGTTCAAAACAAGTGCTTTGTCCAACGACAGATGGTGTTTAGGCTTTACATATATATGATGTGCTTAGCATATTCGTTTGTCATTCTGCTATTCTTTCACTTACTTTTCATCCAAATTAGAATGTGCTTCCTCCCCTTAGTCCTGCACTTGTGAATGCATGTTTCAACCTAGGGGCTAACCCATGGGGATGAAATGTGCATGATCTATCGGAGCGACCGGACGTCAAAGGGTAGATCGCAGATCCAGCATAATGCGGAAAGAAAGCAAGAGGATGACCAACACTCTTCTTTTCCTTTGTTCCCTTCATCTTGAGTGTACAAGTTCCCCATTTCCTTCCAATCTCATGCACGGGTGCCTAGCCTTGCCTAGGAGCTGGTCTGTGAGGTCTGGCCGAGTGGCGTGAGCGAGAGATCAGGACACGGGTCACCGGCTCATCGCAGCATAGGGAGTGGCCAGTAGAGACTCGAAAATGGGTCGCTAGGACGATGATAAACAATGCTATGTCATGGATCATGTGCATGTTCCTATGTGTGCAACCTTCGTGAGTGAGTCATGTACAGTTGCTTGCGTAAGTCGGATCGGAGTACTCGGGGGTCCACACGATACTAGGATTTGATGTGTGGAGGCTATGATCTTTGGTTCGCTCCATGTGTCGATCCTGGTCCTAGCTCTCTGGTGCTTATGGGTCAGCCTACATGTGTATGTGGATGTGCTTGGGGTAGAGCGGCTAGAGTAAGGGCTGATATAACTTACCGATGTGTCGGAAGCCATTGCAGATCTAGCCGTCTTGCTCAGGGCGTGGTGAGCCCCCGAGTGCTTGTCTATGGAGAAGTTGTTGCAATCTCTATGGTGTGAGCTGTTGAGGACGTTTCTTTAGTGCTTGGAATGGTTGCAGCCAGCGCAGATCGACCTCTCGAATGACTTTGGGTCGATCTCTGCCGACCCGACATCCTTGATAGGCTCACGAGCCCCCAAGGGTGACTTCTCGAGTTTGGATTGTTGTAGCTTCTGACGTCCTTGATAGGCTCGTGAGCCCCCAAGGGTGATTTCTGGCACTGTTGCGAGGAAACGATTGCTGAGTTAACTTCGAACCTAGCTTAACCTTGTATCATTACTCTTTTACCTTCTATCTTTCATTCCTTTTACCATGGATCTAGCATCCACCCCTATCCATCAATACGCTGCACCTACGAGCACATGCTTGGAGCCACTAGAATCCTCAAAGCCTAACCTAACACCTGGCTATGAGGTGCGCCCATGTGTTAATCAACATGGTCCAGGATCAAACCTTTTCAGGCGAAGATGATGAAAATCCTTATTCCCACCTAAATGAGTTTGAGCAAACCTATACATGCCTATGCATTGCGGGCATGTTAGACGAAACCTTACGATGGAAGTTTTTTCCTTTCTCTTTGATAGGAAAAGCTAAACATTGGTACAAGAAAACCATAGAGAGTAGACAAGGGGATTGGGAAGCCTTGTGTTCTAGCCTTTGTTTGTATTTCTTTCCCATCCCTAGAGTAGTCAGCCTTTGTTCATAGGTTCTAACTTTTAAACAAGAAGAAAAAGAATCTCTAGGCATGGCTTGGGAACACTTTAATGCTCTTATTAATACTAGCCCTAACCTTGCCATTTAGGACCCATTCTTCTTCAATATTTTTACATGGGTCTTGATAGGAAAACCTCAAAGCATCTTGATACGACCTCAGGAGGCTCGTTTTTGCATGTCTCCGCTAATTTGGGGAGAAGCATTCTTACTAAAATTCTAGAGAACACCCCTAAAGAAGTAGAAAAGAAGCTATTAGAGGAGGAATTCTAGATAGCTGAACCAGAATCGTTGCCTAACCCAGCACTAACTTCAACTATGCCAAATCCTAAACCACCAGAAAAGGAGGAAACTCCAATTTTGGATTTCATGCTTGAATTCGAGGATGAACTTTTTGATGAATACAGAGATACCTTGAATTATCATACCATGAGGAGACCCCAAAAGCCTAGGAAATCATCATCCCATGAAGAAATTCTTGACCCTTCTGAGGAAGCTTTCCTTAAAAAGACTACGAAAGAGCTAGTGTCTATTATAAGCAACGAAAGGTTAGAAGAATCAGAGCTTTGCTCTAATGTGATTGTCTAGACTCACTTTCTATATACATTTGCTACCAAATTAACAGAGCTCCTTTTGATGCTCTTTATAATCTAGTTGTGGGTGTTAATATCATGTGTGCATCCTTTGCTCATGATTTATTAAAAGACATGCCATTAACCCCAACAATAAAGTTATTGAAAAGTCTTTCAGGACACATTCTCCTAAGTTTGGGAATTTTGTATGTCCTCCCTATCTAGGTAAAATGAACCATGGTTTATTTGAGCTTTTATATCTTTGATATCATGGAGTTTGACCTATTGATAGGACAACCAATTGAAAGACTTATCCAAGAAGGACAAATGGGGAAGTTGAAAATAAGTCTTGGGAAAAACTTTGAGCTTTCTATACCCTTTACTCATTCTCTAAATGCTGAGGCTAAGCCAATTTCTTAGGAAGACCTAATGGAAGAGGTTAAGGTAGCATCTCTTGATAACTTGATCGAACCCAACCTTGAAGATGATGCCCAGTTCCTCATCGAGGAGGAAGAGGAAAATCCTACAGAACCTGAACCTTTAGATGAATTGCTGGAACCACCTAAGCCCACCATTGAGCTTAAACCCCTACCTTCTGGTCTTAGATATACTTTTCTCAATAATGATTAGGGTTCTCCTATGATCATAAGTGATAAACTCTCTCAAGAAGAATCCCTTCGCTCTGCTTTTGGCTACTCGCTCCAAGACCTTAAGGGAATCAACACTGCTCTTTGCACCCATCGCATCCCTATAGACCCAGATTCTATACCTTCTAGCGAGCCACTGCATAGGCTTAATAATGCGATGAGAGAGGTTGTTAAGAAAGAGGTTATGCCTAAAAATGAGGCATGACTATTGTTAAAAATAAAAAAATGAATTAATCCCCCAAAGAACCATCATAGGATGGCAGATGTGTATTGACTACCAAAAACTTAACAAGGCAACAAATAAAGATCATTTTATGTTGTCCTTCATTGATGACATGTTGGAGCGACTAGCAAATCACTCTTTCTTTTGTTTTCTCGATGGGTATTTAGGTTATCACCAGATACCGATCCATCCAGATGACCACAGCAAAACCACCTTTACATGTTTGTATGAAACTTATGCTTATCGTAGAATGTCTTTTGGACTATGTAATGCTCCAGTTTCTTTCTAAAGAGGCATGATGTTTATATATATGTTCTGATATGATTGAAGAAATCATGGAAGTTTTCATGGCTGATTTTTCTGTTTATGTAAAAACTTTTGATTATTGTCTTGAAAATTTAGACAAGGTTTTGCAAAGATGTGAAGAAAAGCACTTAGTCCGTAATTGGGAAAATGTCATTTCTCTATAAAATACCCTCCACTTCTGGTGTGTTGCACCCCACCTCCATTTGCCTCTATAAAATACCCTTGGTCCTTGCTCTTCTTCTTCATCTCTGTTCCCCTCGTATTCGGAGCAGAGCTATGAAATCCAGTCGCTATTGTGGAGCTAGGTTCGTCAGTCTGAGGTGATGGTGTAATCTGAGGAGAAGAAAGGATCTGGTTCGTCGAAGAAGTTCAAGTCTACCATTGGTTGATTCGGTCTTAGGGTTTATGATGTTTTACTACTCAGTTGACTATTTTTGGATCTGTTGATCATACGCCATGTTTTGGATACTCATTATCCTGTTCTTTCTCCATTGCCCTCGTCTATCTCGACTTTTGGATTAAGTCTCGGTTGTATTAGGTTGCTTGGAACCATGTATCCCTAGATCCCTGTGTGGGTTAGCATTCGAAGTCGTGTAATCTTTCGTGTAATCCCTGATCTATGGAATATAATCGCGTTTCCCCTCTTTTGGTTTGTGCTTCGAATCTCAGGATGAGATTCTTTTTAAGGGGGGTTGGTTGTAACACCCCTGGGGTTACGAGCTCGTTTAGCACCACGATTTAGGCCTAAGAAAAATTTTCAAAACGATTTTCTCAGATTTTAAAATTTAACTTAAGAATGTCTGATAGCAAATAAAAGGGCGAATGGCTTGTTTATTTGATTAAGCATGAAAAAATAGTTTTTATAAACAAAAATTGTTGAAAGTAAAATTTGCGTGTGGGGAAGGCCCGAGGCTATCCACGGAATTACCCGACCAAGAGCTTGGCCCTTGCGAGGGATTTCTTGTGAGGGGCTCCAACGAGGACTAGGGGGAAGCTTGCGTGCTTCTCGATACCTCGGTAAAAATACTAGAGTCATCGACAGGAGTTTGCATATCTCTACCTTGCTCTTTAGCTTCCGCATTTACTTTGTTTACATTACTTCATTTGCGGTAGAGATAGCAACACACTAGCAAAACCGTAGTTGCACATTTAGATAATTTATCTATTGCATAGGTTTTGCTAGGGTTAGAAAAAGAGGCCATAGTTTAGAGTTAGATTTTTAAGTTGCCTAATTCACCCCCCTCTTAGGCGTCACGGTCCCTTCAAGGGGCATGACTACCATGATAGCCCAATCGATCTTCATTACCGTGACCTAACTTATTTGCCTCTACAAAACACATGTTAGTCACAGTAATCATGTATTGTCATTAATCACCAAAACCCAACTAGGGGCCTAGATGCTTTCAATCCTGATCTTGAGAGCATGATAAATTTGTCAACAAGGGTCACAAGGTTTGACCAAACTCAATACAATGATAAGAAATATATGTAGAAGGTTTTCCTAGTTTATCATATCATATCATATTTGGCTCTGGTAGGACATTGCTTTACCACAAAGGAGAGGTGTAGCTATTCTTTTAACTTTTTTAGAAATAAAATTCTCCAATAATGAGACATCAAGAATCAAGTTCTCATTATTCTACTATATGTCATTCCACAACAACTTAAGTAAGATGGGGTCCCTATTAATACGTTCCCAACTATAGATGGCCAATGGGCCGGCCTGGCCCAGCCCGACACGGGCCCGTGCCAGCATGGCCCGATAGACAACGGGTCGGCACGACACGCTGTGCCTCCCGGGCCATGCCTCACAGGGCCACGAGCCTAGCCTTTGGCCCAGGCACGGCCCTATGGGCCGATTTCTGTGCCAGGCCAGCCCGAGAAGCATGGCCATTTTCACAGACCGTGCTAGCCCGAGGCCCACTAAGGCCAGCCACCACGCAGGGGCCTTGGGGGAGGAGGGTGGCTGCCGGTGTGCTCAAGGCCGGCGTGTGCACCGTGGCCACACGGGGAGGCGAGGAGGTGGTCACCGGGGCTAGGAGCTGTGCAGGTGGTGCCCTACCTCAAGCGATGGAGAGGAGATGAAGAGGGGGTGAGCGAGATAGAGAGGAGAGAATCAGAGAAAACAAGGAAGGGAGGGAGTCGCTAGATCTGCTTGCCCTCGCGCTCCTAGCCGCGCGCCGCTGAGGGAGAGTGAGGGAGGGAGTTTGGTCATCGTACCTGCGCTGGATCTTAGCGGAGGAGGCACAGCAAGGGAGAGGGTGGGAGGGAGCCCACCATGCACCGAGGATGAAGGGGAGAGGGAGGCCATTGGATCTGAGCTGAGGGAGGAAGGGAGAGGGAGAGGGGGATCTGCATGGGGAGGGAGAGATGGAGGATGGGGGAGGGAGGGAGGGCGTCGCCATGCACCAAGGATGAGGGAGAGAGGGAGGCCATCGGATCTGAGCTGAGGGAGGGAGGGAGAGGGAGAGGGAGAGGGAGAGAGAGATGGAGGACGCAGGGGTAGCCGTGGGAGGTGGTGGCGGCCGTCGACATGCTTGTCCTCGAGGCAGATCCGGCTAGAGGCAGGGGTAGCCCATAGGAGGTGGCGGTGGACGCCACCGAGGAGGATTTAGGCCCATGCGGCGTGCAGCAAGAGGAGATAGGATTAGGGGGAGGGGGAACCGACGAGGTGAGCTAGGGGCCTAGGGGCGCGGCCGCGCGGGGTTGGTAGGCTGGGCCGCCAGTGGGCCTCCGGCTCTAGAGCGGGCCGTGTTGTGCTAGCCCACGTGCCTAGGGTAAGGCCCAGGCATGACCTGCTCCTTCGGGTCGTGCTAGCCTAGGCCCGCTCACCACCGGGCCGGGCCATGCTTGATCCAGGCCAAAAAAATGGGCCTTGGGCTGGGCCGACGGGCTCGGGCTACATGGCCATATATATTCCCAATAGTAGCAACACTTTCAAGAAAAGTATTATGTGAGTCTATCCTTAAGTCATGACTATAATAATCTTTCCTCATGTTTTAGAGTTGTTTATTATAGGATTTTCAACTTGGTTCAAAACAGAAAGCGAAACATGTGAAAGTAGATCATACGGGCCGCAAACATGATCGTGGACGAAGCGCAAGGCAAGGCGACACTGTGATGGGCCAGTCGGCCCAGTAGGTAGACCGAATGGCCTGCCCCAGAGCCCATTCGGGTCTATCTTTGGCCGACGTCGTCCTTGGTCTATTACTTCCTGAATTTCAAGATTTTTGCTATCGGATCTCGTTCTGTTGTCGCGGTGTGCTCCCCCCACACTTGTTTCCTATTTTCCTTTATGCACAATATGTGGAGACAAACACATATACAAAATAGAGAGCAGGTAATAATAACAAGATTCCATTAATATCATAGGGCACTTTATTACACAATCAAACCTAACCACAAACTTTTAACTAGCACAAACTTTCAACCACTCTAGCCACCTAATTGTGCCCTATCAGTTCACAACCTAACTTTAACTCTCATACTTCTCTTTGTTGACAACATAGTGACTTAAGATCACAAGCTCATATTCAAGGTTCTTACGATAAACGTGCTCCTTATCTATTCTAAACTGTAGAGCGTGGGTATAATCGGTGAGAGTTTTGATCTTGTCATGTAGCATGGCAATGGTCGGCCATTGGCACTTCTCGTCATTCTCTAGGACAGAGGGTGGCGCCCTCTTCTTCTCCTTCGGTGGCACGGCCTTCACTTGCTCAGGAGCAGCACAAACACCATCTATGGTCAAGTGAGGCATGTCCGACTTGTTCTTCGCACATGTGATGTCTTGAAACTTATTGGTCTTCACCTCGGTTAGCGTCTCGTTCGCCCTCGATAGAAGGATGTTGATTGCCTTGGGGACCTTGATCGTTGGCGGTGTGTTGGGTTGACATGCCTTGTCCTTGAGAAGTAGACACGGTGAAGGCAGAGCGATCATTGGACGACAGATGGCTTGAGCGAAGTAGGATTGGTTGGAAGGAACATGAGCAACTTCTCATGGCAGGAGATGCTTAGCGGTATGGGTTCTTGAACTCCGTAGGGGACGATCTCTCTATCGGCCATTGGAACTAGGGAGGTGGAGAGTTTTGGTGCTGCTGGAGGTGGAAGGCTTTTGATGGAATAGCTATGGAGGCAGGCAGAGGCTCGTTTATATAGGGGGAAAAACTTGCAGCAGGGGTCAAGATCTTATCATTTAGGGTTTCGTAACAAAGGAAAAATGAATGCGGCGGAAAACTACGGAATGGTAGAGGAAAAGGTTCTAGAATACATAAGAAAATTGACCGGAGGTAGGGGGACTAACAGGTGGGCCGGCCGGCCAAGAGGTGGGCCCAGCCGGCCCCACATGTCATCTTCTCGTGGGGTTTTTCTCACGATGATTTCTAATGCCTAACTAATCCTGAAAAAAGATATTCTCGTGTTACGAGATGTAAAGAGGAGGGTAGTGGTGTAAATCTATGAAAAAATAAGAAAATCTACCTTATCCAAATCTTCAGTTGTTTTTTAGGTTCTCGAAACATCTTGAGACGATGACCATTTACCTTGAATAACGTACCTTCGTCATTTTAAAGTATTACCGCTCCATGTGACGAGGTGCTTATAACCTTGAATGGTCCTTCCCATTTGCTCCAAAGCTTTCCGTGCCCGAATAATTTAACCCTAGAATTAAAAAGTAATACCTTATCTCTCGGGGCAAACTCCTTTGATGAAGGACTCCAAAGAAATTATTTATACCTACATTACAATGTTCTAATGAGAGTATCTCAAATCAATTATTAGGTACTGCTCTCTCTATTTCAAATTATAAGATATTTTGGCTTATCTAGATACATTTATTTTGCTATGTACATAGATATACACTATGTCTAGATACATCGTAAAAGAAATGTATCTAGAAAAGCCAAAACGTCTTATAATTTGGAATAGAGGAAGTATTGTTTTGTGTGACCAGAGATAACCCATCCTTATATATCTTTGAAACAATTAGTTGATGGTGATCCAACAATAAAATATCCTAACATCTTATGAATTATTGAATTATTGACTTAAAACTTATCTCATGTTCACAGTACAAGATGTAAACATATTGAGTACATTTAATCAATGCAGTGTATAAATTACTATTAATATATATATTCCATTTTTTCTTCATTTGAATCGAATGTTTTAAATTGCAGTCTATGACATTTAGCTATAGAAAGCTATAGCCGACTATAGTGGAAACTATTTCATTTGAAAATTCTTAATTAGTTGTGCATGGAAACATTTAAGTAGACAAAATTTTATGAACACAAATAGTCAAATACATGTACAAGATCTAGGACAATATGTTTCCAAGCACATTACTTAACATTCATCATATCAATCAACATGTCGTCGCTATCAACATTCAATAGTCAACACTTCTATAAATATTAAATGGTTTATTACATCATTTATTAAGTAAAAAACCTAAAGGAGAGACATAGATTATAGTCCTTTAGATTAAAAGAACAAAAATCTACCTTGGTCAGGATTAGCAGTGCTAAAATATATCATGACTAAATTAAAAAGCGGTGTTTAGCGGAACTAAGATATTTAACGGCAATAGCGGAACAATTGACAGTAGCGTAGTAGTAGACCTTGTGAAAAACTATGTAGAAGTTATAACGGGTTATTTAAAACCATGTTTGAATCACTATTAGAAATCCTTATAGAATCACTATTGGAAATCTTTATAGCATATGATGTCATGTGTCTTTTAAGCCTGTAGTGATACACGAGCATGAACCTATTAATTGATGACGATAATTAACATGTAAATGAACATGGCCCTGATGAAGAATGCTATTTTAGTAAGTCCAATATTGAATACCTTCCAACAAAAATTTAGTTATAAAAAGAAGAATCCGACTATGTTAATCTTGTATGACTTGTAGTTGTAGAGTTTTCTTGAAAAATATCTATCAAGAATACATGTTCAAAAAACCTTACATCCCGATTTGGGTATTGGCATAAAATGATAACAGACGCAAGTTAGAGCATAATAATAAAAAATATTTTTATGAAAATTTATGTTGCTTTCATTATAAACTAGCCATGGCTGCCCGCGCTTCGCTGCGGGTGATTTGCTTGGTATAGAAAACCTCATATGACTAATATGTTTTCTCATCGTATTAGTACTGAAGATTGGTCTCAATACCATAAACGAACATAGAGGTTGGTTGTCATTACATGGTGCCTATTCTAGGCCAACAAATAAATGACATGTTAGTGGAAAGAAGTATTTGATGGAGTTGGATTCAAGCAACTAACACACTTAAATTTGAAGTACAACATTGGATAGCATTACATTATAGGCAAAAATAGAAAAAACTAAAACACAAGTACTTCTCCTAACGGTAGGGTTTAAAAAAGTGAATTAGGATCCACTCTTCTTAGGTGAATCTACAACACGCATCTAATAACTACGGATGACAATAACGACAAGAGTACAATACAGGAGTACAGCGACGAAAAGCACTACTACTACGGGTACAGCATCCCAAGGCAACTAATCTACCTTGGAACCACGCATCTTGATTCCTGTGCTTGGCGGATTCTTTTATTGTCCTGGCTATGGATCTGCAGCTTCTCGCGCTAATGGCTGAGTGAGAGGAACCAAGGGTTCTGCTTCTAACACTTCCAAAGGTGGAGGCGCTGGTGGTTCTACATCACCGGTTCTCCTTGTTTCAGTTGGGTGGATAGGGATCCCCTCCAAGATCGGGGCACCCCGCATTTCATCAACCAGCGCCCTCCGCTTGGCCCTAGTGAACAAATAGGCCTCACCTAGTTGATGAACATGCCGATCTTCAGCCTCCTTCAGAGCTTCTAACATTGTAGTCTCCCGGCTCTCAGCAGCTGCAGCACTGCCATGCGCTTCGGCGAGCTGCACCTGGAGCATCCGAGTGAAGATCTCGGCTTCTTCGGCGCGCCAGAGGCACGCCCTCAGCTCCAAGGCTTGCCGGTCATACTGCTCATCCAGAGCAAGCAAGTACGTGGTTAAGCGCACCACGATAGGACTATCTTCTTGCGCATCACGCCCTTGCAAAGCCTCCATGCGAGCCATCCATGGCCGCCGATTCCTATCCAAGGGTGGAAAGAACTTCATGGGGGTATGGGCAACGGGCTCTTCATAGAGCTGGCAAAGGTACCACGTACCCCTTGCAAAAACGGTTGCAGAAAACAGGACCACCCCTACCTCAATTGACACAAGTCACCATCAACCATTGTAAACAAGTTTAGAATTCTACCGAGCTTGAATTATTGTGAAGGTTGCTCATTTAACAGAGCGCTACACAGACGACCAAAAAATTTCCTCAATGAAACATTTCACAGTTCATGAAATCGACAGACTGCAACGACCAAAAGATGCCGGGAACCCCAACAGTTTTGTTTTCACCAACTGACCTGATCTGATCAAAACAGTCATGCTAGGAGCTTAGAAGGAAAAAATATGGTCTCGATAACCAATCAGGGCTTGAGGGCCACGGCAATCCCGACCTTCGAGCTCTTCTCGATGGTCTTTGTGTCGACCTCGACCGAGATGGTGACCAGTGACTTTGGGCTCCACTCATGCTGGATGAGGGCGCTGGCCTTGCCAGAGTTGTTGGTGCGGGCCTTCAAGACGGTTAGTGGGTCTAGAGCGTGCTGCCCGCCAAAGTTGAGGGTGTTTTCATTGGTTGAGAAGCTATGGGTAAGCTCTACCCCAACAGCTGTGTTGCTCAATTCGCTCACCTTGTGGTAGTAAGCTCCAGTAAGGCTGTCTCCCCTGTTGTTCCTGCAAGAGAAGGTTGGATCAGTAACATGAAATTTGGAAAGGCACTGCAATAATAAGACAGTAAACATCCTAGAAGAAACGGGATTATATCTGTTGAGGAGCTATGACATCAGTTTCATTTAATATAAGAAAATTATACATAGGGCTTTTCACTCAATTAGGAAACCAAAATACTGAGCATCAAACCCAAAATTATACATAGGACTTTTCACTCAATTAGAAAACCAAAATGCTTAGCATCAAACCCTTCCTGGAGGCACTGCTCAATATTAGCCATATTGCCACCAGCCTACTGCAAAAGATCCTTTTTTTCAATGAAACAAAAAAAACACTTAGCAAAGTCAGTAACTTTCATCAATTGCTGTACATGCAATAATCTGAGTGACTTAGGAACTCGTGTTTGTTGCAAACAAATATAAGTGAAGCAAAAATATAAAGTTGCTTCTTTCAAAAACTCCATTTGAGAAATGTCTCAAAAGGCGAAATCATGGTGACAATATATTAATATTTTGACTATTTTTTATGCACTAAACCAGCTACACAACGGCTTGAAGTTGAAACAAATTAAGCAGGGATTTGCACTTAACCATAAAAAAAGAGATTACAAGTATCAAATAAGCTTAAGCGTTGTCAAATAACAGTCGCATACAGTGCCTAAATATATAAGATTACTACACTTTGAAAACTCACAGGGTCAGGGATGCGATGAGGTCTTCATGAGTGAATCTCAGTCTAGCGTTGTATTTGGTTAAGTTCCCAGTGGCAGTATCAAGTGAGACATCTGCACCAACTGCAAGAGCCTTAGTGCCAAAGGCAGCAGAGAGGTTGACTACAGGATTGGCTGTCAGACTAATGCTTGCATTAACTCCAGCATAATCATGCAAATACTAAAGCTCAACCTGCAACCAGAAATAAATACATGAATACATTGAAGAATAACCTTCCACTTAAGAAATAATAAAATGAATTAGATTATTACCTTTCCAGCCCTCTGATCAGGAACAGCAAAGCTAAGGATGGTTTTCAGTCCTAGAGTTGTAATCTCATCAGCAGTAACTGTAGTAATGATCTGAACAGCACGTCAAAGCAAGCAGTCAACAGAACTCGAACAGTGAGAAACATGACAGATCAACTAATTAGTCAAAGAGCAAATTGTTGACCAACACAAATAGCATGCTTGATAATAGTTTGGCAAACTACTACTATTAGTCTAGGTGATATCACAAGAAATGAACATGTTGCAGGTCCATTTTGAGAAAAGCATGCAATTTCCAGGGGTTAAGTATATACATATACAGAGAGAGAGATTTACATTTGACTCTGAGTTTGCTTTCACATCTACCGTAATGTTCTTGTTCTTTATCTGTGATTGTATCTCACCAAAGATCAGGTCAGCTTTCTTTGTGCTAGAAGCAGTGACAGCCTGCATGAAAAAAGCAACAGAGGATATTAAAATTATAAGAATATGATAGCCATGCATGCAAATAATTCTAACATAGTCACGATTTTCAGTACAAGCATGTAGGCAGCATTAAGAGAACAATCAAACATATACACGCAAACCAAACAATTAGTTGTTAAATCACCCAAGCCTTTACCATTTAGACCACAACATATGTAATTCCAGACTCCAATACATCAACGGAAAATACAAGTTGCAAAAGTCATCATGAGTTGAGAAACATAATTATGGTAACAGCATACCTGGGGTTCAATACAATCATTTTTCAGGTGTTTGATACTTCCATTATAGTTTTATTATCCTCAATTGTTTAAGTTCAGTACAGATATATTTTTCCTAAAAGTCTAAAACCCATCAAAACCTACAATTTACTCACATCCCAACCATGGAAGGAAATCCACCGAGCCGTGCTGACATCGCCCAGCTACTTACAATTATTCTACTCAATAACTGACTACCCACTGTCCTCCCACTATCCAGACAGTGCCAACATGTGTTACATCCCCTAAAAATTGAGCCCGACACCAGTTACATAACTAAAGCTGGCTGCTATTTCACATCACCTCCCAGTTTTTACTAGAACCACAACAGCGTGGGGTTCCACCGTCCTTTTTTATTCAAACCCTTTTCTCCCCCGGCTAAGGGGGTTTCTCTAGCGACCCACTTATTCAAAACAAGCATTAAAAAGAGCATCACATGTAAATCACACATTGCCAAATCCTATACCCTACAGCAAAAAACGAACAAGCAGATAGGCATAGAGCACAACTCAAGGCTATGCAGGAACCCAATCTAATCAATAATCTCCTGTGCTGGCTTTCGCTACCAAACAGCCACTCACTCGCTAAGATCGAGCAACAGGATCCGAACCCCACAGACGAATCCAATAGAAGATCATGAACCCATCCCACGGCTATATCAACCACCCATCCCAAGCAAGAATCCATCAGCACTAGAAAGTTCTTTCCTCTTATAAGGTCGAGTGCCTACAGGGAAAAGAAAAGGTAATGTCAACTCGTTCCCTCGAAAAAATATACCAAAGGAAAAAAATAAATATCCACACACAAAGAACTAAATAAAGGAGAGAAAAGATTAGTGTAAAATTTATTTCTATATAAATTATAGAATATGTTAATAGCACTACAGCGCCAATGTATTATAAGTGTAGACTATGTTAAAAGCACGCAGGCTAGGAAAACTTACATGACTTGGTGGAATGTGCTTTCCACTCAGGAGATCAAGCGAGACAGTGCCAAAACTGTAAACCACTCTCAGGACTTACTCTGCCTGCAGAACAGATAACAGTTAAAGAGGCACATTCCCAAAATGTTTCATGGGATATTGCTAGTGTGACACATTTACCTGTCTTAAGATACTGAGGAGGCGTGAAAGCCAAATTAGTACTGTAACTCTTTCCATCCCTGCTGTTCTTCATCAGACCAAAACATGATAGTCTTGGATTACCATCCTACAAAATTGGCCCACAGTCAAAACACAAAAGGATTAATGCTTTTGTATGAAAGATCTGAGAAGCAGCTAATGCGAACAAGTAAAGACCTACCACATCAAAGATGACCCTGTATGCATGCAGATCATGATAGAGTGCCCTCCCTTTGCTACTGCAGTAGTCCAACGCCTGTGCCACATAAAGCGCAGCCCTCATCCTCATTGCCCAACCCAATGGATTTGTCTCCCCTGACACATATAACCACCATGAGGATAAAATGCAGCTATCGTCTTTTTTTAACACAGAGCAACTATCATATATTAGATTGGTATAATCCACTTAAAGATCAAAATTTTAAATGCTTAAAGCTCCTGACAGCCATATCCCTCCGAGAGTGGTCCATAAATGGAAGGTCATAGCAATTCAAATCCTCCCTAATAAGTACCATTTGTTGGAAGCAACATTTGCAGGTTAGATGCAAATCAAGCTACATATATCCTCTAGCATGGCCAAAAAATCAATGGCATGAATGACTGCTGCACCTCCAACCAGAACAAAGTAACAAACTGAGACAACCCAATATTGGTGATTAAAAGTAACTATAGAAAACCAGTGTCTTGATTTATTGCTAGCCTAAAGTACAGAAATAGCACCAGATACAACAAACAGGTAGAGGATTTGGCACTAGAAACTACTTCCACCCTCTGCGGCCAAAGGCCACATTTCCACAGTGGTTACTGGTACTGAGGTACAGGCGACAAACACACATCCTTAAATATGGTGACTAAAATTAATTATAAAAGACCAATGTCGATTTCCAGTTAGCCTAAAGCACAGAAATAGCCCCAAATAAAGCAAACAGCTAAACAGTTGTGCAGCAGAAACTAACTTGAACAACACTCTACAATTTAAGGCAACACTTCCGGATTGGATACAGGTGACAAACACACATCCTTAAATATGGGTCCCAATACCATCACCTTGATGCTACATTCGAACTAGTACCACATCAGAATCAACTCGCTAATGTAAGAGAAGAGTGAGGAAGGAGAAACCAAACATACAGTGGAAGAGATGCTTTGCCAAGGTCTCATGCCGCATGAACTCTGCGACGAGGAGACGCTCGACGCTCTCGCAGTAGCAACCGATCAGATTGGCCAGGCGACCACTACGCAGCTGCCCAACAGCCCTCGCCTCCTCCTGCACCCACAGACACACAGTCATTCAATCAGACGCCACAGAGCCAAGACGAACACAAGAAACAATCCATCCATCACACGGAGCAAGGTACACGAACCAGGAACTGGCGCGAGTCCGGCTAGGCGGAGCGACCGAATCGCTTGATGGCGACGGTGCGGCCGGATCTAAAGAGCGTGTCGCGGTAGACCACGTTGGGTGCCTTCTCGTCGTCGGTGGCCGCTCGGAGCTCGTCGAGGCTGTACTCGGCGAACACCGGCACGCCGCTGCCATCATCCTCGGCGGCGCCATTCTCTGCACACAGGGAATCGAACACGGCTGTCGGATCAGGACCAAGGACGCGAGCAGACAGCTAGACAGACACAGCGGCACACCACGCTCGGAATCAACAGCAAACCACTCGCTGTTAGCTTCGCATTGCTCTCCGCCACGAGAGTGCACGAAGAAACGCAGAGAACCAAACACGATTAAGTCCAGAAACCTCGCGAGAGCAACCAAATTCGCCGAACCGAGAGGAGGAGAAACGTGAGGAATCAGCGGAGCAAGTGGCGGCCGCCAGCCAGAGCGAACCACGATTCGAATCGCTCTTGCGCGTGCGAACAAATCGAACGGATGGGATCGGAGCCACAGTTCGAGCGAGATCGACGGGGCCGCATCCCACCAAACGGAAGCGCAAAATCACGCACGCGGAAACGAACAGCAGAAACCCCTAAAAAGCCGCAGCAGAAAAAACACCCCAAATGCCGGGCCGACGCCGCCGCCCCCAACAACAGAAGAATCAGGCGCGGGGCGCGAGGCGCAGCGAGTGTGTGATGAGGAGAGAGAAAACAAAAACACGGAGAATCCTAGGGAGAGGCAGTGGTGGTGGCAATGTCCTGGTATATCTTGACGAGGAGAGAAGGAGGGAGGAGCAGAGGAGGGGGAGGCCGGTGGGGGAGAGAGAGATGCGCGCAGCGGGGGGAGGGGAGGCGGCTGCGCCCACCGCCGGGGCCTGGCCACGCCGGTGCGCCGGAGGTCGACCGATGCGACCGCAGATCTGGAGAGAGGCAGTGGGAGAGGAAGAGAGAGAGGCACTGCCGAGCCACCCCGCATGGAGAGAGAGAGAGAGGCAAAGAGAGAGGAGCTCGAGAGCAGAGAGAGAGGGACGAAGGAGGCGGAGGGGAAAAACTCACCCGCGGCGGTGCGCCGCCCGCGCAGGGGCCTGACGTGGCCGGCTCGCCCGTCGTCGCTCCGGAGCCGCCAGCGTCGGGAGAGGAGAAGAAGAGGACACCCGCCGCCGCTCCGGGGGCGGCCTGCGTCGGGGTAGGAGAGGAAGAGGGTGAGGTACCACCGCGCCGGGGGACAGCAGGGGCTCGGACGCCGCCGTGGCCACCGGCGTTGGACGGCGCACCATGGCGTCGTGCCGGGGGACGCCGCCGCGCCGTGCACAGGGTGCGGGGAGCCTCGGCGGTGGCGACGATAAGCGAGGGAGAGAGCGAGAGCGAGAGCGCGGAGAGGAGAGAGAGCGCACGGAGAGGAGAGAGAGGAGGGGAGGAATGGACATGGGGACAGGGATGGGGATGGGAACCGGAAACGAGGACGGGATGGGGCCATGGTGCACACAAATCGACGATGCATGCATGCAAAGCGAGGACAGGCCCAGCAGTACGCATGTACGCGTTAGGCACCGACCATGCATGTTACCTGTTACTGTTTTACCTGGCCGGTCGAGACACGTTTCATATGAGCCGTGAAATCTCGATCTAACGCACCAAATTAAAAGAACTGACGTGGACAGCGTAGAAGGCCGCCGATTCGGCGTGCCTTCGTATCTTTAATGTACGGTCGAGAACTTTCATGATAGAGTTTTTTTCCCCTCTCCTATTGCAACGCAGAGAGAGTATATAGATAGATCGCCAGTCAAATTTTGAGAAAAATAGCGTCATATACTTATGTTTAAACAGATGGACAAGACGTTCAGACTATAATTTTTTTTACAATTTTGTTGTATAAAAAATAAAATATTATCTCCGGGCCACCCTGATTGCCTGCCCAGCTGGCATCTGCATCGTCAAAACCATCATCATCCCTTTCCATCCCCTGCTTCGAATCCTCCGCCCGTCGCCAAAAACCACCCTCGTCCTCGTCCACCCTCGCCGCCTCCGCCCATTTCACTTCACCTCGTCTTCTTCTGTTACGCCTCGACCCCGCCGCCTCTCACGATAGCACTAGAATCCATCTCCACTCGCTGCCACCACGCACCCCACGGTCATGTCCCTCTCCGCGGCCTCGGCGGCGGTCGCCAGCAGCGCCGCCGCCTACAGGTACGACACGATCCGGCCGGTTGCCAGGCTTCGCTTCTGCGGCCTCAGGCGCGAGGCCCTCCGGTTCCACTCGCCCCGGTCCACGCCGCAGTTGGTGGCCGCTAGGCGGAGCGTGGTGGCTGCGGCGACGGCTGGCAATGGCGCGGCCGCGAGCGGCGGGTTCGACTACGACCTCGTGATCATCGGAGCCGGCGTCGGCGGCCACGGCGCCGCCCTCCACGCAGTCGAGAAGGTTGGTTCCGCTCACGCTGTTCTGCAGGTCTCGCTAGGGGTGTGTAATAATGTATGGTGGGCAGTGGGCTTTGCTGCCACAGGCCCACAGTCGTCATGATCTGGTCAAATGTAGATCGAGAGATGGTGGCGCCAGCTGTCTAAGCTTGCTTGTAATTTCTATTAGTCCAGGTTAATGAGTAGAGTAGTCTTAGGCATTGCTTGCTAGCTAGGAATCTATCTTTAGTAAGGCAAGAGTTGCAGGTCTGCTAAAATTCAACCGGAATGTTGCAAGATAGCACATGCTACTGTTCTGATGCTAGAGCTTAGTTGATTGAAAATCTCTCTGTACCTTTTTTGGGTGATTCTATAACTTTATCATTTTAAGATCTTTCAGTAGTTTAATTAAATAATAATAATGTTGTATACTCCGTAGTAGTTAAATATCAATATTGAACAATCAAAAAATAGTGAGAAGATGGAAGACGCAGTTGCAAGGTGCCTCTGAATTTATGACTTCTCTTGCTTAGAATTTGCTGGACTGTTTTTTTTTCTCAACTAAGAAGTACATGTGACAGTAAATTTTATGCTATTAAGATTAATAATTTTGCTTGCTCTATGCCTCTCTATGTTAATTATTTGAGTATTTCTGTTGGTAGTATGGTTCTCACTAATCGGGGCTAGTGGATTGGCATAGTTTCTTAAAAATATACAGCTAAAAGGGGTGATGAAAACTTCCTCTCTTTTTTTTCTATCATGTATCATTTGTTGTATTGCTTAATTATATTCTGTTTTTATTACTCTGGTCAATCAGACATAATAAATAGCAATAATATAGTCTTTGTGTTTGGCCCCCCACTTGAATTGCTTATATTCTGGCATTGCCTTCAAGAAGGGACAAAGATAGATTATTCTTTTTTATTTTCTTTTTTGAAATTATGCTGTTACTGTAACCAGTGCATTGAGTTTGCTTTGAATATATTGGAAACTATGATATACTATCTTTTCTTTTTCCTTTCAAGTAGGATTATTGCTTTGCTAGTTCTGATGGCTGCTGAAGTCTCGACTTAGTATGTGTTTTCTTTCTCTTTTCACAATTATGATTAACTATCTGGATGGCAGTAAGCGCATATAACCTATCAATCATGGCTGGGTTTTTGGGAATTATCCTGTGAATGAATTTCATTATTGGTACAAAATTCCATGTGTTTTGGACATGGACCTTTATCTGTGCTGCCAGCAATTGAACTTCACATATTCAATAAGTGTTACTAATGATTTTCGAAAAAATTGTCTCATGCAGGGTTTAAAAACTGCCATAATTGAGGGAGACATCGTGGGTGGAACTTGTGTGAATAGAGGCTGTGTTCCATCAAAGGCTCTCCTTGCTGTAAGTGGTAGGATGCGAGAACTTCAAGATGAACATCACATGAAATCACTGGGCCTACAGGTGATATTCTCATAATGGAACTACTGGTTGTTGTGCGTGTTTTTATGTATCAACAATGATTTACAAAATGCAAGGAACCTCAATGTACAATCATGATGAATCTGCGCTGTGCTAGTTGTTTTACTATTGGGTGTTGGCACATCTATTTGATCAGCAAATTAACAATGCTTTGGTAGATTCTTTTCTTAGCTTAAGAACCGTAATAAATTTAAAGGGCGCTTTTGTCATAGTAGGTCCCAACATAGCAGGTCCCAAGCCCTGATAAAGGAGGAGGGTTGTGATAGGTGTGGTGAGCCAACGTTAAATCTAGCCATTTTAATGGAGATAAAACCTGAAAGAAAACCGTTGGGGCGTAACCCTCTTAGTGGCGCGTCATATCGGAACCCGGGTATGGTGTTAAATGGGCAAGGGCGGGGTCGGCACCCCCTTGGTGACGCGCCGTGTCGTGATCTGGGCATGGTGTCAAGTGAGCAAGGATCGGGTCGTCGCTGCCTTAGTGGCGCGCTACATCGGCGCCCGGGTGTAGTGAAAAATAAGCAAGGGTCTTCACATCTGAGTCGACGGGTGCGAAGGGTAAGGAAGCTAGTCGAATCAACTAGGATCCGTTTATGTAGTTGGAATGTAGGGTCGCTTACAGGTAAGTTAAGAGAATTAGTTGATACCGCGACTAAGAGGCGTGTAAATATATTATGCGTTCAAGAGACTAAATGGAAGGGTCAGAAGACGAAGGAGGTGGACAATACAGGTTTCAAACTTTGATACACAGGGATAGTCGCGAATAGAAATAGAGTAGGAGTTTTGATTGATAAGAGCCTCAAGAATGGTGTGGTGGGAGTGAGAAGGCAAGGAGATAGGACTATCTTAGTCAAGCTTGTCGTTGGTGATATGGTCTTGAACGTAATTAATGCGTATGCCCCCTAAGTAGGCCTCGACGAGAGTGCTAAGAGACAGTTCTGGGAAGACGTAGATGGCCTGATTAGAGCTGTACCTAGTAGTGAGAAGCTTTTTATAGGGGGAGATCTTAATGGGCATGTAGGCACTACAAGTATAGGTTTCGAGGTAGTTCATGGAGGTTTTGGTTATGGTAGTTAGAATCAGGAGGGGGAGGAAGTTTTGGACTTCGCGGTAGCTTTTGACCTGATGATAGCCAACACTTTCTTTAGAAAGAGAATCCCACCTAGTGACCTTCAGTAGCGGACAACACTCTAGCCAGATTGACTTTGTCTTCGCAAGAAGAAAGGATAAACGAGCATGCTTGGGTTGTAAGGTGATACCAAGGGAGTGTGTTGTTTCTCAACATAAGAATTTGGTGGCAGACTTTCGTTTTTAGGTGCATGCCCATAGGGATAAATAAGCTAAGATTGAAAGAACACAGTAGTGGAAACTGAAAGGGGAGACGTCAGATGTATTTAGGAAAAGGGTTGTCAAAAAGAGCTCTTGGAAGGAAGAAGAGGACATAAACGACATGTGGGAGAAGATGGCAACCAACATTCAGAAGGTGCCTCAAAGGTGTGTGGAGTAACCAAATGAAGTGGAGGCGAGGCTAAAGATACTTGGTGGTGGAACGAGGAAGTCCAAAGGGCTATTAAGGAGAAGAAAGAATGCTATGGACACTTGTACCATGATAGGAGTGTGGGCAACATAGAGAAGTACAAGGTGGCAAAGAAGACTGCAAAGCGAGCTGTGTGGTAAAGGATAGAGTGTACGAGGATCTTTACCAACATTTGATTACGAAGGAAGGAGAGAAGGACATTTATAGGATGACTAGGGTTCGTGAGAGAAAGACAAGGGACTTCAACCAAGTTAAGTGCATTAAGGATGAAAGGGAGCATCTCTTGGTGAATAAGGATGAGATCCGAAATCGATGGCAAGAGGATTTTGACAAATTGTTTAATGGTGAGAATACGGACACAACCTTTCAGTTGAATGACTCTTTTGATGACACCAATAGGCGCTTTGTGCGGAGAATTCAAGAATTTGAGGTCAGAGAGGCGTTGAAAAGGATGAAAGGAGGTAAGACGATGGGACTGGATGGTATCTCAATCGAGGTGTGGAGATGTCTCGGGGACATAGCTATAGTATGGCAAACCAAACTTGTGACAGAATCGTCCAATTTATACAAGATCAAGTATGGTTATCCCCGTTAACACGTTGACACATGCATACTTTCACTTATATAAATCCGGTAGTCCGTCGAGTGTCACGAAGGACCTCGGTAAATCAACATCACAACCAAGATCGCGTGATTAAGCAAATACACATCACATACGCAGAGTTGCAGCGGAAATAATATTATAAATGGGTTCACAAATAATAGTATAAGTTTGGATTTCAAAATCGATTACTGACAACAACATAACTTTCAAATAATTACATTAATATAAGTTTCAAATACATTGCTAGCATAAGTGACATCCTCTGATAAAAGTATATAGATGAGAAATAAATATAGAGTCATCGAACCCACCGGCGGTTAGCCACCATCTTCCGCAGGTCGAGAACTTCACCTGCAACATGGTGGGATAAACCCTGAGTACTCGAATGTACTCAGCTAGACTTATCCGTCATAAACCAGAAATAAAGTGACACCAAGGAGTATACAAGGCTTTATAGGTGGAGGTAGCTTGATAAAATTTTGCATAAAAGCCACTAGTTGAGCTATACATTTTACAATTCGTTAACCAAGTTAATTATAGCTATTCATTTCTATATTAACAACAAACCTGTGTCAAATATGTGGAATATCATTTAGTAACAGACAATAGTAACCATAGTCGTTGTAGTAATGTGAGTATCATCATCATAACCATTAAATTTTCATTAAGTTACTCTACGTTGCCGTTGCTTAGTCAAGTTCTCATTATCCGAGAGAGACGGCGATTCGAATCGATTCCTACCCAGCTGGGGAATTATTCCTAACACAAACCCAGACATACCTGCGTCAAGGTAGTCTTAGGTCACCTTTGGTACAACTCAGGAACTAAATTCGCGAGCCCGAGTAGCGCCACATTCTCAGGGAATCCACTCTGTCAGGATGTCAATCTGCCCTCGGACTTACGCCAATGGCTCCCCGTACATTCTTACTACCATCAAAGTGCACATTTCACTTCCCGGCTTCTGGCCTGAGTTGAGCTACTCGACTTCGTGGTCGGAACGAGTTATCCGGCCAACTAAATGATAGGCATGCGTTTAACATGACATGAGGATGTACAGTGAATTGGTCCTTAACCGACACAGACGAGGATAGATCCACATTCAAGACCTCTATGTCTTGTTGCTTCTCTATTTACATCCCGTCCGATCTTCTTTTTATTCATCAACACATGGTTATTTTCATGATAGCAATATATAGCCAACCGTGCTTTGGTATCTACCTATATCTCGCAGGTGACAGGAAATCACCTGACTTCTACCGGTCTAAGCATTGCGAAGCATATATTTGATCCTAGATCTACATAGGGTTCAAGGTATATTTCTGGACAAGATAGTTCTATGCATCAAGTGGTTCCAGTCAAATCTTATAACCTAATGGATCAAACAAAAAGAATTCAAGTGATATTTATAAAAATATAGAAGGCTTAGAATGCTTCGGGGCTTGCCTGGGATCCAACATTAGGTTAGTTTTTGTTAGACGACACTCGCTTGGCGAGTATCTTTCATCTTTAGCACTTGTCTAGTCCTTCCATCTTCGGGATAGGTCCACTATACACCGTCTTCAGGTTCGGCTCCAACATCACGTACTTCATGTGGTTCATCTAGCGTACCTAGATGAGATGCAAGATGCAAGCGCATAAATATAAAGAATGGTAATATGAGATGCATCACATAATAGCATTCAAGGCAAATATAAGATCATATAAGACATAGGTACCTAGAGTTATTTAATGAAACATCACACAACCTATTATAGAGGGATAGCAAGCATATTAGGCATGGCACACAAGTGAACTTAAGTTCAGATATTGCACACCTGCATTGATAAAAAACTAACCAAACATGTTTAAGCCGAAACAAGAGCAAGCTAAAGTAATCACCTAGCACATGTATAGAAATCTGGACAGCATAACAACAGTCATTTGTTTTAACCATAACTAGAGATCCAGACATCCAAAGAAGATGATCCTAGACTTTCTGGAAAGCTAATAAAATTGCCTACAACATTGTTATTATCACCAAAAGCTTACTCCAAAGCTAACCTGGTCAAACATGCCAATGTTTCAGATCTGCACAGAACTAGGACATAAAAGTAGTAGTAATTTCAAAAATGCATAACTGGAGTTACATATATCAAACAAGCATGAACCTTAACTTTCTAGAAAGCTTATTAAATTATCTAAAACATGTTTATTATCATCACAAGGTGATTCCATAATTAACAAGGTCAATCAAGCACAATTGAGCACTTCTGTCCACACTTGGACAAATTCTGCCATGCAACTTCACAAGCTTATAACTGGAGCTCTAGAATATCAAAAGGAGTGATCTAGGATAATTTGGAAATATTAAGGAAAGCACTATAACTCTTATATTTTCACCAAGACATGATTTCATACTTAATTAGGTCAAACAATGCAATTCTTCAAATCTGCACATAGCATAGATCAAACATGACAGATCATTTGTCAAATTCATAACTCCTAAACTATCAGGCCTCTGGTCATGAAATTTGAACACAAGCAAGATTATGAAATTAGCTACAACTTTGGTATTCACCGCAACCACAGCAAACATCATTTACACTATGAAAATAATTGCACAAGCAAAACTGCACATGCAGCCCAAGTAGCAGTGGTACAATTATAGACAGAAAACTGATAGGGACTTCAGAGAAGTATAACTGGAGTTCTAGACCTCTAACAAACATGAATCATAACTTTTTAAAAAGTTTATGAAGTTATCTACAACTTTCTTATTCTCATCTTAAGATAATTCTACAGTTAACAAGGTCGATTAATCCAATAAATGCATCTCTGTTCAAAACATGGACAAAATCTGATATGCAACATTAAACAACTATAACTAGAGTTCCACATGTCCAATAAATGTGGTTCTAGACTTTTTAGAAGGCTTAGCAAATTCTAAACAACTTTGTTATAAACACATAGAGCTAATTCTACAATTAAAAAGGTCCCACAGTACCAACAAGACAACCCTGTCTGGGTTTGGGTAGAAATAGCCATAGAAATTTAAGCAACTATAATTAAAAATCTACTTAACTAAAAATTATGCTCTTTAGCTTTTTGAAAAGCTTAAGAAAAATGCTACAACTCATTTATAATCATCAAGGCATGATTCATAACTTAACTTAGTCAATTAATACAAACATGCAGGCCTATTCAGAACAGGAGCAAAGCAACACAAGACATTTGTTATTTTTATAGCTCTTAAACTATCAAGTCTAAACTTTTGAAATTTTTACCACATCATACGGATAGCATCATTAGCCTACCATAAAAATTTCATATTTATTTAAGCTCAACA
Source organism: Miscanthus floridulus (assembly GCF_019320115.1). NCBI lineage: Eukaryota > Viridiplantae > Streptophyta > Magnoliopsida > Poales > Poaceae > Miscanthus > Miscanthus floridulus. The sequence goes on from NC_089584.1 coordinate 48,979,064, forward strand.
ACTGTAGTTATGAAAAAGACAAAACATAAGTAGTATTAAAAACCTAACTGCATAAATTGATTTTTACAGCACAAACTTTAAACTAAAACATGTCATATTATAGATCTACTGCATAGATAATTTCACAAGGATTCAAAAAACTTCTCATTTACTGTTTTACGTTTTTTCTACTATTTACTACGAATTTGCAAATTTGATCATCCAAATCTGCATAAACCAAAGAAAAGGAATGTAGATCTTGCATCGGGGATCCTGCAGTTTTCACAAATTAAACTCGAACAAACAGATCCTTCTGGGCAATATTCACCTAAGTCTAGTGTTCGCAGTTAGGCAAAGGGGGCCCGCGCGAACCCGCAGAGGGGCACGGCCCATATGGAGAGAGCCCGCTGGCAGCCAGCCACAGGAGCCGGTGGCTCCAGCCTGCCTAAACTGGCGGCGACGGCGCTCCGGCGACCTGAAGAGACGGTGGAAAGGCGAGGGAGCTCGTCCAGTCCAGCGTGCATCCGATGGAGAGCTCGGTGCAGGCGCAGGAGGGCTGTAGGAGAGGGAGCAACGGCGGCAAGGGAGCTCGGTTGGCTCGGCAATGCCGGCTTCGTCTGCTCTCGCGGCTAGAGAGCGAGAGAGAGCGAGCAGGGAGGGAGGAGGGAAGGCGCTCGGCTGTCCAGGGTGAGGAGAGCGAGCAGGGAGGGAGGAGGGAAGGCGCTCGGCTGTCCAAGGTGAGGAGAGCGAGGCGAGGTGGTGCTCATGCGACAAGTGAGGCCAGCCACGCGGCGCTCGGCTCCTGCACACGGTCAGCACGAAGGCCACGCAACACAGATTCAAAAATTCTAATTCTACCCCAAAAGTGTGACTGAACATCAATCTTTCTCCCTTTGTAACTCCTAATCCGTTAAATTTTGGTATAAGATGTAGTAACAAATGTTGTAGAGCTATATGAGGACTACAACTTTGCTTAAAGGTTTTTGGTCTAACTCGAATTATATTGGAAGATAGAGAGCTGCAAAGTAGGGCTCATGAAACTGAAAATTCAGTTTTCAGTTAACCCAGATTTAGCAAAATTTCGAGCTCTCAAAACAGCCATGGATTCTAACTTGAGGGCTCGGTTAGACGAAGTTAGAGACTAAACTAGATCTTGACCTTTAAACAAAGTTTGTTCTACATAAGATGAACTACAACTTTTATTTAGGTTCCACCTTCATGCAAGCACTCTAAACAGTTGGTCAATACCGGTCAAAACCCTATCATAAAAAAGACAATTCTAGCTATTCCAACAAGCATTTTCTGTTTTCTTTAAATCATTTTTGAACATTTAAACGTGCTCCAAGAATGATGAGACTTGTTTTGTTGTTTCCATCACAAGGTGTACTCCAAATCATATCAATGAATCCATTAGAGCTGCCATGTAAATTTGGAAGATAAAATGTCACAAACTTACCATCACGCTGCTACTGATCGAGGACTTAGAATATTTCTGAGCTCAAAAGGAGCACTGCATTCAAACTTGAGGCCACTATTTGAGCCACTTAGGAGTTGAATCAAGTCTTGGTTCAAAAATAAAGTTTGTTGTACTCCACTCAAACTTCAACTTTTATTAAAGATCAAACTTTATATCTGATACATAAACCAATTCTTCATCTTGGTCAAAGCAGCATCTCGTTAACCTTGGAATTAGGGTTTTCGACCAATTAAGACCTTTTCTTGACATTTGCTCAATACGAACCCATCATGACTTTTGTTGTAGAGTTCAATTAGAGTCATTTGGGCAAGGTAGCAAGGTTTGGTCGACATCTCATATTCTCATTTACTTACTAAAGCAATCCAAGAAAGATTATAACTTATAATTTCATGTGACTTCTTGATTTCAAACTTCATGAAACTTTTCCACTAGTCAAGATGGATGCATGTTGATGTAATGTACATGAAATAAGCATGTTTAACATTATTCTTGCATAATCTTAACAAGGGTCCACATGTAAGCAAAGGTACGTTGTCCAATTTTAAGTTGGAGCTCACTCTTGTAGATTTGATCTGGACACCTTCATCACCACTTAACATGTCATGTTTGAGTTCAAATCCATTGCTTAACTGGTGATAAACACATAGGGTGTTACCAAGCTGTTCAACTATATTTTTTGATAGAACAAGATGCCTGACGAGTGGAGAAGTATATTGGTACCAATCTACAAGAATAAAGGGGATATTCAAAGTTGTACTAATTACCGGGGAATTAAGTTGATGAGCCATACTATGAAGCTATGGGAGAGAGTTATCGAGTATCGCTTGACAGCAATAACGCGGGTCTCTATGAACCAATTTGGTTTCATGCCCGGAAGGTCAACCATGAAAGCCATTTTCTTAATAAGACAAGTTATGCAGCGGTATAGGGAGAAGAAGAAGAAGAATGACCTATACATGGTTTTTATTGACTTGGAGAAGGCTTATGATAAAATACCAAGGAATGTTATGTGGTGGGCTTTGAACAAACATAAAGTCCCAATGAAGTACGTCGGGCTCATTAAGGACATGTACAACAATGTTGTGACTAGTGTTCGAACAAGTGATGGAGACACGGATGACTTCCCGATTAGGATAGGACTACATCAAGGGTCCGCCTTGAGCCCTTATCTGTTTGCCTTAGTGATGGATGAGGTCACAAGGGACATACAAGGGGACATCCCTTGGTGTATGCTTTTCGCGGATGATGTAGTGCTAGTTGATGAAAACCGGACATAAGTGAATCAGAAATTGGAGTTATGGCGGGAGACTTTAGAGTCCAAAGGTTTTAGACTCAGTAGAACTAAAACTGAGTATATAAGATGTGACTTCGGCACTACTACTCAGGAGGAGAAAGATATTAGTTTGGAAGGTCAAGTAGTGCCTAGGAAGGATAACTTTCGATATTTAGGATCAATGCTACAGAGAGACGGGGATATTGATGAAGATGTTAGCCATAGAATCAAAGCAGGGTGGATGAAATAGCGCCAAGCATCTGGTGTCCTATGTGACAAAAGGGTACCACAGAAGCTAAAAGGCAAGTTTTATAGGACGACGATTAGACCTGCTATGTTGTATGGTGCAGAATGTTGGCCTACGAAAAGACGACATGTTCAACAGATAAGTGTCGCGGAAATGCGTATGTTGCGTTGGATTTGCGGTCATACAAGAAGGGATCGAGTTCGGAACGATGATATACGTGATAGATATGTGGTAGCACCAATTGAAGAAAAACTTGTGCAACACCGGTTGAGATGGTTTGACATGTCCAACGGAGACCTCCAGAGGCATCGGTGCGTAGTGGAATCCCAAGTCAGGATAGTAACGTGAAGAGAGGCAGAGGAAGACCGAAGTTGACTTAAGTAGAGGCAATAAAGGAGACTTGAAAGGATGGAATATACCCAAAGACTTAGCCTTAGATAGGAGTGCTTGGAAAACAGCTATTCACGTGCCTGAACCTTAATTGCTTTTACTGGGTTTCAAGTCTAGCCTACCTCAACTTGTTTGGGACTTAAAGGCTTTGTTGTTGTTTTGTTATAGTAACTCCAGTTTGTAAATGATCTAAGTCAAATGTTCTTACACTTTTGGATTTATTATGTTCATCTTTGGTTCTTTTCAAATTTTATGATGTCTTGTCTTTGCTCCAAGTATATGTTGGCCTATACTGCATTCGATTTCAAAAAGAAATCAACCGAGAATTTACCTTTTCTCTTAGACCATTAACTACGATGTGTATACCCTTTTCCCTTTGTATCAAGTTATTCATTCCCTGACCCTACTAATAATTTGTGATGGTTGTAATAGGTCTCATCACCAGGATATGACAGGCAGGCTGTTGCCGACCATGCAAATAATCTTGCGTCTAAAATCCGCAGCAACTTGACTAATTCAATGAAAGCTCTGGGTGTGGATATACTCACTGGTATTGGCACCATTGTGGTGGGTCATCTACATCTTTCCTGTGGTTGTCTTAAAATCAGATATTTTGCTATTAGAATGTCATGTTTGTTGCAAGAAGTATTGTTCACATCATCTTGTCCAGGTATAAGACCTCACTTTTCAATTGCTGTTCTTAGCTATCAGCAGATCATGCTTGGCTAAATTGCAGGGATCTGTATCCCAAATATAGGCCTTTTCCAAATTGTTAAAAGACTTGTACTCCCTCCATTCCAAATTATAAGTTGTTTTGGGTTTTGTAGATATATAGCTTTTACTATGTATCTAGTCATAGTGTATATCTAGGTACATAGCAAAAGCTATGTATATAGAGAAGCCAAAATGATTTACAATTTGGAATGGAGGGAGTATATGTTTAGCACTACTATGACTAAAGTTGGTCAATTTCTGTTGCAACTCGGATACTACAATGTGCATCTACCTGAATTGGAATTTTGAGATATTCTAGGTATTATTTATGCTAAATCTGAAATTTTTTTGTATTCTGCTATATTAGATGTTGTGTATAAACATTGAGTTGAGCTATGTCTGCTATATAGTCTTTCAAATGTTGTAGAGTATCATTTGTAGTGATTAAATATTCTGTTTCTGATATCTGTAGGGGAAGCAAAAAGTGAGATATGGGAAAGTTGGTTTCCCAGACAATGAAATCACTGCTAGAAACATCATAATTGCCACTGGATCTGTTCCTTTCGTTCCCAAGGGCATTGAAATAGATGGTAGCTGCTGTTTTTTTTGGAACTTCATGTCTGTTTTTTTTTAACTTCATGCCCCAATACATTTGGCCTAATAAAATGAGAAACAACGCTGTTCCAAGTTCAAACTATCATGCTTCAGATTATTTATGTTGTTCGTATTTTTTTCTCAAACACGCAGGAAGTGGTAAGAGCCCTTACAACCCCCACAACTTTTTTTAGCGCAACTACAACCCCCACAACCACCCTCACAGATGGTGCTTAGATTATATTCACGCCCTTGTCTCCAAAACAAGGTTGAACTATATTACTATTATCATAAAAATGTTTTATCCTTTAACTCATGCAATAGTTTGCAAGATATAGTTTGCTGCGAGGAGTGTTGGACATCACACATTTTGTTAGTCGCTGAATTCTCACTCTTGGTAGTAGGAGAATTCTTACTCTCATCGAGAGAGGATGACACTAGGAGTTGGGGCAATTTTCTTGTCTATTTCTCACACAAACTCACACAAATGTCATACCAACCTGAGGGGTTGGGGTTACATATTTATAGGCTGCTAGCCAGCCAAGCATATGCCAAGATGCTAGTCTAAGATGCTTATATGCTGTCCTAGCTAAGATGCTGTCCTCTAGTCTAAGATGCTGTCCTAAAAACAGAAAAACAGTCACAAGGACCATGTGAGCAGCACAGCCCCACAAAGACCAGCCACACATGAGACTTATCCATCATTCTCCCCCTAAGTCTTGTGCGTCGTCTTTTGGGAGAGTTGAACCATCCCGGTCCTGGAGCAGAGCTCAAGAAACTTGATCCTCTCAAGGGGCTTGGTGAGCAGGTCTGCAAGCTGGTCCTTGGTGTTGATGTAGCTCGCCTTGATGCTCCCTTCCTCCAAACAGCCTCGGATGAAGTGGTACCTCACCTGGATGTGCTTGCTGCATTCGTGAAACACGGGGTTCTTTGCCAGGGCCAGAGCGGACTTGCTGTCCACCCTGAGCTTCACCGCTCTAGTGTCTCTGCCGAGGAGATCACCAAGCAGTCGAGCGAGCCAGAGCGCCTGAGTCGAAGCGGTGGAGGCCGCTATGTACTCGGCCTCGCAGCTGGACAGGGCCACCACCTGCTGCTTGACCGACTGCCAGCTAACGAGGCACTTGCCGAGGAAGAAGAGGATCCCGCTCGTGCTCTTGCTGGTGTCGATGTCGCCGGCGTGGTCGCTGTCGCTGTATCAGACGAAGTGTGCCGCCCCAGGGCACCTTGGGTAGTAGAGGCCGTGGTCGAGAGTCCCCGCAACGTAGCGGATGATCCTCTTCACAGCCTGCTGGTGCTCCGTCGTCGGTCGCTGCATGAACCGACTAACGTAGCCGACGGAGAATGCCAAGCCCGGCCGTGTGTGGGCGAGGTAGCGAAGGCTCCCCACAAGACGCCGGTACTGCGTAGCGTCCACCTCCTCCGTCGTGCTGTCGCGGCTCAGCTTTAGCCTCTCCTCCATTGGAGTGAGAGCTGGGTTGTAGTCGGTGAGCCCAGCTAGCTCAACGACGCGCTTGGCGTAGGTGGTCTGTCGAAGCGTGATCCCAGAATCATCCTGGTGCACCTCGATTCCCAGGTAGAAGGAGAGAGGCCCCAGGTCACTCATCTGGAAGGTAGCCTTCATCTCTTCCTTGAATGCCGCCACCTCCGCATCCTTGGTGCCGGTGATCATCAAGTCGTCGACGTAGACATCCACCAGCAGGGCATTTCCTCCATTGCCCCGTCGGTAGATGGCCGCCTCGTGCGGGCTTTGCTCGAAGCCCATCCCCTTTAGCGTGGAATCCAGCTTGGCATTCCACGCCCTCAGTGCCTGCCGCAAGCCATAGAGGGCCTTGCGCAGGCGGAGCACCTTGCCCTCCTTGCCGGGGATCGCAAATCCCGGCGGCTGGTGCACGTAGACCTCCTCCTTCAAGTCGCCGTTAAGGAATGCCGACTTGACATCCATGTGATGAACACGCCAGCCCTCCTGGGCAGCTAGCGCAAGGAGGAGTCGCACAGACTCCATCCGTGCCACGGGAGCAAAGGCGTCGTCGAAGTTGACCCCCTCCTGCTACACGAAACCTCGTGCCACCAAGCGAGCCTTGTGCTTGACGATGGCACCGGCTTCATCCCTCTTCAGCTTGTACACCCACTTAAGGGTTATCGCGCGATGACCACGAGGAAGGTCAGCAAGCTCCCAGGTGCGGTTCTTCTCAACCGCATCCATCTCCAATTGCATCGCGGCGCGCCATGCCGTGTGTCTCTCGGCCTCTGCGAACGACCGAGGCTCGCCGTCGTCACACGCAAGGTGCAACTGCGCCTCCAGGTCGTGAGGCACCGGTCCCGGCACCGGCTGGTCGCCGAGAAGGTTCTCCATCGTACGGTACCGCAACGGCTCGCCGTCGTGGTACGCGTCGACGCGCTCCTCGTCGTGAGAGAGCGGAGTAGCAAGCTCAACCGGGCCGTGCTCGACACGAGCTGGTGGTGGAGTAGACGTGCCCGGAGTGGTGCCTGTCGGTGCTGGAGTGCGTGGTGTTGCCGGCTGTGGTGGAGCCGGCGAAGAACTCATTGCAGCCGAGGTCCTGGCTGGAGAGCGTGGTGCTGTCGGAGTAGCAGGCGCCGGGGTCGGTGGAGGCTCGGGGACTGGGGTAGACGCGCTCGCCGAAGAAGAGCCGCCTACTCCCCCAGCTCCCTCGAAGTGGACGTACTCGACAGAGAAGTCGTCGTACGTTGGAGCCGAGCCGTCGTCCACCGCCTTGTCCCACGCCTATCCTCGCCCTTCGTCGAACACAATGTCGCGCGCCGTGCGCACACGCTGTGTCTTCGGGTCGAGGATGCGGTAGGCCTTCGAGCCCTCCGCGTAGCCGATGAACACTCCCGGAGTGCTCCTGTCGTCGAGCTTGCTGACGTGGTCAAGCTCCTTGGCGAACGCGAGGCAGCCAAAGACCCGCAAGTGGGAGACCGCCGGCTTGCGCCCATGCCAAGCCTCGTACGGCGTCCTGCCGTCGAGCGCCTTGGTAGGCGAGCGGTTGAGGATGTAGACGGCCGTCACCACCGCCTCTCCCCAGAAGACAGCCGGCATCCCCCTCTGCTTGAGGAGGGCCCGAGCCATCCCCACAACCGTCTGGTTGCGCCGCTCGACGACGCCGTTCTGCTGCGGGCTGTACGGCACGGACTAGTGGCGCTGAATGCCCTCGTCAGCGCAGTACGACGCGAATTCAGCCGCCGTGAATTCGCCGCCGTTGTCGGTGCGCAGCACGCGCAGCTTGCGGCCGCACTCCGCCTCCACAGCAGCCTGCGCGCGCCTGATGGCGTCCGCAGCCTCTCCCTTGCTGCCGAGGACCATCACCCACATGTAGCGGGAGAGGTCGTCGACGAGCAGCAGGAAGTAGCGTCGTCCTCCTAGTGTGGCCGGTGTCACTGGGCCACACAAGTCCCCGTGCACAAGCTCGAGCCTCTCCTTGGCTCGAAAGCTAGCCCGCTGTGGAAAGGGGAGTCGCCTCTGCTTCGTCAACACGCAGACGTCGCAGAGCTGCTCCACATGGTCGAGGCACGGCAGGCCTCGCGCCATCTCCGTGGCACTGAGCCGCTTTAGGGCCTCAAAGTGAAGGTGCCCAAAACGCTCGTGCCACTGCCACGCCTCGTCGTCCCGACGAGCAGCGAGACAGAGGGGTTGTGCCACCTGCACGTTAAGGACGTAGAGTTGATTTGCGCTTCTGGATTACCTTGGCAAGAAGGCGACGACGACGATCCCAAATCCTCATGACTCCGTCCTCAACCACCACGCGCGAACCGTTCTCATCCAGCTGTCCCAAGCTGATGATGGAGTTCTTCAACGCGGGGATGTAGTAGACTCTGGTGAGCAGCCTATGCTCACCAGACACGGTGGTGAAGATGACGGAGCCGACGCCCTTGATCTCCACGCCGGAGGCATCCCCAAACTTGACGGAGCCTCGGACGCTAGGATCAAGCTCGGTGAAGAACTCCCGTCGACCGGTCATGTGATGGGTGGCGCCGGTGTCGAGGCACCACCCGTCAGTCTTGTCGTTGCCGGAGCTGTCGCCGAGGAGGGCGTGTGCTTTTGGCTCGTCAAGGTGGAGGAGAGCTGCTGCGGCCGGTGCCGCTGGAGGTAGCTCGATGCTGGCATGTGCCATGAACAGAGCCGGCTCCTCCTCCGCCTGTGCGACGTGGGCCTGGCCGCGTCGTGGCTGTCGACAGTCCTTGGCCCAATGGCCAAGCTGGCCGCAGTTGCGACAGGTGTCGTCTCGTGCCGGCTCGTAACTGCCGGCGACGCCGCCCTGGGCGCCTCCGCGGGCATCACCCTCGGCACGTCCTCGCGCCCCGGCCTGGGCGTCTCTGCGCGCCTTGCGCGGCTTGCCACGCTTGCGGCTGCCTGTCGCGGAAGAAGGCTTCCCCTTCCTCCGATCACCTTGGCTGGCAAGCCACTGCTCCCGAGTGAGAAGGAGCTTCCCGCCAGTGGTGATGGGCCCCGAGAGGGACTGTGGCTCATCGCTGTCGACGACCTTGAGGCGACCTATCGCCTCCTCGATCGACATCGTGGAGAGATCCAGCAGAGACTCGATCGAGCGAGCCATCTGCTTGTACTTCTCGGGGACGCAGCGGAAGAGCTTTTCGACAGCTCTCTCCTCGCCGTAGGTGTCGTCGCCGAACTGCACCATCTTCTGCAACAAAGTGTTGAGACGGAGAGCAAAGTCATCAACGTCCTCACCTGGCTTGAAGGCTAGGTTCTCCCACTCCTTGCGAAGTGCCTGCAGTGTGGACTTGCGGGTGCGGTCGCTACCGATGCGTGCCGCAGCGATGGCGTCCCAAGCCTCCTTGGCAGTCCGCTTGCTGGTAAGCGAGAACTGCATCTCGGGCGGGACTGCAGCGATTAGAGCATCCAGCGCCCGTCGATCTAGGTCGTAGTCGATGTCACCGTACCGGACTGCCTCCCACATGTGCCGCACCTGGAGCTTTACCCTCATCACCGCAGCCCACTCGACGTAGTTGGTCTTGGTGAGGGTAGGCCACCCACCGCCGGGACCGATGTCCCTGACAACAGCCTGGAGCCCGTGGTAACCACGGTACCGATCCGGGGAGAGAGAGCCACGCTGCCTGTGAAGGCCGCGCTCTCCATCGACCCGTCGGTACCGATCCGGGGAGAGAGAGCCACGCTGCCTGTGAAGGCCGCGCTCTCCATCGACCCGTCCGCCACCGTTGCCGTGCGCGCCTTCTCCAGGAGCACCGCCGCCGTGCGCGCCTCCTCCAGGAGCGCCGCCAGTGCGTCCGCGCCTGTCTGGGCTGCCGCCGCGCTCGTGGGCGTGCGCGGCTGCCCCAGGAGCGCCACCGCCGTGTGCGCCTCCTCCAGGAGCGCCGCCAGCGCGTCCGCGCCTATCTGGGCTGCCGCCACGCTCGTGGGCGTGCGCGGCTGCCCACTGCGCACCCGCGCTCGCGCTGCCTCCCTCTCTAGCAGCTCGAGATCCGCGTCGGCAGTGTCGTCAGCGGAAATGGAGCTGCCGATGCTGCCGTGCAGAGCCTCGACCTCCGCTGCCGCCGCACGCGCTGCATTCGCCGCCGCCGCTACTTCCGCCTCCGCTCTTGCTGCTGCCAGCTCCGCCGCTGCCAGCCTCGACGCCCTTGCCGCCGCTGCAGCGGTCTCTGCCGCGGCAAGTTCGGCCTCCTGCCGACGCCGCGTGCTCGAGGCGACCGAGCGCTGAGACTGCCCTGCAGACATGACGCGCTACCGGGGGGCTGCTGCGTGGGGAGAGGGCTGCTTCAGACGAGCTGGGAGAGGAGTGAACAGGAGCGGCCGGAGGAGCTGCTGCTGCCAACAGCTGGGGCTGTTGTGGGGCTGGGAGAGAAGATGAGCAAGAGATGCTCAGGCTACAGGATAATATGGCTCCGATACCAGTTGTTAGTCGCTGAATTCTCACTCTTGGTAGTAGGAGAATTCTTACTCTCATCGAGAGAGGATGACACTAGGAGTTGGGGCAATTTTCTTGTCTATTTCTCACACAAACTCACACAAATGCCATACCAACCTGAGGGGTTGGGGTTACATATTTATATGCTGCTAGCCAGCTAAGCATATGCCAAGATGCTAGTCTAAGATGCTAAGATGCTGTCCTAGCTAAGATGCTGTCCTCTAGTCTAAGATGCTGTCCTCTAAGATGCTGTCCTCTAGTCTAAGATGCTGTCCTAAAAACAGAAAAACAGCCACAAGGACCATGTGAGCAGCACAGCTCCACAAAGACCAGCCACACATGAGACTTATCCATCACATTTAAGCCACTTTCTTTGGTTGAGATATTTACATATTATTATTCTCTGATTTTTCCTATCTAATTAAGCTTGCAGAGTAGTTTATTCGTTTACCATCATCACAGGACTGTGTATTAAGCTAGTTGTAGAAATGTAAAAGTTGATCCTAGACACTGCCTGTTATATTGTAACCGTCAATAAGTAGAAACATAAACAGGAACTGACTTTTACTGTTTGGATGGTTATATGAGTGTTGAGTGGTCTTTTCTTTTGTTCTACTACATCCTGGAAATAACTACATAAGAAACCAGATCTAGCTGTCCTGCTGTTATTTTAACTGTATCTTGACAGATATTTGAGTGTATGTAGCACAATCACTCCTTGAAGTTTCAATGCTTCATCATATATGTTGTGTACTACAGCTGAAATGCATTTGTTGGCCATTCCTATTTCATTGTAGCATTCCTTTAAAAGCTTGCACCATGGTTTTATGCAGGTAAAACTGTATTTACTAGTGATCATGCACTAAAACTTGAGTCAGTCCCTGAATGGATAGCTATTGTTGGAAGTGGTTACATTGGACTTGAATTCAGCGATGTATACACGGCTCTGGGAAGTGAGGTATATGGACAATTATTCAAGTCATCATTGCCTAAATACATGCTTAGGGAGTGCTAGTCATGTTAGTTATTTTAGCTAATATTCCTATCATATATCATGGAAACATGGTCTCATGCAGTGTAGTAAAGAAAAAAAAGAGAGCTAAGCGCATGTATAGTGTGATTGGAGGGCATTTGATGTCTCTGCATCATTACCTGTTTTCTTTTCGGTTTAACCATCAAAACACTTGCCTTCATTTCTGTTTTGTTGGTTCATAATGTTGATGCAATAATGTACATTCTATGCATTATACAGATGTGACCTAAGCGACACTTTCCTGTATGCTGTTGTACTTTATTGTTCTCATGGAACAAGCCATAACAAGCCTGCATGGTATTTCTGATGTTGAGCAAAAATGATTTAAAACCTATATTCCTGAGATAACATCACCATCATATTGTCGACCTAAGTAATCCTCTTTTATTTGTAGTACTTTATTCATAAAATGTGCCATAACAACAAGCCTGCTTTCTATTTCTGATGTTACTTAAAATGATTACAATTTAGTCCTGAGATAAAATTGTCATGTTAATAAATACATCATTCTATATAAATATCCAAATATTTGCAAAGCCCAGAACATCAAGTGATGCATGTCATGGTGTTCCCTAGTCACCAAATAAGCATCCCTGCTAGTACCTGGTAGCCATATCTTCCATGGACCCTCGCTCTCCATCTTTCCATCACACTTTGATGGAGAACTACATGGTGCAATTCTCCAAATGTAGGGTTCGGTGATGTGCTTGAGTGGGGGCCAGATGCAGTGCAATCTAGTATTGGCAGGGCAGGCAAAGTTGTGTGGGGGTGAGTATGTTATGGTCTCGCTAGGGTTAAGGAAGAGATAGGAGGACCCAGAGCCAAGCAAGAAGAAGGCTTTTCCTTCGTTTCTTGCTTGATTCCAAATGATGTTCTGGATCCCCTGTTAATAGGCAAGCCACAATCCTAACAAATCTATATATCTTAACCTCTAAGTAATCTAATCCAGAGGATATGCATGCACACTTTTTAGCTAACCTTAGGGGTAGCTGTTGTGGCTGACAGAGTATGTGGTGTGTGCTTTTCCGGCTCATGAGCCATCTCCGCCCCTTTGCCCTCTCCCTTGCTCTTCTCCCTCTGTCCCTCTGTCCCTCCTCCCTCTCCCACTCTTTGTGCCAGATCTTCTCTTTATATATTTGTTTGTGGGCATTTAAATATTGATGGCTTCTTGGTTAGCCACACTGGGCCTTTGTGAAAACCATGTATTGGAATCTGGAGTGGATCTGCTCCAATTTACATATAGTGGGTCTATTCTTTGTTTCCCGAACTGGATTGTATTGTTAGGTTCCAAGCTGTGGTGACTAATTTGACACTCAGAATTACAATGTGAGAATGAACTGGACATCTACATTATCTCTTAATCTACAATTGAACTTTGCTGTCAATAGATGAAGTTTCATCTATATTTATACATTTTTTTGATCGACCAGGTTACTTTTGTTGAAGCTCTTGATCAATTAATGCCTGGGTTTGATCCCGAGATTGCAAAATTGGCGCAGAGGATTCTTATTAATCCTCGTAAAATTGACTATCACACTGGTGTTTTCGCAAGCAAGGTAAAGTTAAGATCAACTCAAGCTTTTTTAATGATGTGTAATCTTCCTGCATGATTGTATAATTATACCTCAAAGTATTCATGTCTCTAGATTACCCCAGCAAAGGATGGTAAGCCTGTTTTGATTGAGCTGATTGATGCTAAGACAAAAGAACACAAGGAGACACTTGAGGTAAATGATAGTGAACTCTTCCTTTTCCCCTTCAGTACTTACTGTAGATGGTTTCTTTTAATCTTTAGGTACTTGCATCACTATGTTCTCCTGAGCTGAATGGTTTACACCAGTAGATAGCTGCATGTTGACGCCACTATCAGAATATCAGATATTAGCGGTGTCAACCTAGGTCAAACTGTTAGGCCAAAGTAAATGTCAGAATAACATGGGCAGTATGTTGTAGGATGATGCTTGCAATGTTATTGGCAACTCAGATGCTTTTACTGTTAGATGACCAGGTATTAAAAAAAATGCTTATATCTGTGGACCTTTGATGATTAATTAAAATTGTAATCATGTTTATTAAACAAACAGTATTTCTGCTGGTTTCATAAACGATATACTTTTCATCTTGAAACTTGGATTTTGCATCCCCAGGTGGATGCAGCACTCATAGCTACTGGAAGGGCACCCTTCACCAAAGGACTTGGCTTGGAAAATGTAAGTACATGGAAATGGTTGCTATCAGAATTCACAAATTTTAAATATGATAGCATCCAAAAGATGCCCTTTTATGCAGATCAATGTCATTACACAACGAGGTTTTGTTCCTGCTGATGAGCGGATGCAAGTTATGGATGCAATTGGCAATGTGGTATGCTAAATATGTAATGTGTTACTGTTACTCTTTTGTTCCTTCACAACAATAGTAGGCGTTTCATTCAAGTTTGCTACATAAATATCAACCGGTATGCAGGTTCCTAATTTATATTGCATTGGAGATGCCAATGGTAAGCTCATGCTTGCTCATGCAGCCAGCGCACAAGGAATCTCAGGTAAATGTTGTGCTCGCCTGTTTCTTTTATGCATGCTTAATGCTGATCACTATAGTTATTATATGAGCAAATGTTCATCTGAATATAGTCGTGGAGCAAATCAGTGGGAGGGACAACATCTTAAATCACCTAAGCATCCCAGCTGCCTGTTTCACTCACCCTGAGATCAGTATGGTTGGCTTGACAGAGGTAAGTGAGATACCATTCTCCAATATTAACATCCTCTGTTCAACATAGTGGAAATCTGCTTGGTAAAGTTAATTTGACTAGTACACTTTCTTAAGTATAGGTGCAAATGTGCTGTCCTCAATTGGATCATAATGCATGTCTTAGTTGCATCTAAAGCATACAATAAAATCACAACTTGTTTTCAACTCTTGCTTTTGTTGGCTAGCAAACCAATTTTTATTGTTCCTGCTTTTGCAGCCACAGGCTAGGGAGAAGGCTGACAAGGAAGGATTTGAAATAAGTGTTGTAAAGACCAGTTTTAAGGCTAACACAAAGGCTCTGGCAGAGAATGAAGGAGATGGACTTGCTAAGGTAACACAGTACTGGTTTTCCACCCTGTTGTGTTCTAATTTATGCAACAGAGAGTTCCAGTGGATACAGTAACCAGACCTATGCTAAGGAGCCTGTATCCATGGCGTAACCTCTAAATTTAAAGTGACGATACATGTACTATTTTGCCTCAGATGATTTATCGTCCTGACACCGGAGAAATTCTTGGAGTTCATATTTTGGGCTTGCATGCTGCTGATCTCATCCATGAGGCATCAAATGCCATTGCCCTTGGAACCCATGTGCAAGTGAGTTTGTCATGCATTCTGTTAGCTGTGTAGCATTTCTGCATTTGTGTTCTCTGCATAATGATAAACTCTTGAATTTGCACATAACCTTTTGTATGCTGCAGGACATCAAGTTTGCTGTTCATGCACACCCAACGTTGTCTGAAGTTTTGGATGAGCTCTTCAAGGCTGCCAAGGTACATGGGCCTATTTGCCCTTATGCTATATAGTATATACATATATGATTCTTTGTGTGAAAATACAAACAAAATTTGTGCCTTGTCCCAAAAATATGAACAAACTTTGTCTTGATCTTTTCTCCCCCTCAACAGGTTGACACAGCTGTTTCACATTCTATAAATGAGCCAGTTGCGGTGTAGAGAGGAACCATAGTCGAAACAATCCATCTGCCGCAGCCCCACACCCCAGTTATATGCCCTTAGTACTTAACTAGTCTGCTACTCACAGGAAACTGATTCTGTAGCCATTCGCTGGCATTTTCATTATGAGTTCCAGGATTAGTGCCAACACTATGTATATAATGAGAAAAGAGAAATCCAGTGATGTATCCTATGTATGGGAAAAATGTAAAATTTGTAGTCCTTGTAGAGAGTAAACGTACAGTGCCTTTACGCAATTACACGTCAACTTCGCCGTTGTGAATCTATGATTGCTTGAATTCTGGCCCCGTTCGGCTTGCTGAAACTTGGCTGAAAAATACTGTTCTGGTTGAATTGGTGTGAGAGAAAAACACTGTTTCAGCTGAAAAAACAAGCCGAACAAGCCGGTTTCTGGGTAAGCCGAACAGGGCCAGTGTGGGCTTGTTTGATAGAGCTCCACTCCCTAATTCTCAACACTGATAAATCTTTGCAAATTTTTTACAGCTCAAGACACGGGGTTCTCCAAGAGAAACGCTCCAAACCTAATATTTATCTTTGGAGAGTGGTCTGATTTATCCCTTTTTATATAGGCTAAATATTTAGTGTAAACCTCCTATTCTGTGGAAACTTGAAAACCCTATAAAAACATGCTTATGTCTTGTTTGAATGTTATCGTATATATCTCAGTTCCACCCACTTCACTCAAACATACGTAGATTGATGCGAATCTGATTATATCCAAACCAGGCCTTAAGTGTTTTTAAAAAAATTGAATGCTGCACATTCATAAAAGTTGAGACAATACAATGCGCATGTATTGTCGCAGAAGTTAGAGACAATAGTGCATGCCCGTATCTTTTTCTGTTAGCCACATAGCAGATGCCACTCATCTTTTTGGGCTATTTGATCTATTAGTGCTAATTGTTTATACAGCTACAGTAGCACTAGTGGATTCAAACGGCCTAACTAATAGTCCAACTAGTAGTTCAAAATAAAATTCCTAACTACGAAAAAGTTATTAATTGGCCTCCTCAATCCAAGTACTAGTAATAGTCCAACTAATAGCCCAAAATGAAATTCCTACCTAATAAAAAGTTATTAATTGGCTTCCTGAAAGGATCTAGCAAGTGGCATAAAGAGGGGGTGAATAGGCATTTTTTATGAAATTTAACAAACTTCAAGCTCACTGGCAGACTGCATAGCCTTCGAGAAAAAAAGCATGGAGCCTCCGGGCAGAGTACAAATTCGATCTAGTGCGTAATGTAACGAATGAAAATCAGATCGAATACGATACCAGCCTTCATGGGAAGTATCACGTTCCTGTCAAGCAAGTGGTTGCACCTAGTTGTTGAGGGAATCGTAGATCATGTGCAAACCCTAAAAATCAATTCAAATCACAAGTAATAGCAACAACAAGCACAACACAAGAGACACAATGATTTATTTTGTGGTTTAGCTCGCCACAAAGGCTTGCCTATGTCCACGTTGTTGAGGTAAGCCACAAACCTTTCACCAAAGCAATAGGTTAGAGGGTTCCACTAAGTCACAAAGGGTAATACAAACGTCCCGGTGCTTAGCCACAATAAATTGGGAGCTCCTTGGCGACCGCTAGCCATCTAGCTAGCCGTCTAGGAGCCAAGCTCTAAGAGTAACAAACACACCAAGTGGCTAGGGCTTCACCAAGTGCATAAGAATGGAGGAGAAGGATCTTCTCTTGCTTTCTGACACTCTCTTTTGCCAAATCCCTTAAGGAATCACCGAGATTTGAGCAAGGGAGTTGGGAGCAACAAGAATGGAGAGAGAAAGCTTCAAGTTGAAATGAGTGAGTCAATGAAGAAGATGACCATTGGGGGAGAGAGGAGAAGGTACAAATACCCCGCCCCCTCAACTCCCACAAAACGGTCGACCAGACAAAACACGGAGGTTCCGCGTAGGCTAGAATAGATTAGAACGAAGATCATCTGGCTTTTTGTGGCTAGGATAATTTGTGATGTGGATAGAGATTTGACTTTTGTGCACTTGGTTCCACCCAGCACTCTATTAGTATCCCCTTGATAGTACGACTTGTCCTATAACTCAATTTCAAAGTATAAAACAAAGTAATCTTGCTCCTTGAGTCATTGCAAGCCATCCTTTTGAGTTGGGGGGTCTCCTCCTATGTTTCTTAGCACCCATAACTTATGATTCGTTGTTAAACACTTGTAAAAACTATTAGTCCTTTAATTCTATGGTCAACATCACCAAAACCCACTTAGGGCTTGATTGCACTTACACTTCCTCAAGCTAAGTACTAGTAACTATTAGATGGAGGATCTAAACACAGGTTGCTAATAACCTCACTACTAGAAGGCCACTAGCTGGTTTCCCTCTACTAGCTGCTAACTATTAGTTGCTTAGTAATATAATGGGTCCAGATAGAACTATCATAGTTAGTACTAGAGATCAAATATTTAAACTCTATCACACATTTTAACGATAGTTTAGGCCCACCTTGATTGTCACATGTCATGTGTGTGTTTGGTTTGAGGGTGGAATATGGACAAAGTTAAGACAGTGGCAGAGCCAGGACTTTTGTAGAGCCTGGACAGGGCTCTGGCTCCTCTTAGGTGGCTCTGGCTCCTCATGTAGAGTAGCTTTTTTGGTGGAGCTAAAGCCGTTTTGAAAAACATTTGGAAAAAATAGCTCCAGTGATAGTCTTGTAATAATTTGTATTAGATTTGTGAGCAGGGGCAGAGACAAGGGGGGTGGGCAGGCCTGACCCCCTAACATTGTATGGTTTTTATTAGTACATCTTATTAGTTCTCACTAATCATTATGAACTAGGTGGTTCCCCGCACGTTGTTGTGGGAATTTAAAGGTTTATTTTAGATGAACTCTTTATGAAGGAAAGGTTTTAAAAAACAAAAAATACATAGAAAATGAGGTAAGCTATGCGTATCTGCACCTAATAAAACCAAAAGAAAATCAATATAAAATTCTTCAAGACAGTTGTAGCCTAAGTTACATGGAGCACATGGACAAAAGAACTCATGCATGTGTCAGTGTTTGGGTCAGTGGTTTGTGTTTGGGTCAGTGGTTCTTGTTTGGTGAGGACACCAACACTTAAGAAGTTTTTGTGTCAATCATGTGGCTACACCTTAGCAAGGCACATATGCCGAATGGACGTATATATCTGCCATGGCAATGAATTGATATTCGCCAGGTGAGCCCAGGCACCGGCCTAGGGTGGCTAGGCCTTGGAAGACACATGTGTTGCCAACCTTGGGCTTGGACCCTAAAGCCCTAGATGACCTCTAGTGGACCCCACTAGGGTGTATACATGTTGGCAACACATGTATACATGCATAGAAGCCCTAGGTGTAGTGTAGAAATAGAAATAGAAAAGGAATTGGAAAAAGGGAGGAAAATAGAAAAGGGAAAGAAGCCCAGCAGCAGCAGCCTATGTCGAGGCCCAGCCTCCCGCACCCGCACCCCACCGTAGCCAGCCTAGCACCACAACCCAGCGCCTGCCTATGCCCGTGCTCGTGTCCACACGCATTGAGCGGCCCAGCAACGGCCCCGCTCGTGCGCCCATGCCAGCGAAGAAGTAGCAGCCCACGCCACGCCCCACGTCATGCCTCGCCTTTCCCCTCCACGCTGTCGCTGCTAGGCAGGACCCCACCTGGCTCTCTTCTTTGCTTTTGCAAAACAGAGAAGAGCATCTCGCCAGCAACGGATTCAAGGCCGCGCCTTACCATCCCCATCTTCCGCCCTTGAGCCATGGCCTACGTTAGCATGGATGCACGCCACGTTGGTGATTCACACCACCTGCCCTGCCCTAGCTGACACCCTCACCTACGGTGACACAAGCACCATGGCCCACACCGCTTGTAGCGCCCCTACACCCGCCATCCTTCCTTTGATCGGACGCCGCTCCCAAAATTGGAGGCACCAGGTTCACCTCACTCGCCTCATGCCCCAAAACCCTAGCCTAGGTGCTGTGATCACCCTACACGTGGCCCACCCCATCTCCCTATCGTCCACCGCGTTGTCATGACCGTGGCCACCTATAAGACGGCACCCCCGGTGCCCTAGCGATCTCCCATCGCCTACCGCCACTCTGTGGCTATCCACCTACCACACCAAGCCAGGAGAAGGGAGGAGAAGGAGAAGGGAGGATGAAGGAGAGGAGCGGAAGCCGCTGGAGTTCTGGCCTGGCCGCCGGAGCTGAGGACTACGCCCGCTCATCTTTGTTGCCATCGCGGTCCTGCATGCACTACTTCACCTCATCACGGCCACAACTTGCCTCTACACCGCTAGTCTACCACCCCGAGCCCCATGGTGAGCCCCGCTTGTTCCTCTGCTCACCGTTCATCGCCATCACCATGTCTGCTGACGTGGTCTCCCCACTTGGGACGCCCAAAGGCCACGCCTTTGGCCACCTTGGAGCACAACACACCCACGCACACCTTCAGGAACACTCACATAGCCATGCTGATCCTTGGATGCTCAGGAACGCTAGCGTCCCACACGCGCACCAAGCGTGCTCACCATGGCCAGAGCATGGCCGAGGTGGAGCCGTTCTGCCATCACCAAGCTGGTAGAGGTAGGAAGCCCACCACAGCAAGCCTCGCCTCACTGAGGGACACAACCCGCACTAGATGAAGGGGAAAGTAGGACCCTAGGGGCTGTTGGTCGTGTCTGCCTCGCCTGGAGCCGCCGCCTTGTCAGAGGCGTTCCCACCGATCCCAGCCGCCTCGTGGAACGAGGGATGGCCGATGAGCTCTAATGCATCATCGCAATCCTAGCTGCCTAGCTCAATTGCTAGATAGCTAGCACTAACCCCCCATGTCATCATCGCCAGTGCCTCACCAGAGCCCCACCATGCGTGCTACCGCCGAGCAGACTCCGCCGTGGAAACCGAGCACCAGCGCCACCTTCATGAGCACTCTAGTGACCCCGATCACATGAAAAGGACCCATCTTGAGCCTTGGGTGCTCGCATAGCTGAACTACCATGACATCCATGCCCACTACCATCCTAGCCATCGTTGGTAGGCCACGAGACGTAGCCTTTGCCCTGGTCACCCTTGCTGGAGAGCCTAGGCCACTCAGGGATAGCCATGGTTGTCTCGTCGAGCACACCTCATGAGCTCATCACGCCGCTACCGGCCCTTGCCGGGGGGCCAAAGAGCCACCTTTAATGCCCCACTATGTTCGCACGGGTGCCTAGGACCCCTAGGAGGCCATAGCATCCCTACCGAGCAGCCGTGGAGCACCACCAGGCGACCTTGTCGCCGACATGCGCGAGCAGGAGAGGCCGAGTTGATCGATAGATACGTATAGCTGCTTCCTCAGATATTGACATTCCTATGACCTACGCTTCCCTTAATTAGTGAGTGGAGTCCTTTCTTCTCTCCCCTGGGTTCTTGTGTTGGTTTCTGGCTTTGGCCGATGAGGCAAGGTACGAGCGGGAGTCATCCTTATTGCCTAGAGAGTGAGAGTGGTGAGATGTGTGTGAGGGGATGGGAGAATGTGTGGATGAGACGGGTTAAAACTTGATGAATTATTATTATTAAAACTTGACATACTCGCATAGGAAACTACAGCCACAAATAGGTCTTTTGCTCTACCCTTGCATTCCACTACCACAAAGAAAATGCAAAGCATAGGGTGGGAGCTAGTGGCCAGTACAAATCATATTGATAATGGTTTGATAGGTTCTGAGTCTGAGTACGACTACTAGGGAGACGATTGGGAGGATTAGAGGTCTTGTTCCTATGCTCAAGTTTGGTTGAGAAGATGGAGTCAACGTCCGCTGCCCTTCTACTTGATGCTGTTCTAGATGCTGCATACTCTGAGTGATTTCGCCAAGTGGCGATGTAATAATGAGTAAACCTTGCTATTTGTACCTTCTTGAGACAAGTATTCGATGTATGACTATGATATCGACTGTTATTTGATAATGTGATGGGATGACCACCTGAGACTATCACGTTATACTTCGAATATGTGGATTTCCCTTCGAGGAAATCAGGATTGTTTTAGTTTTGGATAATTGATGAAACCTAGGACTAACATTTGATCTAAGTGTGTGAATTAGATAAGGTGGTCCAACTCAAGTGGTGAAGCTAAATGATGGCCATGGTGAAGGTGATGGCTCACATTTGGAAAAGAAGAAAGAGAAAAACAAAAATGAGCTCAAGGCAAATGTATAATGATAGGAGCCATTTTTCATATGGACTCAAGACACCATAGAGGGTGTGAGTGATTTAGGATCGATAGCTATACTATAAAGGGGGGAAATCTTTTGCTAAACGGTTTATCGAGTGCCACTAGGTGACATGATTCATGCATTGCATTTAGGAACCTAGTGTGCTAACATCTAACACTTGTAAAATGCTTGTCAAAATGCTAACACACGTGCACTATGGTGAGACACTTTGTGGTTGGCAACTTAGAAGCAAGGGTGTTGAGAAAAGATTGAAATGTGCTGGTCATAGAGTGACCGGACACGTCTGACATAGAGACCGGACGTGTTTGGTATTCACTCATGCGTGGGCAGGCATACATGACCGGACATGTCTGGTATTGGGACCAGACATGTCTGATATTTAACCCCGGCGTGAGTAGCTAAGGCAGGGATGACTGGACGCTGGGCTATGTCTGTTCGCGTTCGATTTGACATGTCAGGTCATGCCCTAGACCTCTCGGTGTAGTTTTGGATCATGACCGGACTCTAAGTGTAACAAGTGACCTAACGCTGAGTGTCATGTCCGGTAAGAACAAGCAAAACACATGGTAGTGAGCACCTAATGTAGGGTGCGTCCGGTTGGCTATATCAGACAAGCCCGGTTGATCCAGAGGCGCTCTAGGAGGCCTTTGGACTTGACCTAACGCTTCCTCTCCTATGTCCGGTCGTTTTCAAGCATCGCGTTCGATCGTGTCTATCAACGTGCGCAGAAAAGAGCCGTTGGACGCCAATGGCTATTAACTTTGAAAGGGGACATCTGGCTGCTCGGTGTTGACCGGACGCATCCGATCAGTACGCAACAAACCCAGTGAAGGGGTATAATGGCTCTATTCATTTGGGGACTCTATAAATAGAGCTTAGCCAGCTTTGGCTCAACTCTCTTGGCACTTTGACATACTTGACATCCTTGTGAGCCTAAGCAAATACCTCCCACTCATCTCCATCATTGATTCATCATCATAGTGAGATTGTGAGTGATTCCTAGTGCATTTGCTTGAGTGATTGTATCTAGTGGCACTTGGGGATCGTTGTGGGTGTGGAATTCTTGTTCCTCTTGGTGGTTGCTGCCACCTAGATGGCTTGGAGGAACGAAGGAGCTTCGGCATGTGTTGGTGATTGTTCATGGCCGGCTTCGGTGATTGTGAGGGGTCTTGAACCTTCCTTGATGGAGAGTCGAAAGGTAATTCTAATGGATTACTCGTGTCATTGAGTTACCTCACTTGTGGGTAGGTTCTTGCTTTGTCCAATTGTGTGGACGAGGTTCATGCAACATCTCTTAGCCAACAAACCACCAAGTGTTGGTCGACACAACGTGGACTAGTGTGTCGGCAAGCACATGAACCTTGGAAGAAAAATTGGTTGTCTCTTGCCCTTTGGTATTCTCCCGATGATTGAATTGGTATTTATCTTGTGATTGGTTTACTCCTCTACGCGATGGTATAATTACACTACTCACTCTTTTATATTCCCACAAACTAGTTGTAGCAAGCTCTTTAGTGTAGCTAGAATTGAGAGCTTGCTTTGTAGCTTAAGATCATCTAGTGGAGCTCTTTAGTGTAGCAAGTGTGAGAGCTCTTAGTGAGTAGTGACTTAGACATTTGTGTGCCTAGTGATTATAGTAACTAGAATTGTTGGATAGGTGTCTTGCAACAACCCTTGTAGAGCTAGAGCAAGTTTGCATTTTGCTATTTGTCATACTAATCAAATTGCTCTAGTGATCTTGTAGATTTTTAAATAGTCTATTCACCCCCTCTAGCCATATTAGGACCTTTCAAGTGGTATCAGAGCCATGGTCACCATTTGTTTTAAGGCTTAACAACCTTTGGTTCAAATTATGGCTCAAGTTGTGTTCAACCAAGTTGGGGGTAAACTACCGTTCTTTGATGGCACATCTTTTGATTATTAGAAGAGAAAGATGAAGATGTAACTTGGTTAAATCAATGACAAGGTGTGAGATGTGGTAGAGAATGAGTTTGTGATCATTGACCCCACCAATCTCACCGACAATGACAAGATCAACAAGCAATGCAACACTATGGCACTCAACACAATATACAATGGCATTGATTCAAAGGTGTTTGAGCAAATCAAAGATCTTGAGAAGGCAAGTATAGTTTGGGTGAGACTAAAAGAAACATATGAGTGCACTTCAATGGTAAAAAGTATCAAGCTCTACATGCTCAAAGACAAGCTATCAAACTTCAAGTTGAAGGATGATGAGTCCATTCCGGAGATGTTCTATAGGCTACAAGTCATCATCAATGATCTCAAGAGTTTGGGTGAGAAGGTGAAGGATAAGGACTTCTCTCACAAGTTCTTGATGTGTTTGCCAAATAGATTCAAGACATTGTGAACTATCATCTTTAGAGGTGGATTGAAGGATGTCACACCAAATGAGGTGCTTGGTGATGTGATGACTGAGGACCAATACAATAGTGATGGTGAAGAAATTGTGGAGGAAGACAAGAAGAAGAAGAGTGTGGCATTCAAGGCTGGCACTTCATCCTCCAAAGAACAAGAGCAAGGGCAAGGCTAAGAAGAAAGAATCAAGTGATGAAGAATGCTCTCATGATGATAGTGATGATGAAGCACTTGCTCTCTTTGTGCGCAAGTTTGGCAAGATGAAGAAGAAGAAAGGCTATGGTGCAAGGAAGAGAAGAGACCACTTCAAGAACAAGGAGTATGTGAGGTTGTGCTACAAGTGGAAGAGCCCCAATCTTGTTGTAGCAAATTATCCCTACAATAGTAACAATGAGGATAATGAGAAGAAGAAGAACAAGAAAGAGAAGAAGGAGAAGAAAGAGAAGAAGATGACCTTCAAGAAAAAGAAGAAGGGTGGATCCTATGTTGTCACATGGGATAGTGATGCCTCCATCGATGATGATTCAAGTGATTATGACAAGGCATCCAAGAAGAAGGCTCTAGCAAGCATTGCTATCAACAACAAGCCTTCACTATTTGACACTCCATCATGCTTCATGGCCAAGGGCTCCAAGGTAAAAAATGATAAGAGTGAAAATGATGATAGTGAAAGTGAAAATGATAGTGATGATGATGAATTCTCAAATGAACAATTAATGAACATCCTAGAACAAGCTGACTCAATAATTAATAAGAAAAAGCAAGAAGTGCAAAGAATTGGAAAAGAAGTTTAGTGCTTTTGAGCAATCCTTTGATGAGCTCAATGCTACGCATGAGAGGCTAGTGGAAGCCCATGAGAAGCTTAGCAAAGCTCACACCAAGCTTGAAAAGGCTCACTCCTTGCTTCTTGAATAAGAAAAGGAAAGGGTTATAGTGTCATGTGATGTGGGCATAACATGTGACATTATTGAAGATTCATTTTATGAACCTATTGTTGTTGCTCCCACTAACCCTTCTTGTAGCTCATCATCCACCACCGCTACCTCTCCTATCGTTACTACTAGTAATGGTTTCACTTGTGATGCCTCACTAATGGTTGAAAATGAGACTCTCAAGAGAGAGGTGGATGAGCTCACTCACGCCCTAGGCAAGGCCATGGCGGTGAGGCCCGCTTGCTAAAGTGCATGGGTAGCCAAAGGTTTTCTCTTAACAAAGAGGGATTGGGCTATACCCCCAAAAGAGGCAAGATGGACTTTGCTACTCCCAAAGCTAGCTTTGTGAAAAGCAATGATCGGTTTTGCAATAGATGCAAGCAAGTAGGGCACTTAGAGCAATCTTGCATAAAGAACAAGAATAAGATCAATGCTAATGTATCCTCAATTTGTTTTGATTCTTGTTACATGCTTACTAAGGGTGTGAATGGTGTGAAGGCTAGGTTCATTGGAACACCTATTGTGGGCTCAAAGAAGAAATCCATTTGGGTACCAAAGACCTTAGTGACTAACCTTCAAGGACCCAAGCAAGTTTGGGTACCTAAAAAGAATTGATCTTCTTTTGTATGTCAATTATAAAGCTAGAGAAAGGTATTGGGTGCTTGATAGTGGGTGCACACAACACATGACCGATGATTCAAGAATGTTCAATTCAATCAACTCAAATGATGACAATGGGATTGATAGCATAACATTTAGTGATAATGGCAAAGGCAAGGTCAAAGGGCTTGAAGGCTTGGTCATGTTGGAATGAAACAATTGAACAAGTTGATTAAGCATGATCTAGTTAGAGGCTTGAAAGATGTCACATTTGAGAAGGATAAGCTATGTAGTGCATGTTAAGCCAGAAAGCAAGTTGGCAACACACATCCTAAGAAGAGCATGATGAGCACATCTAAGGCATTTAAATTATTACATATGGATTTTTTTGGGCCAACTACATATACAAGTATTGGTGGCAACAAGTATGGATTTGTGATAGTGGATGATTTCACTAGATATACATGGGTGTTCTTTCTTGTTGATAAGAGTGATGTGTTTGCAACCTTCAAAACATTCATCAAGAGAATTCACACTGAGTTTGAAACAACCATCAAGAAAGTGAGAAGTAACAATAGAAGTGAGTTCAAGAATACAAGAATTAATTAGCTTTGTTATGAGTTTGGAATTAGGCATCAATTCTCTGCCAAGTACACTCCTCAATCAAATGTCCTAGTTGAGAGGAAGAATAGAACCTTGATTAACAAGGCAAGGTCAATGTTAACTGAGTACAATGTGAGTCATTCATTTTGGGCCGAAGCAATCAACATGGCTTTCTACTATAGCAACCGCCTCTATTGTCATCCCATGATGGAGAAGACACCATATGAGCTCTTGAATGGAAGAAAGCCCAATATTGCATATTTTCAGGTTTTTGGTTGCAAATGCTATATATTGAAGAAAGGCACAAGATTGAGCAAGTTTGAGAAGAAATGTGATGAATGTTTCTTGCTTGGTTACTCAACTACTAGTAAAGCTTATAGAGTTTGGAATTTGGCTAGTGGTACTCTTGAGGAGGTGCATGATGTTGAATTTGATGAAACCAAGGGTTCCCAAGAAGAAGATGAGAATCTAGATGATGTGAGAGACACTCAATTGGTTAATGCAATGAAGAAGATGGACATTGGTGACATAAGGCCTAGAGAAGTGATTGAAGTTGAAGATGACAAAGATCTAGTGCTCTCTAACTTAAATGTGCAAGTTGATACAAGTCAAGCTAGTTCATCATCTCAAGTGCAAAATCAACAAGTGGATAGTTCATCATCTCAACCAAGTGATCAATCAAGTGCAAGTGCTCCAACCAACCAATGTTGCAAGAGATCATCCATTGGATTCTATCATTGGTGATATCTCAAGAGGTGTACAAACAAGATTAAGATTGGCATTATTTTGTGAACACTTCTCATTTGTGTCTTCCATTGAACCTAAGAAGATAGATGAAGCTTTGTTGGATGTTGATTGGGTGAATGCTATGCATGAAGAGCTAAATAACTTTACAAGAAATCAAGTATGTGAGTTAGTTGAGAGGCCTAAGGATCATAATGTGATTGGAACTAAATGGGTCTTTCGCAACAAGCAAGATCAAGATGGGATAGTTGTAAGGAACAAAGCAAGATTAGTGGCTCAAGGTTACACTCAAGTTGAAGGTCTTGACTTTGGAAGAACATATGCCCCGATTGCAAGATTGGAAGCAATTAGGATCTTGTTAACCTATGCTTGTGCCCACAACATCAAGTTGTACCAAATGGATGTGAAAAGTGCATTTCTAAATGGGTACATCAATGAGCTTGTGTATGTTGAGCAATCTCCTGATTTTGAAGATGAGAAGATATCCAACCATGTCTACAAGTTGAGAAAGGCTTTGTATGGTTTGAAGCAAGCACCAAGAGCATGGTATGAGAGATTTTCTACTCTCTAATGGATTTAAGATGGGCAAGGTTGACACCACTCTCTTCACCAAGAAGCTAGGCAATGACTTGTTTGTGTTGCAAATTTATGTTGATGACATTATTTTTGGATCAACCAATCAAGATTTTTGTGAGGAGTTTGGAAAGACGATGGCAAGTGAATTTGAGATGTCTATGATTGGAGAGCTTAGTTACTTCCGTGGTCTACAAATCAAGCAATTAAAGAGTGGCACATTTGTGAGTCAAGGCAAGTACATCAAAGACATGCTTAAGAAGTTTAGCATGGATGATGCTAAAGCAATTAGTACACTAATGGGGACAAATGGAAGCTTGGATAGTGATGCTAGTGGCAACATGGTGGATCAAAAGATGTATCGGTCTATGATTGGAAGCCTACTCTATGTGATCGCATCAAGACTGGATGTGATGTTTAGTGTATGCATGCATGCTAGATTTCAATGTAGGGTTATGAGGATGCTACGCTAGCCGGAAAACAAAAATTTCGACCTCATAAACTAGGATCTACTGCTAGTTATAGCTCACGGGATTACCACTAGACGCGCAGGTGCAGTGGAAGCAACTCAATGTAGTCGAACGCATCGTAGCAGTGCCGTGCAGTTGCAAGGTCGTCCGTATGTCCGTCCCCTTCGAGCAGTTCGTCCTTGTGCTCCAGATGTAGCACCTCTGAGGTATCCACACGTATAGGGAGGAAGCGTCGTGCCTCTGGACTGTTAGGTCCGCGAGGAGCAACAGGCGCGGGCGTAGGATGGGCGGCGG
The DNA here is from genome assembly GCF_019320115.1 of Miscanthus floridulus. Lineage (NCBI taxonomy): Eukaryota > Viridiplantae > Streptophyta > Magnoliopsida > Poales > Poaceae > Miscanthus > Miscanthus floridulus. The sequence goes on from NC_089584.1 coordinate 49,007,189, forward strand.
CGGCTGCCAAAAAGGCGTGGGATACCTAACCTCGTTGCCCACCCACTTATTTATAGGCGTCCCTAATGAGCTCCCGAGTTGGAGGCTCATTAGTAACCCTAAGCCTTGTCTAACTCGGATCCAATCTGAATTAGGCTTCTAGCTCCTTAAGCGTGTGACCCTATGGGTTCACGCACACATAGACATGGCTCGAGTACTCCTACTCGGCCATTAGTTGATAGTGGCCTCTAGCAAGGCATGTCAACTCCTATGTGTACGCAAAGATCATATCAGACGAACCACCACAAAACCACATACTTGTTATTCCCTTGCCTCATGATATTTGGTCCAACTCATAGGTTAACACTTAACCCAAGCATGGCCATGCATTTCTTTATCTAATCATTAGAGTGATCCAGTGATATCTCTCTCATATATAGAGAGGGGCAAATTCCATCTTGATTGTCTATGTCTCATAGCATGTTTCCCGACAAACCCGAAAACCACCTTTATAACTACCCTATTACGGAGTAGCATTTGATAGTCCCTGAGTAGGTCGTTTCACATCTTGAATACATACAACAATCTTAGGTCTAAGGACATAACATACATGACATGAATAGAGATAATAACAACATCTCACGTTGGGTCAGTCCAGCCCCATGTCATACATGTGCTCACATTATTAGTTTGACATCTCTATGTCTATGACTTGTGAAACATAGTCATCAACTAATAATGTGTTGATCCATTATTCATGTGTGTCCTCACACGAACTCTGACCAGGGACAACATTAGAATAACTATACAAGTAAAAGAGTTTCACAAACAATTCACATAATTGCTAATCGATACAAGTTGTCTTTAATGGAAATTCAATGAACTCATAATATATCATGGATACAAGGCAATATAATCATCTCTATGATTATCTCTAGGGTATACTCCCAACAATCTCCCACTTGCACTAGAGTTAATCTCAAAGATATCTAATACCCATAGCTCTCATGTGCGCCTCATGCTTAGGCTGTGGAAGAGCCTTTGTCAAAGGATCTGCAACATTCAAATCTATGTGTATCTTGCACATCTTGATCTCATCTCATCTAACGAACTCTTGAATGAGGTGAAATTTCTACAGTACATTTTTGTTCTTTTGGTGATTCCTTGGCTCCTTAGCCTGCGCAATTGCCCCATTGTTGTCACAATGTAGATTCAATAGACTGGACGTATTCAAAAACACACCAAGTTCAATGAGGAACCTCCTCATCCAAACACCTTCCTTCGTAGCTCCAGAAGCTACAATGTACTCGCCCTCTGCTATAGAATCAGTCACCATCTCCTGCTTGGAACTTTTCCAACTTACAGCACCACCATTTATTGTGAACACAAAACCTGATTGAGAATGTGAATCATCCGTGTCAGTTTAGAAGCTAGCATCGGTGTAACCATTTATAATGAGCTCCTCCTCACCTCCATAGATTAGGAACACATCTTTAGTCCTTCTCAAGTACTTAAGAATGTTTTTAACAAGTGTCCAGTGACTCTCTCCTGGATCAGCTTGGTACCTGCTCGCAACACTTAGAGCATATGAGACATCTAGGTGAGTACATATCATGGCGTACATGATGGAACCAACTACCAAGGAGTATGGAACCTTACTCATGCGCTTCCACTCATCAGCTGTCAAAGGACACTGTTTATCGCTAAAGCGCATACCATATGACATAGGCAAGAACCCTTTCTTGGACTGTTCCATGTTGAATCATTTCAACACCTTGTCAATGTACATATCTTGGCTTAATCCTATAAGCCTCTTTGATCTATCTCTATAGATCTTGATGCCCAAAATGTATGCTGCTTCTCCTAAATCCTTCATAGAAAAATTATTATTCAGTGAAGTCTTTACGAATTGCAACATAGGAATGTCATTCCCAATCAATAATATGTCATCCACATACAAGATTAGAAATACAACAGTGCTCCCACTTTCCTTGTTGTAAACACAAAGTTCTTCTTCATTCTAATGGAAGCCAAACCCTTTGACCACTTCATCAAAACGAATGTTCCAACTCTGAGATGCTTGCTTTAACCCATAAATGGATTTTCTGAAGCTTGCAAATTTTTCCAGCATTGTTTGGATCAACAAAACCTTTGGGCTGTATCATATACACGTCCTCATCCAAATTTCCATTTAGAAAGGTTGTTTTAACATCCATCTGCCATATCTCATAATCGAAATAAGCAGCTATTGCTAGAATGATCCGGATAGATTTAAGCATCGCTACCGGTGAGAAAGTCTCGTCGTAGTCAATTCCTTGAACTTGCCGAAAACCCTTTGCAACAAGTTGAGCTTTATAGATGTGAACGTTTTCATCCATATCCTTTTTTTTATAGATCCATTTGCACTCTATGGGTCTAACCCCATCAGGCGGGTCAACCAAGTTCCAAACTTGATTGTTTCCCATGGAATCTATCTCAGATCTCATGGCACTTTGCCATTTCTCGAAATCTGGGTCCATCATTGCTTCCGCATAAGTCATAGGTTCATCATCATCTAACAATAACAAATCCCCATGCAACTCACGGATTCTTGCTGACCTTTGTGGTTGTGGTGGTGTTTCTCTTGCCATGGGTATCTCAACTTGTTCTGCTACATTAGCATCACTCGTAGAGTCCTTCCCAACTGGCTCATCTTGAACTTCTTCAAGATACACCTTCTGACCACTTTTCTCTCTTTTGAGAAACTCTTTCTCTAAGAAAACACCGTTCCGAGCAACAAACACTTTGCCCTTTGATCAGTTGTAGAAGTAATACCCTAAAGTTTCCTTCGGATATCCCACAAAAAAGCATTTGTCTGATTTGGGTGTTAGTTTATCTATCATAAGTCATTTGACATAAACCTCACAACCCCAAATTTTTAGAAAAGACAAACTAGGACTCTTACCAGTCCACATCTCATGTGGTGTCTTAACTACTGACTTAGATGGTACCCTATTCAATGTGAAAGCGACTGTTTCTAGAGCGTATCCCCAAAATGGTAACGGTAGGTCTGACTGGCTCATCATAGACCGAACCATGTCCAACAAAGTCCGATTACATCACTCAGACACGCCATTTCTCTAAGGCGTTCTAGGTGGCGTAAGCTGTGGAACAATTCCGCAACTCTTTAGATGATTGCTAAACTCGTGGCTCAAATATTTGCCTCCATGATCAGATCGCAAAGCCTTAATTTTCTTGCCGCGTTGATTCTCTACTTCACTCTGAAACTCCTTGAACTTTTCAAATGTCTTAGACTTATGTCTCATTAAGTAGACATAGCCATATCTACTAAAGTCATCAGTGAAGGTTATGAAGTATTGGAATCCGCCTCTTGCTGTCGTACTCATTGGTCCGCACACATCAGTATGTATGAGTTCCAGCAAGTCTGCCGCCCTCTCAGGAAAACCTATGAAAGGCATCTTGGTCATCTTGCCCAGCAGGCAAGCCTCACATGTCTCGTATGATTCAAAATCAAGCGAAGTTAAAAGCCCATCAGAATGGAGCCTCTTCATGCAATTCTCACTTATATGACCTAAACGATAATGCCACATATAGGTAGGACTTAACTCATTAAGCCGAGGCTTTTTAGCACTTATATTATAGACAGGAGCATCTTCAAGATTTAAAATAAATAACCCATTCACAATGGATGCAGAAGCCACAAACATGCCATTTTTAGAGATCACACAACCATTGTCTTTACTCGCAAATGAATAACCATCCTTCATCAAACATGAAGGTGACATAATGTTTTGACTTAAACTAGGAACAAAATAACAATTATTCAACTCCATAATAAATCCTGACAGGAGGTGGAGTTGCATCGTCCCGACGTTCAATGCAGCAACTCTTGCATTATTGCCCACACGGAAATCAACTTATCCCTTTTCCACGCTTCTACTTCTTATCATTCCCTGCATCGTATTGCAAATATGAGCAACCGATCCGGTATCAAATACCCAAGAATTAATATAAGAATTAGCAAAGAAAATATCTGTAACATAAACAACAAGTGTACAAGCTGCGGGAGTACCTTTACTGCCGTGATCCTTTATGAAAGCACTCAGCATCAGCAGTTGGTCCAGCCTTGGGCACAGGTGGGTTTGGCTTAGAGATCTCATCTTTAGCCTTGCCCTTTTTCTTCTTCCAAGAATTGCCCTTCTTCTTAAACTTAGGCTTGTTTTGGACCGCCATCACATGGCTACTGCCAGCACCTTTCTTGATGTTAGCCTCTGCTATTTTAAGCATGCCACATAATTCATTCAAGCCCTTATCCACCCCATGCATATGGTAGTTCGTGATGAAATTTCCATAGCTAGGCGGAAGAGACGCGAGAACAAAATCAGTAGCTAATTCAGGGCCAATTGGGAAGCCCAGCTTCTCCAACCTCTGAGTGTAACCAACCATTTTGATCACATGTGGCCCAACTGCTACGCCCTCTGCTAGCTTGGTTTCAGCAAAAGCCTTTGAGACATTGAACCTTTCAGTCCTGGCTTGAGTCTAGAACATATCATTGAGCGCCACGATCATATCGTGCGCTACATAGTTATTGTCTAACTGCAACTGCAGATCTAGTTCCATACAAGCAAGAATAAGGCAACTCACTTCAAGATCAACATCACATGCTTTCTTGTAAGTGTTTTTCTCTGCAGCAGGTGCATTATCAGCAGGCTCATCTGGTATTGGGGTGTCTAGATTTTCTTCCTTTTTCTTAGCCCTGAGAACAATTCTCAGGTTGTGGATCCAATCCGCATAGTTTGTTCCATTCAACTTATCTTTCTCAAGAATTGAACACAAAGTAAATGGTAGATTGCTAGGCGCCATTTATCTACAACAAAAGTAATGCAAAATACTAAGACAATGTATCCAAGACAGAGTAAACAATATTAAACCTTTAATATAATATACTCCCACTAAAATCAATATCCCTCTATTGAAACTTAGTGATTCAAGACCCACAACTAACAAGTCTACTAGTGTGCTTTAGCATCACCGCTAGAAGACGTGGTAGATTGGTAAGCAACTCTTTGCTAATCATATCACATATGACTCTTGTTGTTCGGTAGCATCTCTATGCTTTGGTGCCCAACTACTCATGCTCCAAGGTCCCTAACCATTAGGATGACCTTGTCCAAGTAACCAACCCTTCTGCTGTAAGTATCCGATACGAACCTGTCTAGTCAAGGAAAACCAGTGGCACCCTAATTTCATAGACCCACCACCGATTGTACAAGACACATGATAGTGTAAGGCTTGGGGAAGTATTTTAACTTAAACATTGCCGAGGGATCGTTCTACTTCACCATTGCATGTAGACAAAAACATTATCTCACGTGAAAGTAGAACATAGTAAGAACGACATTAACACATATATGACATGGTATAGCCCAATGTTCCTTTGGGGATCTCCATCTCCATCGAACTGTTCCTCATGATGATCTCCATCTCCATGATCCATGTATGCCATCCTTCAGTGATGATTCCACCAAGACTAGCTATCACTAACACAAGGCAGTGAAGAAAATTACATAGTCACGGATAGGATCATCACAGTTTGGCATGCAGACCATTACATCAAATTGACAATATCTTTGTGGCTCCAGCCATATTGTCATACTCACGACATGCAAGCCATGAATTAATTACATACATGCATCACATACACATAAGGGCTATACCAGTCACAAATTCCTGTAAAACAGAGTTAACCAATTCCGACGTCTAATCTTAAAACACCAAAAACACCATCTTCCCGGCCATTTTTCACAAATCTAATTTCAGCAAAATTGTCAAAGGGGGTGAGAATTGGATGTAATTTTTTTTCTGTACAATTTTCATATGGAGTTCGTCTCAATCCGAGGTCGTATGCAAAAGTTATGGCTGTTTTACCGAACAACACTTTTTCTTGCACCCCGGCGCTCGGCAGTAGATCCAATCTATCACCGTTGCACATCACATGCACTCGGCACTTGACCTAGGTTTGATTCAATCAATCTGATTGATCTCTATCTTGCCATGACTGGATTTACATGTATCACTTAACTCGGATGGCGGAATTCTGACCGGTACGAGTAGATCGTTACAAGACCAACATGGTAAAATCACGAACCATGATCTACTGCTTTGATACCATTAACATGTATCACTTAACTCGGATGGCGGAACTCATCTACAACTGCGCATATCTCCATACGCACTCATCTAAACCAATAACAACATAGTAAACGGCTTTGATACCATTGTAGGGTTATGAGGATGCTACGCTAGCCAAAAAACAAAAATTTTGACCTCATAAACCAGGATCTACTGCTAGTTATAGATCACGAGATTACCACTAGACGCGTAGGTGCAGCAGAAGTGACTCGATGTAGTCAAACACGTCGTAGCAGTGTCGTGCAGTTGCAAGGTCATCCGTACGTCCATCCCCTTCGTGCAGTTCATCCTTATGCTCCAGATGCAGCACCTCCGAGGTATCCACATGTATAGGGAGGAAGCATCGCGCCTCTAGACTGGTAGGTCCACGAGGAGCAGCAGGAATGAGCGTAGGATGGGCGGCAGCGGCTGCCAAAAAGGCATGAGATACCTAACCTCGTTGCCCACCCCACTTATTTATAGGCGTCCCTAATGAGCTCCCGAGTTGGAGGCTCATTAGTAACCCTAAGCCTTGTCTAACTCGGATCCAATCTGAATTAGGCTTCTAGCCCCTTAAGCGTGTGACCCTATGGGTTCACGCACACATAGACATGGCCCGAGTACTCCTACTCGGCCATTAGTTGATAGCGGCCTCTAGCAAGGCATGTCAACTCCTATGTGTACGCAAAGATCATATCAGACGAACCACCACAAAACCACATACTTGTTATTCCCTTGCCTCACCATATTTGGTCCAACTCATAGGTTAACACTTAACCCAAGCACGGCCATGCATTTCTTGATCTAATCATTAGAGTGATCTAGTGATATCTCTCTCATATATAGAGAGGGGCAAATTCCATCTTGATTGTCTATGTCTCATAGCATGTTTTCCGACAAACCCGAAAACCACCTTTATAACTACCCTGTTACGGAGTAGCATTTGATAGTCCCTGAGTAGGTCGTTTCACATCTTGAATACATACAACAATCTTAGGTCTAAGGACATAACATACATGACGTGAATAGAGATAATAACAACATCTCACGTTGGGTTAGTCCAGCCCCATGTCATACATGTGCCCACATTATTAGTTTGACATCTCCATGTCTATGACTTGTGAAACATAGTCATCAACTAATAATGTGCTGATCCATTATTCATGTGTGTCCTCACATGAACTCTGACCAGGGACAACATTAGAATAACCATACAAGTAAAAGAGTTTCACAAACAATTCACATAATTGCTAATCGATATAGGTTGTCTTTAATGGGAATTCAATGAACTCATAATATATCATGGATACAAGGCAATATAATCATCTCTATGATTATCTCTAGGGCATACTCCCAACATTCAAGCCTCACTAAGAGAGTCACTTGAAGGCAACAAAGAGAATATTGAGGTACTTGAAGCATACACAAAATTTTGGATTGTGGTATCCCAATGGAGCTAGATTTGAGTTGCATGGATATTTAGACTTTGATTATGCGGGATGCAAAGTTGAGAGAAAGAACACATCGGGCATATGTTAACTATTGGGAAGATCACTTGTGTCTTGGTCATCAAAGAAGCAAAATAGTGTAGCACTTCCAATCACCAAAGTAGAATACATTTTGGCCGGTAGTTGTTGTGCTCAATTAGTTTGGATGAAGGCTACTTTGAGTGACTTTGGAATCAAATTCAAATAAGTGTCATTGCTATGTGACAATGAGAGTGCCATGAATCTCACCAATAACCCGATTCAACATTCAAGAACAAAGCACATAGATGTCTGCCATGATTTCATAAGAGATCACCAATAAAAAAGGGACATTTGCATTGAGAGTGTGGGCACCGATGATCAACTTGCTGATATCTTCACCAAGCCACTTGATGAGAAGAGGTTTTGCAAGCTAAGGAATGAATTGAACATACTTGACTTCTCAAATATGTGTTGATGCACCCCCATCATATGACATGCATCTTCTTCGAGCAAAGCAAGGTAAAGCTGAGTGACATGTCATTCATCCATTGCTAAGGACATGTTTAGTGCATCTAGTCATTCCTATCTTGTCTTAGGCCCATTCATGAAAATCAATTGAATTTGATGCTTGTATGGTACCACTATTGCTTCTATGTTTGAAATAATCTAGTGGTAGCATATGACATGTTTGTGAGCTTGTGAACCTAGTGTTTAATCTAGAAATGAGCTATAAGTGTTTAACTCAACATGGTGCATGATAACCCTTATTTGGAGGTGTGAAGAAGCTTGCCCTTGGATCAAACTGAGTTAAATATCTTTTGCAAGTGATCTAGATTGAACCAAATTAGAAAAATAATCCTCACTTCACATGGTTTCACCCTAACCTATCTAGAATTTAAGCTCACCTTTTGTGCTAATTGTTGACAAAGGGGAGAGAATTCACAAAGATAATAAGAGATAGGGGGTGCAAACAAATGAAATGATATTATAAGGGTATCAATTAAAATTTGAAGCACACAAGTAGGGGGGGCAAGCTCATAAACTTGTATGTTACATTGGTATGTGCATTACATATGTTTGCTTGCAGGCACAAGTTCTAAATTCCCTATTTATGCTTGTGTGGTGTATGCTAGATTGTAGAAAATGATTGATGAAATAAAAACTAGCATGCAGAAGAATAGGAAGAGTAATTAGACTTATCATGTAAAAACTAGACCCTTTCATATAATGTTGATCTCATGGGGTTTTCTAGTTTTTGTGAATGTCTAGTTACTAATAGTGCTAAGGATGGTGTATATTGGCAACTCTGATTGGTATCATGCTTCAAAGGTCCATTCTTTACACCTTAGCATCATTTGGTAGCTATTACTCTCTCAAACTTCTAATCCATGCATATGTGTAAGCTTTCAAATCCAAACTCTTAGCCCATATGTAGGGGGAGCTAATACTACCAATTTGGGTTGATGAAACTTGTCCATAATCTTTACACATGGTGATATGCTTGGGCAAGCAATATGAATCCAAAAAGATTTAATTAAATATCTTTGTAAATAGGTTGTCATGAATTACCAAAAAGGGGGAGATTTAAAGCCCTAGTTTAGTTTTGGATAATTGATGAAACCTAGGACAAACCTTTGATCTAAGTGTGTGAATTAGATAACGTGGTCCAACTCAAGTGGTGAAGCTAAATGATGGCCATGGTGAAGGTGATGGCTCACATTTGGAAAAGAAGAAAGAGAAAAACAAAAATGGTCTCAAGGCAAAGGTATAATGATAGGAGCCATTTTTGGTTTGCACTCAAGATGCCATAGAGGGTGTGAGTGATTTAGGATCGATAGCCGTACTATAAAGAGGGGAAATCTTTGGCTAAATGGTTTATCAAGTGCCACTAGATGACATAATTCACGCATTGCATTTAAGAACCTAGTGTGCTAACTTCTAACACTTGTAAAATGCTTGTCAAAATGCTAACACACATGCACTATGGTGAGACACTTTGTGGTTGGCAACTTGGAAGCAAGGGTGCTGAGAAAAGTTTGAAACGTGCTGGTCATAGAGTGACCGGACGTGTCCGACATAGAGACCGGATGCGTCCGGTATTCACTCAGGCACGGGCAGGCAGACATGATCGGACATGTCCGGTATTGGGACCGAACGCGTTCAGTATTTGACCCCAGCGTGAGCAGCTAAGGCAGGGATGACCGGACGTTGGGCTGCGTTCGTTCGCATTCGATCTAATGCATCAGGTCATGCCCACCTCTTGGTGTAGTTTTTGATCATGACCGGACTCTAAGTGTAACAAGTGACCTGACATTTAGCGTCGTGTTCGGTCAGAAGATGCAAAATGCATGGTAGTGAGCACCTGACACAGGATGTGTCTGGTCGACTATACTGGATGTGTTCGGTCGGTCCAGAGGCACTCTGGGAGCTTTCTGGACACGACCTGAGGCTACCTCTCCTACGTGATGCTGTCTCTCCTACATCCGGTTATTTTCAAGCATCATGTCTGATCATGTCTGCCAATGTGCGCAGAAAAGAGCCATTGGGTGCCAATGACTATTAACTTTGAAAAGGGACATGTGGCTACTGTCCGGTTGCCATACCAAACACATCTAGTTAGTACGCAACAAGCCCAGTGAAAGGGTATAACAACTCTATTCATTTCAGGACTCTATAAATAGAGCTTGGCCGGCTTTGACTCAACACTCTTGGCACTTTGACATACTTGACATCCTTGTGAGCCTAAGAAAACACCTCCCACTCATCTCCATCTTTGATTCATCATCATAGTGAGACTGGAAGTGATTCCTAGTGCATTTGCTTGAGTGATTGCATCTAGTGGTATTTGGGGATCATTGTGGCTGTGGAATTCTTGTTACTCTTGGTGGTTGCCGCCACCTAAATGGCATGGAGCAGCGGAGGAGCTTAGGCACGTGTTGGTGATTATTCGTGGCTGGCTCTAGTGATTGTGGGGGTCTTGTACCTTCCCTGGTGGAGAGCCAAAAGGTAACTCTAGTGAATTGCTCGTGTCAATTAGTTATCTCACTTGTGGGTAGGTTCTTGTGGTGTCCAATTGTGTGGACGAGGTTCATGTAACACCTCTTAGCCATTGAACCACCAAGTGTTGGTCAACACAACGAGGACTAGCGTGCTGGCAAGCACATGAACCTCAGGAGAAAAATTGGTTATCTCTTTGTTGACGGCAGTTAACAACCATTATAAACCATCAATATGACATGCATAAGGGCATAAATATAATCACCAATGAAGGCCTAGGGGGTTAAACTAACAAATTCCATGAGTTTTGGTGAATCTATATTTTCTATAGGGTTTATCTAGAAAACCGTTAAGGTGGACCTATATGTCAGATTTAATCATGCTTATCCACAGCGAAAACGACCTCAGAAGGTTCTAGAAGACTCGAGAGGACTCCACACTAAAGCGAAGGGCGAGACGCCGCCAGGTGGGCCCAGCTGGCCCCACCTATAGGCCAGCCAGCCCCTAGGCCCCACCTATCAGCCTCTCGTTGTTATGTCGGTTCTCCATCGCCTCCTAGATTGCATCTACATCGTTTATTCAAGTTAGTTTGATCCAAGGGCTCAGGATTGATGCTCTGGCCTATATATACCAGCCCCTACCCCTCCCTCTAGCATTGCATAAGTCATTTGAGAAGACAGAAACCCTAATCATCCTTAGAGCTCCACTATATTCTAGGACATAGCTAGTTAGGCTAGGTCTAGAGAGAGGCAAGCAGGCTTCGCTTGGATTCTTGATCTTGTCAAGAGCGTGGTTTGTTATAATCTTTGTACCCCCCTCTCTTTTGTATCTCTCATTATTTTTATATGTTTGCTACAATTGTTATGACAACATTGGTATTCACAATATTCATGTTCTTAATTATAATGTTCACTGTCTACTTTGATTATATACTTAGTATAGCTAGTTTATCATTATGTTTATGCATAAGTTCATATAGCGCTTGCTCTGGTGTACACGGGGTGAGTGGTCGACATTGTGTAAGCGTGGTGCTTATATGTTGTTTACCTATGGATACACCCTATATTCCGGGTCATGTGGTAGATCATGGATGTGACACTCCCATTGAGTCCTTTGTAGTTCACTCCCCGAATATAGGTGCAAGTGGGGTCCGGTTACGAAGGAAGAACAAGCTCTGTTCTTAATCTTCCTTAGTAATATCCCTTATGTGTAGATATAAAGATGACCTTAGCCATGACTACTAGCTGTAATTGCACTAATCAATGTATGCTTTGACTTATAATTAAGAATGACTTAGGAATTATTCTTTTAATATTCTGCTTAACCATGCTACTGCCATAGAAAGGAGTACTCTAGGTGATTTATCATTAATCCATACTTATCATATACATAATTTATCCTATGACTTACCCCTATTGTGAGTAGAATATTGGTTATGGTTTACTTCTCCATCAAAAGTATAAGTTATCAATACATGTTCTTGCTAGACCTTCCCTGTCATAAAAATATAAATAACGATATCTATAATACTCTTGGGTAAAGTGTTGTAATTGTATATTATCTGTGCGCTTGCACATTCCTTTCATTAATATATATTCTTTCTAGTCACATGAAATATTAAAGTACTTCTTAGTGTCATTCTATAAGTGGCACTAGGTAGTACCAACAAGCATTTCTGGCACCAACACTAGGGATGATGACTTAATAAAAGATGCTAAGGAATGTAAACAACATAGGGTGACAACTTAAAACAAGTGACACGTAATAAATACCAACACTCTTGCCCTTTGGTATTCTTTCGGTGATTGAATTGATATTTATCTTGTGATTGGTTCACTCCTCTACGTGATGGTATAATCACCCTACTCACTCGTTTACATTCCCGCAAACTAGTTGTAGCAAGCTCTTTAGTGTAGCTAGAATTGAGAGCTTGCTTTGTAGCTTAAGATCATCTAGTGGACCTCTTAAGTGTAGCAAGTGTGAAAGCTCTTAGTGAGTAGTGACTTAGCCATTTGTGTGCCTAGTGATTATAGTAACTAGAATTGTTGGATAGGTGGTTTGCAATCCTTGTAGACCTAGAGCAAGTTTTCATTTTGCTATTTGTCATACTAATCAAATTGTTCTAGTGATCTTGTAGATTTTTAAATAGGCTATTCAGACCCCTCTTGCCATATTAGGACCTTTCAGTGAGGCACGTCGATCTTGATGACGCTATCCATGAAGATGAGTGCATTGGCAATAGTGTCACTGACTACGGGCATGCCACTCTTAGGGCACTAACATCGAAGGCATCGGCCGCTTGGTGCGAGTGCTTCGACCATGGGAGCATTGCCTGTGGGAGCACCGATAATGGGGCCGAGCATGGCTATCTCGTGTGGCCGCAGCGCACTAGTGATGGTATCGAGCGCAACTATCTTGTGAGCATGGGCTAGGGGGAGCCACTGAGGGGGGCAACCATGGTTAGTAGACGGGTCGACTATTTATGGGAAGAAGAAATATGCGGTAGAGAGGATGATAAATATTAGGCTAACAACGACACGGTCACTTGTTAGGAACATTTATCCTAGATTCAATGTCCTCCAACCAAACACCAAGATTTTTTGCTATTTTGGCCTGTTTTGGGGATTTCTTGAAATTCTAATCACCACCGGCTGGTAGTATGAACCGACTGCAATGAGAATGGCATCACCGTCAACAACTCACTATTGAGGACGAAAACCGACTGTGATGGGATTTATGAACCAGCTATGATAGGTCTGAATGTAGTAGTGGTTCTTCCTTTGTTCATCTTTTTTGAGAGAGAGGGAGAGAGTGGAGAATGAGAGAGGGGGTGAGAGATGGGGCTAATTCTACTGAATAGATGTTCAAATTCATGATGGTGTCCACTAGGAGAGAGTGGAGGATAGCTCACTTCCCACTCAACTCTGTTTAACTAAATTTTCGACGGGCAGTCCATCAATATTGACAAACACTCCATTAGTTCCCTGACTTTGAGGATTTGATCTGACATTTGGCATTGGGTCCACTCTTATATGTTCTTAAGGTGATCAAGCATAGTTGGAGAGACCCAAAAGGTTAACTAACATCTTCTAGAGATTACTCCTTGTGAGGTCAATTTCAGGTTGACCATGGTTGACTTGAGTTGTCTCAGGACAGTTGACGAAGTTGATTGGCGAATTTGGAGTCTTTGTCCTAGTACAAAGCAACAGGGATCTCCACAAGAGATTGACAAAGTGATCCTAGAGGAGTTCAAAGATTTCAATAAGGTGGTCATCAAGAATGTTTTATTAAAAGTTTTAGTTGAAACGACTTCATTACCGTCGATCGAAGCTTGGTCACCTCCTAAAGCTGCATTACTATTCGACCAAAGCTTGGTAGTTGTCTCTTGGTGTTGACGAAGTGGCAAAGAAGCAGATCAACAGTGGCAGATGCTGCTGCTCTAGGGTTTTGCATGTGGGAGCTCTTGGCCATGACTGAGGTTGAGTGAGGGCTCAATGGAGGTGGTGTGATGCGGTGGAGCAACTTTTATAGCCCCTTGATGAACAAGAAAGGAAGGGAGAGACCAAAGCTAGATTCAGTTCGAATGTAACGACCCATGTCATTCCAATCTCAGCTCTTGATCAATGATCCTCTGAGAAATTCCCAATTTAATTTCTCAAGGACCTCGAGTGATGTTTCATCAAAACTTGGTTTCATTTGTAAGTGCTAGTGCTTCAATTCATGGTTCAGCCTGGCTTAGTTCGTCAAGTCAACTCGCGAACAATGGCGCTCAAACTAGGAATTTATATCAGAAGTTAACTTTCGAAGGATTGTAATCAAGGTTCATTATCCTTCTCTGAGTAAGGTTGTATCTCTTGGATCACAACATTGGCCCCAATGCCAATTTACCTAATTCTTAGTTCAATTCTTCCAAGACAGCAAATTAGCGAACGGTCCACTGGAATGATCGGACCCTCCATCAATTTGTTGTTCTAGTGGACCGTCCACCAAAATTGTAGAGACATTAAATTGGGTGGAGAGTGAGCTGTTTTCCACTCATGGGGTGTGGCCCACAAGTCAGCATGAGTTGGATATATTTCCCAATAGCTGAGCCTCAGCTCCACTCCACTCCCCTCTCGTTTCACTCACTCCCTCTCTCTCTCTAGAATGAAGAACAAGAGAAAGGAAAGGATGAATTAGAGTGAGAAAGTGGAAGAAGAGAAGAAGAGAAGAGACATGAAGGATACAAAGGGCAACAAGATCAACTCTAGATCAAGAACTCAAGTTTCACCAAATCCCTCATGTCATGGTTAGCTCAAGAACTCTCTTTTCTCATTATCTTGAGCTCAATCCTCAAACCCTAACTCAAGTTTCTCTCATTGCATGGATGGATCATGAGGATTGCAAGATGACTCATCATCCCAAGAGTAAGATCAGGAGTTGATACAACTTAATCCTCTCAAGTTTTTCTCTCATATGGATTTATGGAACTTTTGCAAGAAATCTTGGAATCCATCTCTTTGGCTTGTAAGTAAGGATGTCAAGTGCTCAATCTTCAACCTTGGTGACAAGGGAACTCACCAAAATCCCAAGCTAAGTTGTCATGCCCAATCTCAATCTTCTCAATCTCTTTTGTTGAGGATTTCTAAGTCAATCCTTGAATCACTAGTTGCACTTGTTAGCCATAGCTCAAACCCTAGCTATCTTGAGCCTAGCAAGCTACCTAAACCATTCTAGGAATATCTTACACATGCATTATTGGTATTTTTAAATGCACACAGAAAAATCCGCAAGCATGCGAATATCGTTGTAGCTTTCACCTAGGAGTATTCCAAGGTATTATATTTATCCACAAGGAAACAATGGTTAAAGAAGTTTATAGTTCACCATCATGTATCTACTAACTAGTATACCGACTAGACTAAAGTGGGGGTAAGTGTTGATAATGATAAGAGTTATGTATAATGACACATAGGAGAATTCCATGGTAAAATAAAAAAGCAGTCAAGCTAAATTAAGAGGACAACGGGTGAGTTTCAAGGTTTCTAAATACTTCTCTATTACTTTGGTTCTATTTTAGTTTAGACTAGAAGGTATAACTAAATCATGGGTAGATATAGCGATCACACACAATAACACTTTGGAGCAGCAGTACCTTCCCAACTCTCGAGGGGGGTGAGAAAGCATAGTTAGGGCAAGGCTGCCTAAAGCTCTATGAACACCAATCCAAACGTGGTGGATTACAAAGGCTTGACAGAGCTATCACCTCTGGGGCTACCACAACTAACCATGAGATTGAGCGCAAACTCAGGTAACCCATAGGTTAGAGACCACGTCTACACTATTGATTACTACTCTAGCTAAGTACGATAACTAGAGCACTCGATGCGTGCGAAGATCCCATGCTAAGGTGTGACAACTATACTTAACCATACAGATGAAAGGCATAAAAGTAAATAGAGAAGATAACTATATTAAAGCATAAGTCTTGCAAAGGTAAGATACAAAGATATACCAGACCTCCCAAGATTTCCCCAGAACATGGGCATAGCTCAACTCTCCCTAACTCTCAACTTAACTATTCTACTTCTACATCTTGAGAGCATAATGGAGATTTCTCTCTTGTGGTGTTTCTTGATCTTAATGAGATTGATCTCAATTGATGGCCTTCTGGAGGAGGTTAGGGGTTGTTTTATAGGGGGAGATGTAGTAGGGGCAAGGCATTGCCATGTCATCAATCAGTGTCAACTCCCTATATCACCGATGGATGAACTAACTTCAAACCGACCTTTATTCACGGTAGAGATTCATCCTCAGAGGTGGTGGAGAGTCCATGTCAAATGGGAGACCGAACGGGCGTCCCCACTGTTCGGCCGGCCTAGAGGTGGGGCCGACTAACCTATTTCTGACCCCATCTTTTGTAGATAGGTGGGTCCACTCCCTAGGGTCATAGATATGCGTGCTTGCACATTTGTTGAGGTCAGTTTATATACTTGATGTGTATGACAATGGGCCCACTAATCCTATGAAGTAGACTGGAATCCTTACATGCTTCTAATTGACTTGCTTTGGTCCATTTTCTATGTAAATCAACCTGCATACAAATATTCACCAAGACTTGAGGAATTTGTTAGTTCAAAACCTCTAAACCTATCTTGATGTTTGGTTTTAAGGATAAATGCAGGTAAAAATGATGGTTTATAGTTGACATTAGTGATCGTCCACATGCATGAAGCCCCTATTCCTACATCTAGGCTTGAATCACCAAACCATCACTCAAAGAGTCATGAACATAGGTTATGTCGACCATTTGGCAGAGTGTCTGTCAAACCGACGGAGAGTCTGTTAATCCCAAAACTTAACCAAACTCTGCAGCTAGAGCCTTTACACCCTCTTGGAGTGAAGTGGCAGAGTGTCTGCAAAGCATAGCGGAGAGTCCACCAAATTATAAAATTAGTTCCTTGAAAACCCAAGAGCACCTAGTTTACAACGGAGTGTCCGATCCGCGACATCTCATGGAGCATCCACCAATTTATAAACTGAGAGCTCCTAGTTCTTACCAGAGTATCTATCAATTGGTACAGAGTGTCCATCGAGAATTGCTCACCAAAAAAACTAAGTTCCCAAACCAACGAAATGTTCCACGGAACAATCCGCAAGTCATGGAGTGTCCATCACATTCGACGGAGGGTCCGTCAACTCTTCTAGAGCCAAAATAGAATATGTTACTCTCAAAGTCCAACCTAGCGGAGTGTCCGCCACCTATAGCGGAGCGTCTGTCAGTTAACAGAAGATGTTGAATTGTTTAGAACCTTACCCAAGAGGTCAACAAAACTCAACCACACATATATTATAAATAGTGCAATAGTAGAGCCTAGTTAGACATCTCTTCCCAAGTTCCAATTCACAATCTCTATCTTTATCTCCTTATCGGGTTGTGCGGTTATCTCCAATCCATGTATCCTCTCTTTCAAGTTCACTTAGCTTGCGAGGACCTTGCATAAGTCATCATCGTCATCCTCAGTCATTTAGATGACATGATCAGGCAGGCACCTCACTACTATGAACCCTATTTTGGATGCTCACTACTTGTCTCATTATGAGTTATGCATTTCATTCAAAATTAATTAATAACTAATGTTGTTCCCTTAACTTAGAATTACTCACTTAATCCTAGCCCTTATTCAACTAATGGATTGAGATTCCTTTAATGCTTAGCTGCTTAGCTTTGTTAGAAGTCGAGTGTGAGAAGGGAACTCACTCTCACGTGTGTAGGATGCTACATCAGGCTAATTAATTACTAAAACTTGCAAGGGTGACAACTTACCTATTTACTCAATGTAACTAAGGACCCATCCTAATTCAATATTTTAACTTGATGATCAATTTGATAATCTCTACTCATGCGAGGGGTAAGGTAACTGTGAGTGTGGGATCTCAAGTGATGTAGCTCATGGAGTAATTAAGGATCATTCATTAGGATAGTGAGTCAGAGTAACCACCTGTACAGACCACATGTCACATATGGGGGTGACAAGCCAAGTAACTAATTGCAACCGGTGTATCCGTGAAACTAGCACGAAGGTGGCGCTGGGTAGATGGAATGAGCCATTGTAGACCCATTGTAGTGATCATGGTTACACTTGTTCATGAAATTAATTATCATGTTGATCACTTTAAATATGCTATTCATTACTACCTGCTATGCACTTACAATTGCTAATTAAATAAATTATGAATCATGAGCATGCCATTCTTTAATAAACGCCATGCTTTTCTGCAAATGTACAAATACCTGATAATTTCCTTTTGGATCCACCAAATATTTATATGTTGGAATTAAGTCTTGCGAGTACGAAATGTACTCGCGGTGCTGCCATTAAGATGTTTGCAGGTACTTCGGCTAGATGACATTTGAGCCATGCTCAATAGGTCAAAGGATAGTAGACCTTGGAATGGACGATTCCAATGTGAGCTGCAAGTTAAATCTGATGTTCGTATAAGAGTGATTAGAAGAGATCAACTATAGAATGGGTTAATCTAAGTTGTAACATCATTAATTATATATTCAAATTATAATGATTATGGCGGTTTTGAATTTAAATGTAACTTTGTCATGGGATGAAAGCATCTAGGCCCCTAGTTCAGTTTTGGTGATTAATGACTACACAAGATTACCATGACTAATGTGTGTTTTGTAGAGGCATTACAAGTTAGGTCATGGTAAAGGTGATTGATTGGGCAATTATGGTATTCATGCCCCTAATGATGGAATCATTTTGGTTTTCAAAGGATGGACGACAAGGTTAAGGATGGACTTGTTCTAAGTGTTGTTTGGCATTGAGAGACACTTAGATTAGTTGTAGGTGTTTACACCAAAATTTGGAAGAAGAGTCATAGGGACTCGAAAGTTCTCAAGATCATGTCATCAAGGAATCAATTACGTGCAGATCGGAACCAGCTGATTCAGATGCAAAACTGGAATCGGTTTTCTTTAGAAAGCAACAACGGATAACGACAAAGGCTATGATCGACGCCAGGACGAGGCATGTTGGACTCTACAAAAAAGGAAAAAATTAGAGTCCAAGTTATCTTAAATTAGGAATGTTTTCTCTAGGGTAAAAAATTGTGATAAGTCATGCTTAGACTGGAGTCAAGCATAGGTCCCGGATATAAATATCAAACCCCTGCTATTGTAAAAGAGACAATCAATCCAATATACAAGTCATTTACTTTTTCGGCTCCGACCACCCCTTAGGAGTAGGGATAGAGTAGATCTCGGTGAGTTCTTCAACAAGTATGACTGCATCGATCCGGTCAACCTCCACTGCTTGTTGTAAGTACCATCATGGCTTATACCTCTGTTCGTACAGCTGCATCGATCTGGTTGACCTCCAATGCGACTCTGTATAAGTTAGTTATCGATTCTTGCCTAGTTTAAGTATGGCTGCATCGATCTGGTCGACCCCACTGCATGAACTAGATCAAGGCCAAGTTATCGGCTCTATTTAAGGGTGGCATTCCTTTGGATAAATTCATTAAGTTACCGATATTGCTTATTGCTTCCATTATTTATTCAATTACAGCAATATCACTTCGCCCTATTGGGATTGATCTAGATCAGCCTTATATCCTTTTTAACCCATCGTTTGTTAATCTAAAACTGATCTAATATGTACTTTAAGCGATGAGTTATGTTTTATCGGCTGTTTTACATCAATCTTGATCGTGCATAGCATGCGGTTAAGGCGTGTTTGATCTTGAGTAGATCTATTGGTTAGCGAAAACTGTTCCATGACCCGTTATCATGGCCTGTGTGATTCTGCCTCACACCCCACTATTAGCACCATGGAGTAGGGATTGTTATTTGGTAGATCTGTTCTTGAGAGGGCATGACCTTAACTATGCGCTATGCCTAAATCGACTATTTTAGCCGATATTGAGTGCTTTCATGAATAGTTCGCATCATGAGATCATTGAAGTAGCGATAGGTTGAAAGATGTGTTAGCCCCATGATCTTTTTATTGTATTATGGCCTGCATGATTCTGTCTCATGCCCTGCTAATATTAGTAATAAGTTAGGGTCGTCAAGTCTATTGTTGTTTCTACGGCCTGCATGATTCTACCTCATGCCCCACTGGTCATAGCGATAAATGAGATCTAATATGTTCATTAGATTTATTTCTATTAAATGGTTGAATGATGATGAACTATTTCTTTTATAAAGGAGTTCGGTTACATATAGTCATTGGCTTAGCATGAACTAATTATTGTTGATATCTTTTTGCCAGTGACTAGTATTTGTTTAAACAATGACATTCATAATGATAATTGATTCTTCTTACACAACCCCATGAGCTTTAACTGATTTATTCTTATGAATATGCTGGAGTCGGCTATTTAGTCGATCTCCTTTCATATCGGCTCTTAGAGCCACACATTCAGGACTGTCTGGCAACACCAGCATGTTTCGCCCTTAATTACTGATAAGCTTTCTCTCCTTGTCAATTGCAGGGTCAAATTGACTGGCACATCTCGAGAGGAGTGCGCGGAATCGACCACCCTTGCACTGAAGCTAGGTAGATCTCTAGCTCCATTGAGCAGACCCTTCCGACTTGCTATGTGTGTCCTCGACGTAGGACAAAATTCTGTGTCGACACACGTTTCTGGCACGCTTGGTGGGACACCACAATCGTCATGGCGGTTCACAACAACAACAACATCCTTATGCTACATTATGAAGATCTACCTGATGGGGATAAGGGTATCATCAGCAAAGCTACAGAAGAGTTTTAGAACAAATGTTTATTGTCCTACACCAAAACACGTGACAACATAATTATTCAGAAATTTCCACTACCAAGAGTTCTACTATGCGGGTAGATAGATACAACTGAAGATGAAGACAATCATTTCTTTAAGGAAGTTGTAGACAAATCTGTTTGTGATGCCATATCAAGCCATAATGAAGCTTTCGTGGACATATTCCACAACTCCATGAGAGAGGCGATTCATGGGTTTCCAGTTGGTCAAGGTGGGCCAGCTTATTACAACATCCTAGATCCGTTGACCAAGGGACTAATCAAGTCAGTACCAGCCATCAAGAAGCAGCACTAGCTGGTAGTGGTGATGTCTAGACAGTTCAGGGTTCATCTGAACAAACTCAAGGAACTACTGCAAATCAGACACAGTACAATCCTAGACCATCAATACAGCATGTGCAATAGCCGATGAGGCAAAGTCAGAACTAGGTGATCAATTTTGGCACATTAGGCCACATACCATCGTCGGCTCAAAAAATAGCACCATCAATTCAAAGGATCCGTAGAGATATAGATCCTTATGTCTACAATCAAAGACTTCAAGCAGCGAGTCAGCAAAGGACCCAGCAGATCGAGATTCCACAAGGGTATCACTTTGGCACAGATTATAACACCCTTCACATGATGTCAAATCTAGGATATCAAGGCACATGGGATTTCAATCCATAGATGGGTCAGCAGGTACAGAGAAATCTAAATCCACAAGCTGATGAGTTATTGTTGAGGGTGACCGAGATGATGAAGAATTAGTTCGGTCGAAAACCAAAAGGGCTGACCTTTTCGTACAAACACCCATCTCTAGAATGGTATGATTTGGTTGCCCTTCCCACAAATTACAAGCTCCCAGAGTTTACTAAGTTCACTGGCCAAGATAGTACAAGCACGATAGAACATGTCAGTCGGTATCATACATAGTTGGGCGAAGCATCAGTTGAGGATGCCCATCGAGTTCGTTTCTTCTCCATGTCCTTATCAGGGCTAGGCTTCACTTTGTTTTCATCATTGCTAGTCAATTCCATTGCTAATTAGGTTGACCTAGAGAAGAAGTTTCATACATATTTTTACACTAGGACTAAAGAAAAGAAGATTACCGATCTGACAACTATAAGATAGAAGACTAATGAATCGGGCACTGAATTTCTTCAGAGGTTCCGAGAAACCAGGAACTTGTGCTTCTCCTTAAATTTGGCTGATGACCAACTGGTTGCTTTAGCTGTTCAAGGAATGCTGCCAATATGGAAAGAAAAGCTGTTGGGACAAGAATTTAACAACTTGGGACAATTGGCTCAACAAGTGGTAGTGCTCAATAGCCAATTCCAGAGTATGCGCATAGATACCTGGTTCCAGAAGAGTACCATAGTAGCTGAAGCTTATGATCCATACTCAGTTGATAATGGCTATGAAGATGAAGAAGAAGAGGTTGCTACGGCTGAATGGAATTGGGGCAAGAAGACAGTAATGGTGCCAAATCCTTGGAGAAGAGGAGTCGAGGAGAGCTATGACTTTGATGTCACCAAATCAGATAAGCTCTTCGATTTTTTGCTTGAGAAAGGACAGATCAAGTTGCTTGATGGTCATGTCATGTTGCCCCCTGATCAATTAAAGAATAAGAAGTTCTGCAAATTCCATAATGCTACTTCTCATTCCACCAACAAATGCAGAATTTTCTGGCAACATATACAGAGGGCTATTCAGTAGGGGAGGCTCAAATTTGATACGCCTCAGAAAATGAAAGTTGATGATAATCCTTTCCTAGGAGAACAAAACATGGTTGATGCTGGGCTACTCAAAGGAAAGACTAAGGTCCTAACATCAACCAAATCAAAAGAAGATAGAACGGTCAATCCCAAGATGCAAATATCGGCTGACAAATACAGAGAGATTAGAAGACGTCGTGTTGAGCAAAAGAGTCGATGTGAGCAGGGGGAGACATCAAAAGCAAAGACGACAAAGCTATGGGTTACATCTTAGATTCTATTGAATAAGTGGCAGCAGCAGAAGGAAAAGTATTATCAGCATTGGTTAAAGGATCAAGCATACCAACATCAACTGAAAGAAGAGAGGTATGAAAGGAAACGAGCCGAATTACATTGGAATTGTCCTTTCTTCAGACATTGCTGGAATGAAGGTTTGAAGTTGCCTACCAGACATGACTATCTAGAATGCACCAATCAGTATTCGGAGTTTAGGCAATCTCAAACCAACCACCGGTCTATCCATACTCAAGATGCATATCATCATGATAAGGATCGACGCTTAAAAAATGGAAGTGTTCATAATCGGTTAGGAAAAAGAGTTGTTGACCAGGACTGGGCTGATTATGAAGGGGAAAGCAATGAAAGAAAATATGTTTGGTAGGAGGGCTAATGGTGTCCAGGAGGTTTAACAATAAGCCAGAAGAGAAGGGTGCAATGCCTAAGGAATAAAGAGATGGAACAGGCTCAGGCATCCAGTAAACCTCAAGTATGTCGTACCAAGCAAACAACCGATAGAAAGCAACCATCGGCTAATATCCAAATGGCTTTTCTGTTGCCATCAGAATTCAGAGCTCCAGCAGATCAAGAAGTTTATTTGGATTTCAATGAATTGGAGTATGAGGAGATAGTTGCCAAGTTAATGGTTGTACAGCAAGCAGTATTTGAGAAACCAGTCAAACATCAGCACTTAAAAGATTTATATATGAAAGGTCTTGTTGATGGGAAGCCGATGAACAAGAAGTTGGTGGATGGAGGCGCTTCTATTAATCTTATGCCTTACACCACTTTTCGTAAACTTGGCAAAGGACCAGAAGATCTAATGGAGACTGACATGATGCTTAAAGATTTTGGAGGTAATACGTCTAAGACCCGGGGGCAATAAACATCGAACTAATAATCAGAAGCAAGACTCTGCTCACCACATTGTTCATCATCGATGGAAAAGGGTCATACAGTTTACTCCTCAGTCATGATTGGATTCATGCGAACTGCTGTATACCGTCAACCATGCATCAGTGTTTGATTCAATGGCATGGGGATGATGTTGAACTGGTTCGCACTGATGAGTCTATGAGCATCGCAATAGCCGATCTAGTCTTTTAGGAACTAGGAGACTTTGAATGTTTTTCTGGCAAGTCATGGGAAGGAGGCTTCATTAAGATCAGCAATGAAAGCCAACAGCCGATGCAAGCGATCGTCTTTGAGAGTTTGTTTTAGTAGAAAAATCATGGCTTCACGTCAGTCATTGGATTAAAGGAAAAAATAAGCATTGAGTCCTGGAGATGAGTTTAGGCCAATATATGTGGATGCTGAGTCAAATTGTAAGTGCAATTTAGAGTTCATGGATTTCTTAAAGAAGTTATGTTTTGCTTAATAGAATTCTTGACCTAGGTTGATTAATCGTTTAAACTTTGATATGAAAAGTTCGGTGGGATGTTATCCTAACATCTGGTCAACATTTGATAGTCGATTCGTTCTCGGCTCTAATAGCCGATACTAGAAGGGTATCGCCTCTAGTTCAAAAAATGAAAATCTTCAAAGACAATAAAAGCCGATACGATATGTATCGCCTATAGAGCAAAAACAAAAACAATCATACACAAGGGCATTGCACTGAGGCACATTCATGAAAGAGAAGTCTTTGTTCATTGGTTCCCCTAAGTACAATCTAGTCGAAGACTTTGTTCACCACATCCTGAGTGGATGTGATGTCCATGATGGCCTCCGCTGCTACGGTGAAATCTTCTATCAAATCTTCATGTCCCTCAGGGCCATTGCCAATCAGGAAGACAACCTCCATGGTGGGGAGATCATGCTCGGTTTGGACCTGCTCCACAGTTAGCGCCACCAATGTGTCATGACGAATGCCATGAAGGGCAATCTCCTAGACGCGGGCCGGGATGTCTTGGAGGCGAGCATCAATGAGGGAACCCCTAGCATTGATGGCATCCACAGCCACGTTTGCCGCCAATTGGAGAGACTCCAATTGCACCATTTGAGCTGGCGATTACAGAAGAATATCAAGACAAAGGCAATGGAAACAAGAATAGAAACATTCATGGAACTCATTTTACTTGCTACCGCGGCGTCAGACTCAGCTAGCTGTGCTCGAACGGCGCTGGCCTCCTCCTCAGCCGCATTAAGGGCCGCTTAGAAGACCCCTAGATGAATCTCAAGCTGGTCATTGTTCCGAATCGCCTCGGAATAGCAGTCCTTGGCTGCCCTCCATTCTCGGAAGAAGCGCCGGGCATCATCGCCGTCATATGAGTTGGAAGAACCCGATGATGAAGCTGGCGTGGTGGATGCAACATCAGTGGGTTTGCTGGTCCTAGGGAAAGGATGAAGGCTATCATTCACAATGGACCTATAGACGAGTTAGAATAGGTCATCATCATGAATAGAGGATGCCAATCTCACCTCACGCGTCGAAGACGCTAGTTCATCAGCATGTCTTCTGCCGAGATCTACTCCGCCACGCGCTTACCTTGGTTATCTTCGCTGGCCATGAGAGATGATTAGATCTATGGAAGAAAGGAAGAAAATTGCTATAGAGTTTTTGTAGGCGGAAGAGAGCGAAGGAACAGTTGTGAATGGAGATGTGTTTGAAGCCAAAGCCCTCGGCTGGTATTTAAAGGCGTGAAGTGAAGAAGCGGACGCCTCGGGACACGTAAAAGGCAACTGCAATTAATAGAAGATGAACACCACTTCACCAATGTCAATGAGAATACAGCGCCAGATGACTAAGGATGGAAGATCGAAGGGCTCTCTTAATAAAGGCCACATTTTTAGACCTAGATAGAATTAAAACCGAGAGTCTAGAATCGGCTATTTTCAAAATCGGTTCTTCAGCCGGAACAAAGGACATGATCTTCAAAAATGAAGAAGGGAGATGAGACTTTCAAGAAGGCTAGGGATGAATTACCCTTGATGACCAAGGGCAAAAGGGCTGGTAGAGTCGCCTTATGAACCTGTGTATAGCCATAATATAGTCCCTCCTTGGGAAGTTCAAACCGAATCGAGGTGCATTATGCCGAAGTCTACAAGAATTTTGTGATGAATAGCTTAAAAGATTTGTGTTACCTTTGGCTGCATGCTCTTGTCTCTGAGAAAGATTTGGTTTGGAGAGTAAAATTGCCGATCAGGTCAAAGGACAACAAATCTGGCAAAGTGGTCAACTAATTAGGAAGGACCTTATCGGATCAAGCGTTGTGCACGGGGTAATATTTAACACTGAAAGGAGAAGAAGGATTCGGTAGAGCAATCGAATGGGGAATATTTAAAGGAATATTACCCTAACATTTGGATTAATACTTAACAACCAATTTGCTCGGTTGACAGCTCCAATAGCCGATACCAGAAGGGTATCGCTTCTAGTGCAAAAATAAACCTAGAAGGGTAAAAGCCAGTATAATGTGTATCACCCGTAGGAGCAAAGCAAACATGGACAAAGTGATGCATATAGTATGAAGTACGAAACAAAAGAAAAATCACTCAAGACAGATGAATTGTTTGCTAAATATCACCTATTACAAACTACGGGCCAAAAAACACTTTGGCTATTATATCATTGGCCTGGGCGATAAAGGATACAGAGTTAGCAGCACTGAAGAAATCCTCAATCAGGCATTCATGATCCCTAGGGTGCACCACTATTGGAAAACCATGGGGGAGAAACTAAAGTTCATGACTAGAATGAGCTTGCGCAGAAGCCAGCGCCATGGCGGCACCATGGCGAACGCCATACAAAGCGATCTCCCTGATGCGATTTGGGATATCGTGCAGGTGAACCAATGGGGTGGCGCCTCTAGCGTTGATGAATCATGTTGCGTGCTCCATGGCCAATCGGAGGCTCTCCTGTTGGGCAGACAAATCTAAGAAGATTCAAAGGGAAGGTGATCAAAATCTTGAGGATGAAAGTGAAAGGGAGCAAAGGTCATGACAGATATCTCACCCGTGATTCTAGCCTTGGCCTTAGCCAACCTATCCTCCACTAAATCAGCCTCAGGAGGTGATCGACATCGAACCATGGCCAGAGCCGATTTTGTGAGGGAGAGACATTCAACGAGACTCTAGCCATGCCGATCAATTTAGGCAAGCAGATCGTTGTTGTCAATCTGGCTCCTTTGATAACAAGGGAGCTAGCGACAAGCTATTAACAAAGAGGACCCTAAAGGCTGAATGGAGTCAGTCCTATTCCCTGAGGCAGAGGGGGCACCACGAGTTGTACCCTCCTGATGATGAAGGCGTTGACGCGATGATGCAGGTCTGTTGAGGTCCTCCTCAGCAAACTTCTTGCTATTCTCCATGATCTCAAGCCTACGAAGAAGCAGGAACTATACTAAGGACGAGGAAGGTTTGAGGTGAAGTGAGTTATTTTTTGATCCCTAGCCATGGCCTGTATATATAGCCCGAGAAGGCAGAGAGATAGATTTCGCCAGCAGTGTGAAATTGAAATCAGATACGGAAAAGGATCGACGCTCCGAGAATTTAGGGAACAGATAACGAAGAGATAACAGATTCGGACTTATTGCTCTCCCAAGTTATAGAATGCCATGGGATAGATGCAAAAGATTTACATTGACCAGCAATCAACCCACCAAGGCCTCTTTGAATTGAAGGAAGTTCGAATCTCCACAGGGCCAAAAGTCATCATAAACCAAGTCACATCGGCCCGTTAATAAAATTACGACATGGAAGGAAAAGGCCGCCTGTCTAACAAATGCCCAGCTGATTTGTCGAAGCGCTGGAAAGAAGCTTGTGGCTTTCCCGATGGGCATTTGATTAAGCAAACAAGGGGAAGTGTCCATGCATTTTAGCGCTTGCAAACACTAGAACAGCTCTGCATGCATGGAGAGAAGACCTAGGCAATATCACAAGGATTCTTCTAACCGCAGTAGCTGATTCTCTTGCTCGACAAGGTGCTAAGATGGGAGGCACAATCACCCTATGCACAAGAATTCTTCTAGCCACACAAGATCTTCATATCAAAAGGATAGACCATGGAGGGTCCAGTGGAGTCGGGAGCATTCGAGAAGATAGGTAGGAGAGAAACATGGCTGAATTGTTGAGTTGCTCTCGCTAGGGTCGGATAGACATTTTATAGCCGGCCTGGAAGGATGAATTCAAGTGCCCGTGAAGCAATGATGCTCTCATAAAAGTTTTTGAAGCGTGGGCTCATGAGCTGGCATAGGTGGTGACAAACAGTAGACCACAGATCAAGATTCTTTACCCATGACTACAGACCTATCGGGGGCACAGATATGATAATTTTGGAATAAAATTACTTTTATCCCAAAATTGGGAGGCATGTGTTTACACCAAAATTTGAAAGAAGAGTCATAGGGACTCAAAAGTTCCCAAAATCATGTCATCAAGGAATCAATTCCGTGTAGATCAGAACCAGCTAATTCAGATGCAAAACTGGAATCGGCTTTCTTCAGATAGCGACAGTGGATAACGACCAAGGCTATGATCGGAGCCAGGATGAGGCATGTTGGACTCTACAAAAAAGGAAAAAATTAGAGTCCAAGTTATCTTAAATTAGGAATGTTTTCTCTAGGGTCAAAAATTGTGATAAGTCATGCTTAGATAGGAGTCATGCGCAGGTCTCGGGTATAAACATCAAACCCTAGGCTATTGTAAAAGAGACAATCAATCCAATATATAAGTCATTTACTTTTTCGGCTCTGGCCACCCCTTAGGAGTAGGAGTAGAGTAGATCTCGGCGAGTTCTTCAGCAAGTATGGCCACATCGATCCGGCCGACCTCCACTACGACTCTAGTATAAGTTAGTTATCGATTCTTGCCTAGTTCAAGTATGGCTGCATCAATTTGGTCAACCCCCACTGCATGATCTAGATCAAGGCCAAGTTATCGGCTCTATCTAAGGGTGGCGTTCATTCGGATAGATTCATTAAGTTACCGATATTGCTTATTGCTTCCATTATTTATTCAATTACAGCAATATCACTTCGCCCAATTGGGATTGATCTAGATTGGCCTTATATCCTTTTTAACCCATTGTTTGTTAATCTAAAACTGATCTAATCTATACTTTAAGCGATGAGTTATGTTTTATCGACTGTTTTACATCAATCTTGATCGTGCATAGTGTGCGGTTAAGGCGTGTTTGATCTTGAGTAGATCTGTTGGTTAGCGAAAACTGTTCCATGACCCGTTATCATGGCCTGCGTGATTATGCCTCACACCCCACTGTTAGCACCGTGGAGTAGGGATTGTTATTTGGTAGATCTATTCTTGAGAGGGCATGACCTTAACTGTGCGCTCTGCCTGAATCGGCTGTTTTAGCCGATATTGAGTGCTTTCATGAACAGTTCACATCATGAGATCATTGAAGTAGTGATAGGTTGAAAGATGTGTTAGCCCCATGATCTTATTATTGTATTACGGCCTGCATGATTCTGCCTCATGCCCCACTGATATTAGTAATAAGTTAGGGTCATCGATTCTATTGTTGTTTGTATGGCCTACATGATTCTGCCTCATGCCCCACTAGTCATAGCGATAGATGAGATCTAATATGTTCATTAGATTTATTTCTATTAAATGGTTGAATGATGATGAACTATTTCTTTTATAAAGGAGTTCAGTTACTTGTAGTCATTGGCTTAGCATGAACTAATTACTATTGATATCTTTTTGCTAGTGACCAGTATTTGTTTAAACAATGGCATTCATAATGATAACCAATTCTTCTTACACAACCCCATGAGCTTTAACCGATTTATTCTTATGAATATGCTAGAATCAGCGATTTAGTTGATCTCCTTTCATATCGGCTCTCAGAGCCGCACATTCAGGACTATCTGGCAACATCGGCATGTTCTGCCCTTAATTACTGATAAGCTTTCTCTCCATATTAATTATAGGGCCAAATTGGCTGGCATGTCTTGGGAGGAGTGAGTAGGATCGACCACCCTTGCGCTAAAGCTAGGCGGATATCTAGCTCCATCGAGCGGACCCTTTCGGCTTGCTACGTGTGTCCTCGGCGTGGGACAAAATTCTGTGTCGACAGTAGGACTTTGTTTTTTCCTTTGGCCATACTATAAAGGGGGCATGGATGGGTAGCTTGACCTAGGCATGCCTAGTGAGAAGAATGTGGTGCACATTTGTTAAATCTTACACTAGGTAGCTCAAATAAAGCCTAAGATCATTAGAAGTCGGAAACCATTTTGAATCGAGACTTGAAATGGAGCGCAACATTGCTGGTGGTAGCGGACAGGGCAGTGTGCACCACCCTAGTCACCGCCATGGGGGTGGTAGAGTCACCGCCCCTTTTATCTAAAGACTAGGGTCTCAGGCTGGTCACCAGATAGGGCACCACCCCTAGGGTGGCGGTGCCACCGCCACTTTTCTCAAGAGAGCACCCCCAGGCCTTGGTGGCATCGGATAGGGCACTGCCCTAGGGGTGGCGGTGCCACCACCATTTTATTCTAGAGAGGGGTGTTTTAGGGCTTGGTCACCACCCTTGGGGTGGCGGTGCCAGCCCAGTAACGGCTAGTTCAAAAACTAGCCATTGGGTGGCACCATACAGGGGGTGGTGGTGTGCCACCTTGCTGTCTGGTGACCCTAACATTGCTAAGTTGGAGGGTAATAGTTAGTTCCTTGGTGTGGGGATATTTATACACCTCCATCTCGTGCATTGAGGCTCTGTTGCTCATTTGTTAAGCTGAGAAAACACTTTGGAGTGCAAGGGAGAGCAAGAGCCTAGTGGTGTGATTGAGATTTGCTAATCCAAGATTAAGGACCTCATTAGTGCATAGAGAGTAGCAAGTGTGCATCCACTCTTCTCATTAGGTTTGGTTGGGTCAAGTGAGAGTTCATGCTTGTTACTCTTGGTGATCGCCATAACCTAGATGGCTCGGTGGAGATTGGAAGCTTGGCGATCATTCGGCGGAGCTTGTGGATGACCCAAGTCATGGTGTGAGTGGTTGTGGGCAATTCACCATGATGGAGTGTTGAAGAGTCAACCTATAGAGAGCACTTGATCCTTGCGTGGATAAAGGGGGAGCTACACCCTTGTGTGGGTACTCCAACGAGGACTAGTGGGAAGTGGTGACTCTCCAATACCTCAGAAAAACATCACCGCATTCCTCTCCCCCTCTTTACTTTGAGCATTTGCATTTGAGCAATTCAGTTCGTGCCTTTACATTCTTAGAATAGTCATACTAGAGTAGGATTGGAACCTAGGGTGCAAAACTTTTGTGCGGTAGAGCAATAGAAACATTTGTAGGCACAAGGGGATGAAATGGGCTAAGTGTAAGGCTTAATTATTGCAAGAAATTTGGAATTAGCCCAATTCACCCCCCCCCCTCTTTGGCATCTTGATCCTTTCAATTGGTATCAAAGCCTTGTGCTCTTTGAATTAGGCTTAACCGCCTAGAGCAAGATGTCCCACGGGGATGGACCCCCTCCCATCTTTGAGGGAGAAGATTTTCCTTATTGAAAAATTCATATGGAGGCATACCTAGAGGCTTTAGATGTTGGAGTGCTTAGAGCCGCCTCACAAGGCTTCCCAAAACCTAAGGATCCTGCCATTCTTCAAGGTGATGAGGTTCACTATGAGAAGTGGAATGCAAATGCTAGAAACACCCTTTTTAGAGGCCTTTGCAGGGACATCTTTTACCAAGTGCGGAACCACAAAGACGCCCATTCACTATTGGTGGACATTTGTGCGCTCCATGAGGGAACCAAGGGTGAGTGTGAGGAATGCTATCACCTTGTAATGAAGAAGCTTAATTCATTTGAAATGCTTCCTAGTTAAAGTACTAATGAAATGTATTCTCGCTTGAATGTTCTTATAGAGGAGATCAATGGGCTTGGACTCACTCAAATGCAACCATCCGATGTTGTGAGATAGATCTTGAGTGTCCTCCCCATTGACAAGTGTGGGCATATTGTGATGGTGCTTCATCAAGGTGATCTTTCTAGCGCTACGCCAACTAAAATATTGGGAAAGATAAATGCACATGAGATGTATATGCACATCGCTCCACAAGATGGCTCTTCTTCCACCAAGAAGAAAGATTTGGAATTCAAGGCTAGCCAAGAGAAGAGGGGCAAAGCAAAGTTGATCATGATATCTCAAGTGATGATCAGATCGATAATGCAAGCCTTGCTCTCATGGTGAGAAGAACCGCTAAGATGCTTAAAAAGATCAACAAGAATAGTGTCAAGTTTGATGGAAAGAAGAAGAAATTCTTCACTAGTAGCGAGAGGAAGCCCATCTCTGAAATGGATTGCTACAATTGTGGACAACTTGGTCACCTAGCTCTTCAATGCCCTAAGCCCAAGAAAGACAAGTACAAGAAGAAGTACAAGGGCAAGAAAGATGACTCAAGTGATGATGATGATGATGAGAAGAAAAACAAGCCATACAAGAAAAAGGATGGCAAGAAGAAGGAATATCACAAGAAGAAAAATTGCAAGGCTTACATTGTTTGTGATTGTCTTACGGACATTGAATCATCAAGTTGCTCATCCGGTGATGAAAGTGATAATGAGAAGGAGAAGGTGGCTGCTCTTGTGATTGGGTCTTCACTACCTCCACCACCATTTTCGGCATCATCCTCTACACACCTATGACTCATGGCCCAGGGTGAACAAAAGGTACAAAGTGATGATGATAGTAGTGGTGATAACAATGCTAGTGATGATGAGAATGGTAGTGATAGTGATGAAGAATTTGAATCACCTTCTTATGATGATCTTGTTAAATTGCTAAACCAATACACTAAAATCATAAGAAAGACAAGAGCTAAAAATGAAAAGCTAAAACTTGAGAATTA
Organism: Miscanthus floridulus; assembly: GCF_019320115.1. Classification (NCBI taxonomy): domain Eukaryota; kingdom Viridiplantae; phylum Streptophyta; class Magnoliopsida; order Poales; family Poaceae; genus Miscanthus; species Miscanthus floridulus. Next base: position 49,039,891 of record NC_089584.1, read on the forward strand.
GTCTCTTTTAGCAAAATATGACATAGATGAAAAAGCTAGTGGTGAGCTTAGAGAAGAAAATGAAATTGTGTCATCCAAGCTCAAGGATCTCAAAACTTCTAAAAAGGAGCTTAGAGAAAAACATGATAAACTTGAGGGGATACACAATGAGCTCACCACTAGATACAACTTTCTAAAAGAAGAATACACTACTCTCAAAGTTAATCATGATAATCTTGTGCTTTCTCATGAGTATTTATCCAATGAACCACATGATGCTACTAACCAAGTTTTTAAGATTGATATAGCCACATCATGTGATGACTTGATTGTTGAGAGCATTGAGCAAGGTTATAGTAGCAAAGGCAAGAAAGTGGTTGAGTCCTAAAAGGATCAAGATGCCCAAGAAGGGGGTGAATTGGGCTTATTCTAATTTTTTTTGCAATAATTAAGCCCTACACTTAGCCCATTTCACCCTCTTGTGCCTAGAAGTGTTTCTATTGTTCTACCACACAAAAGTTTTGCACATTAGGTTCTAATTCTACTCTAGCTTGGCAATTCTGTAAAGACATGAATTGAATTGCTCAAATGTAAATGCTCAAAGTAAAGAGAAGGAGAAGAACACAGCGATGTTTTTCTGAGGTATCAGAGAGTCACCACTCCCCACTAGCCCTCGTTGGAGCACCCGCGCAAGGGTGTAGCTCTCCCTTGATCTGCGCAAGGATCAAGTGCTCTCTACGGGCTGATTCTTTGACACTCCGTCGTGGTGAATCACCCACAACCGCTCACAACAGACTTGGGTCATCCACAAGCTCTGCCGGATAATCATCAAGCTTCCAATCACCATCGAGCCATCTAGGTGATGGTGATCACTAAGAGTAACAAGCACAAACTCTCAGTTGACCAAGACAAGCCTAATGACAAAGGTGGATGCACACTTGCTACTCCCTATGCACTAATGAGGTCCATAATCTTGGATTATCAAATCTCAATCACCTCACTAGGCTCTTACTCTCCCTTGCACTCCAAAGGTGTTTCTCAGCTGAACAAATGGGCAAGAGAGCTAAGTTGGATGAGTGGGGGAAGTATTTATACTCCCCACTTCAAAACATACCTATTGGGGTCCAACTTAGCACATTTCGAGGTGACCGTACGCTCAGGTCAGTAGCCAACGACTACATGATGCTAGCACAGTCATCAGAGATCGAACTCTGACCAGTGTCCGATCACCACTCATTTGACGTGTTCAGTCAGCAATTTCCTTCTCTAGATGCTTACTGTTGTTGACCGGACGCGGCCTCTAGTGTGTCAAGTCACAGCGTCCGGTCCTTTGTGAGTGCTACTTGCTCTATAGTTGTGCACACTTGTGCATTCGATCCTGACTAGGAGCCATCGTCCGGTCAATGAGCAAGCCCTAGCTGCGCAAGCTAACACTGACTGGACACGGCACCTATGCGTCCAATCCAGCATCTGGTCATCATCCAAGTCTCCATTCACCTCAAATTCTACCAACTTTGTGAATGACATAGACTTCAACTAATCTATGGGCTGTCCTTGACCTACCTAGTGCTAAGTTTGACAAGTGTGCACCACACCTAAACCATTAGATTCACCTCGGTCAAGCTACTAGTTCATACCGCCCATAATAGTATGGCCAAAAGAAAAACATATTCCTAAACTACTCTAAGTGTCTCTCCAATGTCAAACGACACTTAGAACTAGTCCGTCCTTAACCGTGTCATCCATCCTTTGAAAACCAAAACGATTTCCATCGATAGGGGCATGAAAACCATAATTGCCCAATCAATTACCATTACCATGACCTAACTCAAGTTGCCTCTGCAAAACACACATTAGTCATAGTAGTCTTGTGTCATCATTAATCACTGAAACCAAACTAGGGGCCTAGATACTTTAAATCTCCCCCTTTTTGGTGATTGATGACAACACAACCACGAGTATGTTTAAAAGATGAGTGAGATTCTCAACATGCCTGGCTCATATAAGCAATTGACAATAAGAATAAAGGAGGGTTAGGCATGCTTATATGATCCAAGCCAACACAATGTACTCATGAGGTATGAAATAAGCATAAGTACACAAAGTAAAACTCATTTGTATCAGAGTGAAACGCAGAAGCAAAGCAAATGAGCATAATCAAGTGACATGACATATAAATCAAGGTAGAGAGCACACATGCCACATAAGTCACACAATCACACATATTTTACATATAACATAATGCATGAGAGTAAATGTGAATGCATGAAGTATCACACAAAAAAGAATGAGTCCATCTCACGCGCTCCCCCTAAATTTAACATACTCACTCCCTCTTCCCCTTTGGTGTTAAGCACCAAACCTAAGGGTCAGACGGTGGGGTAGCAGCAGATGTGTCGGGTGCTAAGGTGCGGTGAGAAATCTAAAACTAAGCTACATTATCCTTGGACCCTAAACTCAGAGCGGTTGGACCCTTTGTCACTAGAAGTGGAGATGAGGCGGTCTGGGTTTGCTTAGTGGACTCGATAGCTGGGGTGCCTATGGTAATGCTGAATCTATGGTAGCAGTCTAACCCTGTGGCTCAGAAGGTCTCACTAGTTGAGAAAGTCAGGGGCCCTCATCAAGTTTGGGTCTCTAAACAACAAGATTGATCTCTTGTGTGTGTAGGTGAACTACAAGACCAGTGGAAGTCATTGGGTTATTGGTAGTGGTTGCACTCAACATATGACCGGTGTTCCTCATATGTTCACCTCACTAGATCAAGATGTGGATAGTCAAGAAAGAATTACATTTGGTGATAGTTCAAAGGGCAAAGTACAAGGGTTGGGCAAAGTTGCAATATCAAATAATCACTCAATATCAAATGTGCTATATGTTGCTTCATTGAGCTTCAACTTGCTATACGTTTGTCAATTGTGTGATCTTGGCTTTCAATGCTTGTTCATCGAGAAGGAAGTGGTTGTATCAAAGAAATATGATGATCAAGTTATATTTAAGGGATTTAGATACAACAACCTATATCTAGTGGATTTCACCTCTAAAGATGCAAACTTGAAGACATGTTTATTCACCAAAACATCACTTGGGTGGCTTTGGCATAGAAGACTTGCACACATTGGGATGAGCTCACTCAAGAAGTTAATGAATAATGAGTTGGTGAGAGGTTTGAAGGATGTGAAGTTTGAGAAGGACAAGCTTTGTAGTGCATGTCAAGCCAGCAAGCAAGTTGCTCACACTCATCCAACCAAAGCTTATATGTCAATAACAAGAGTGTTAGAACTTCTTCACATGGATCTATTTGTACCAACAATTTACAAGAGTTTGGGAGGGAACCTCTATTGTCTTATGATAGTTGATGACTACTCTAGATACACTTGGGTGTTCTTCCTTCATGATAAGACCGAAGTTGCGGCATGTTTTAAGAAGTTTGCCAAGAGAGCATATAATGAATTTGAAGTGAAACTCAAGAAGATAAGAAGTGACAATGGGAAAGAGTTTGACAACACAAATATTGAAGCATATTGTGATGAAATTAGGATCAAGCATGAGGTCTCCGCAACCTACACTCCTCAACAAAATGGTGTAGTAGAGAGAAAGAACCGAACACTAATCACCCTTGTAAGAACAATGCTTGATGAGTACAACACACCGTAAGATTTATGGGTAGAAGCTATCAACACTGCATGCTATGCATCCAATAGCCTATTTCTTCAAAAGTTTCTTAGCAAGACCCCTTATGAGTTGCTCAATGGGAAGAAGCTAGACGTCTCATTCTTTTGGGTGTTTGGTTGCAAATGCTATATCTACAAGAAGCAGCAACACCTAAGGAAGTTCCAAAGATGTTGTGATATTGGTTTTCTTCTTGGTTACTCATCAAAGTCCAAAGCATATCGAGTATTTAATCATGCCACCGACTTGGTTGAATAAACAAATGATGTGGAGTTTGATGAATCTAACGGCTCCCAAGGAGCACATAAGAATCTTAATGATGTAGGTGATGAACCATTGAGGGAGGCCATGAAGAACATTCCAGTTGGAGACATCAAGCCTAAAAATGATGAAGATGAAGTACATGTGATTGATCCACCCTCTTCATCAAATGTGCCACAAGATGATAACAAAGATGGGAGAATAGAAAATAAAGATAGTCATGTTTCCCATGACCAAATGGTGGCACAAGCTCAAGATGTTGATGCTCCACAACCTCCTCCTCAAGTGGTTGATAGAAGAAATTCGCCTCTACTTCAAGCACATCCACAAGATCTCATTATAGGGAGTCCTTCAAAGGGTGTAGTGACTTGCTCTCAAAAACTTGCTTCATTTATTGAACATCACTCGTTTGTTTCTTGCATTGAGCCTAAGAATGTAGAAGAAGCTCTTCAAGATCTGGATTGGATAAATACCATGCATGAAGAATGGAACAACTTACCCACAATGAAGTTTGGACACTTGAAGAGCGACCACAAGATGCAAGAGTCATTAAAACAAAGTGGGTGTTCCACAACAAGCAAGATGATCAAGGCATTGTTGTGAGGAACAACGCAATGCTAGTTGCAAAGGGGTTCTCTCAAGTTGAAGGTTGTCCAAGGCGCTATATGGGCTGAACCAAGTCCCAAGAGCTTGGTATGAATGCCTTCGAGATTTCCTCATTGAGAAGGGCTTCATGAATGGGAAGGTCGACACCACACTATTCACCAAGAAGCTTGATAGAGAAATCTTCATTTGCCAAGTGTATGTTGATGATATCATATTTAGCTCAATGAATGAAGACTATTATAAAGAGTTTGGTGAATTGATGTTAAAGGAGTTTGAGATGTCTATGATTGCAGAGCTTATATTCTTTCTTGGTTTTTAAGTTAAGCAAATGAGTGAAGGGATTTTTATCTCTCAAGAAAAGTATACCAAGGATCTTCTCATGAGGTTCAAAATGGATGAATGTAAGCCAATCAAGACACCAATGGCATCAAATGGACATCTCGACCTAGATGAGGGAGGTAAATCGGTTGACCAAACTCTACCGTTCGATGATTGGTAACTTGTTATACATGTCCGCATCTAGGCCCAACATCATGTTTAGTGTGTGTATGTGTGCTAGATTTCAAGCTAGTCCTAAGGAAGCTCACTTAATTGTCATTAATAGAATCCTTAGGTACGTGAAGCATACACCAAGCATTGGCCTTTGGTATCCCAAAGGAGCTAGATTCCAACTAGTTGGTTACTCCGATTTGGATTATGCCGGTTGCAAAATTGATAGAAAAAGCACATCCGGAGGGTGTCATTTGCTTGATAGATCACTAGTTTCTTGGACCTCTAAGAAGCAAAATAGTGTGGCCTTGTCCACCACCGAGGCGAAGTACATTGCCATGGGTACTTGTTGTGCACAAATCCTTTACATGAAGCAAACTCTTCTAGATTATGGTGTAGTTCTAGAAAAGGTACATCTTTTGTGTGATAATGAGAGAGTGGTAAAACTTGCTAATAACCCAGTTCAACACACTCGCACCAAGCACATAGATATTCATCATCACTTTCTTAGAGATCATGTTGCTAAAAATGATATATCACTAGAAAGGGTAAGGACCGAGGATCATTGGTGGATATTTTCACAAAACCGCTAGATGAGGCTACATTTTGCCGGTTGAGGAATGAGGTCAATGTGCTTGACCTAAGTAACTTCACTAAAAAATGAGCTTGTGTTGACCCTTGCATTGCAATGTAATATAAAACATGTCTAATTTTTAGTAATGCACTTACGGTTATCTAACATGGTTAAGATAACCACCGAAAAGCGTGTAAAAAAGCTTAACCTTAGATCAAACATGACAAGCAACTAGATTTAAATTCAAGTATTGTAGTGCATATGCATGTGTGATGCTTTTGTCGTTTCTTTTTGGTGAAGTTTGAGCATCCGCTGTGTTCGTCCACTAATAGGGGGAGCATTTGATGATCCTAATGGTTACGACCCCTATGTGGTGGCCACATGATGTCTTCTTGATCTTTTATTGCCTATTTTCTTAAAAATTAATTAAGCCTATGGCAAAATTATTTTAGAAATGAGAGCTTGAGTGAGGATGACTCAAAGCAGTCCCAACTAGTATTTAGTTACTTCTTTGTAACACCCTAGGTGTTAGCCTTGCATAAATTGACTTGCATTGCATGAGCATGAGCATCATGCATTCATATTTAAGCTTTTACAATTGAAACATGTGATTGAAACATTTGCAACATTGCTTGTTATTTCATGTTTCCCTATATATATGCATATGATCATGAGTGAATACATGTAAGCGATGAATGTGAGTCACTAAAACATATTAGCTACACTTATGATGACTAGTGGAACAATGTTCATGAAGATCGTTTTGACTAATCAAGTACTTAAGTGATGCTAGGTGTGTTGAACTGAGAAGCTCTATGTGTAACCAATGCATGAAATGATTGTGTGACCTTACAAATAGCTTAGACATGTTTAAAATATCCTTATGAGCAACTTTAGTATTCATGGTTAAGGGTAATTTGGTCACTAAGCCAAAGTTAAGTGTATACCATCATTTGAATGTAGCATGTTTGACCAAGTTTGAACTATGTGCTAGAGACCTTGCATGGAGGTGGTCACTAAAGCAAAGTTGTAGTAGTTGGCATGAGGAACAACTTTTATTTTTGAGTCATAGACTGGTTTAGCTCCTAACATGCTTGAATTAGGCTCACAAGAATCATCAATTCTCTATTTTCAACACTTAGCAAATTTTTGCTAAGTCATTTTCACTGACAGTTTGACAACCTCGTTTTTGGGATGATATTACTCGAGATTGGTTGTGAATTAGCACTGAGTCCCTTAATAAGAATTATAGATGGTACATTGATCTACAACTTTGATTCAGCTTGTGCGTGCTAATGCTCCATGGATTAGGAGATCGAGCTTCGTCAAATCTCGCTGTTAGGCTCGGTTTCAGGCACTGATCGACTCCACGCCGCGCTCTGTCATGGCCAACCATGGACAAAGCATGGCCACTGCATGGCCACCATCGGCCGACGCCTGGCCTCAACGCCATGCATTGGTAGCCTTTATCTGCACCGCACCGCACTCCATTTCCACTCAATCCCGCCCATTCTCTCCCTCTCCAGCGCACTCCCTTGCTCTCGCCGCGGAACCAAGCAACGCCACTGAGCATAGCATCACCTCCGCCGTCGCCTCACATGCGCTCCACTGCACCGCCACCATCTCCATCTCACATATAGCTGCACCACATCCACCTCCACCGCCTCGATGTTTTGGCTGAGTCATTTGAGCTTTGGTGAGGGCATATTGCCTTTTTCCCCTCTCGTCGGAACCTCGGCCGCCATGGCCACCTCCACGGCAAGCTCGCCGCCGCTCGGCTCATGCATGCTTTTCTTCCAGTGTTTAGCGTTAGAGCTTGGTTAGGATGAGTATTAGCTTGTGCTATGATGTTACCTCCATTGGTGGTCCCGCCGGCGCGGAACATGACGACCCACACCGCCGCGTTCTGACCTCCGCGCCACCGCGCCGTGGCCATGCTTCGTCGAAGCTTTTCCAGCCACCTAGGTCATCTAGATAGGTTTGCATGGTCACCGTGGTGCTGTTGCGCACCTCGCCTAGCTTTGCCATGGCCGGTGACGACCGGCGCACCACTGAGCAGCGCCGTCGTGCCACCATGGGCGATGACAAGCTTGCTCCGCCCCACCTCCACTGCCACCACCTAGGTCATTCGACGCGCGATGCTCCGTAGATCACGTAGGTCCACTTGTCCCCACCGGCGAGCTCACCGTCGATGAGCTCTGGCCGCGCCAGCGTTGTGCAGCGCCGCTGCCCTGTTTTGTGTCACTGACAGTGGGTCCCAGTTGGCAGTGACTGTGGAACTTTAGGATAGTTCATTTGTTCCTATTTTTGTGTGCAACTTTGGAAATTTATAAGTTGAGCTATAGAGATCCAAAATTAGTGAACCAAATTTTGTAGTGTTCCTTATGAAGTGTAGTATTTATGAAAAATATGATATTAGCATTTGTAGTAGAGTTTTTGGAGGATTTAAAATGAAACTTGAAATGTGTTTTTAAATGTATGTAAACTTGTTTATTTTATATCTAGAGTTCATGTGCTCCAAAAATTATGAAATTTATGTGGTGAGCTGTTCTTGACAAGTATAAGCTCTGGTAAAAATTGGAGGGTTAGTGCATGTATGGATTTGTAGTTATAGATTTTCCTTTTATAATTAGGTGATCCTTGTATGAATTTTTATAAATTATTTATGAATCCTATATTCATGAAATTTGTTGGAGGTTGTCCTAGTACCATATGGATGCTAAGAAAAATATAAAATCTATTGCTTGATGCTTTTCACGAGGGTTTTCTATTTATGCTATTTTAAGCCTTTATGCCTTATCATTTTTGTGTAGGATGTTTTCCTTGGTCAAATGGCATGAAATTTTCACAGTAGTCTATTGGTAGCATTAGTAAACCACTGTAAATATTTGAGAATTTATGATGCAACTTTGTATATGTTTATTATTTACCCTAATTATTTAATTAAATTAAGAAAGGCAATTAAATAATTAGATTATGATTAAGCATAATGTTTTCTATGGTTCTTATGTTGCATAGTAACTATTGATGTCAATGGTAAGGCTTAGAAGCCATTGATTGTATACAAATGACTAATTATCGCTTTATCATTCAAATACAAGACTGCATGTATAGTTTTGATCGCGTGGATGATTTCATATAGATAATGGTCTCTACTGTAAAACTTGTTAATAAGAAAGTTGTAGATAACTTGCTAATCTACCTTGTGTTAAATTTGCACATTCATAGGACTTAGGGTTTTCTAGTTCTAGCTGTTACAAGTTTGCTGTCCAAAAGGTTTACTTTCTGGACAGATTTAATTGAATGATTTGTTTGCCCAATTTAACTCCTGAATCACAGTGAGAGTAGTAGAATAGAGTTGTAGATAATTTTATAAGCTTTCCAGAAAGTCTGAGATCACCACATTTGGATAAGTAGAACTTTAGTTATGAGTAAAACAAGTAGCTGCTGTTTTGTGGTATAGTAAATACATTGTTGAAGTAGTGATTAAAAAATCAAGAAGAGATATGCACATACTCCGTAAAATGTGATGCACTTGTTATTACTTTAACACCACGTTGTTAAGAATACTTACAAGAATGCATTCATCAGGTATCATCATATTATACTTGTTAGTCTGTATGCATTCGCAATATCTTATGCCATAATCATGCATCTAGGATCGACGGAGGAGATAACGTTGCTGGAGTTCGATGAAGGAGAGGAAGGGGACCAGCAGGAGATTCCTCAAGCTACGGCTCCTGAAGGCGAGGAGCAGACCCCAGAATTGCTTCTGGAGTGCCCTGATCACCGCCCCACTTTCTTTCTAAAAGGCAAGCCCCGGAGCATTCTAAGTCTCCCAGTATTTTACAAAATATTACTTAAGTCCTTTATGATTGATGCATTAGGTTATAAGAGTTGATTGGAACCACTTGCTGCATATCAATTCCTTGTCCAGTAAAGTACCTTTAACCCTATATAGGTCTAGGATTGAGGATATGCTTAGCCATGCTTAGACCGGTAGAAGTCGGGTATTTCCTGTCACCTATGAGTTATAGGTGGATACCGAAGCACAGTTGGCTATATTTGCTATCATGGAAAAGAACCATGGGGTAAGGTAAATCAAGGCCGGACGGAGTCTATGGTAGGTTGACTCATGTGAATCCATCTATGCTGGTTAAGGACCATACCGTTGTTGGCGCTTCTGACAAGATTGAACACATGCCTATCACTTAGCTAGCTGGATAACTCGTTCCGACCGCGAAGCCGAGTAGCTCAACTCAGGCTAGGCCCTGCTCTGTAAGAGTGCACAATCTAGATGGTAGTAAAGATGTGTGGGGAGCCAGACTGAGCCCAAGGGTAGGCTGGGCCTGAACGTCCTGTCATTTGGTTGTCCCTGATTTTGCGGCACTGGGCGAACCTACAAATGTGTACTTGAGTTATACCAAAGGTGACCTAAGGCTACCATGGCTGGTAGACCCAGGTTTGTGTTAGGAATAAATTCCCAGCTGGTTGAAATTGATTCGAATTGCCGTCTCTCTCGGATAGTGAGAAACTTGGCTAGTCCCAACATCTTAGTAATTGTATTATGGAATACGATGGTTCGAATGAACATGGAATTACAATACCTGCTATGGTTACTATTGTATGCTCTTAAAATGATACACCACATGTTTGGCACATGATAGTTGCTAATTTAGAGATGGATAGTCATAATTAACTTGATAACAGTATTATAATTGTATAACTGAGTTAATCGCTTTTTATGCAAAATGTTGTTAAGCTATATCCACTTATACAGCCTCGCATGATCCTTGGAGTCATTTTATTTCTAGTTTATGAGGGGTAAGTCTAGCTGAGTACCTTCTCATACTTAGGGTTTTATTTCCCATTGTTGTAGATGGCACTATTTATCATGGTTATTGCAAGAGTTGCTTCTATCCCGCTGTGGATGAGGAGTAAGCCTTGGGCAGGATTCTTTATTAATCCCTCTACATGCTTTTGTGGACTGTGATCGTATGTTGGCACTGTATCAAAACTATGTTGGCAAATGCTACTTTCAAACTTAATTTGCTTCCGCTTTTATCTATTAAACTTGGTTTGTAATAACTTTGTTTCATACTCTGATGATGAAAATGTATCTATGAACTTTATGTAATATGTGACATGTATGTTGAATCATGTACGATCTTGGTTGTTGTAAATCGTTTATCGAGACCCATCATGGTACTCGATGGACTACCGGGTTTATATGGGTTCAAGTATGACAGTGCGACCACCTGTGGGCTACCATTGTACTTATACTCTTATAAATTGGTCGATTATGCGACAGCTGGAATCAGAGCAAGATTCAACGTTAATTGTCACATGTGTATTTAAAACAAAAGTTTTTGTTTTCCAAAACCCTTTCCAGCAACTAATAGCTATATAAATAGGTATTTGAAATCTAAAGTGTGCTAGTGATCACTTTCCTTATGCCCAAGTTAAGGACTATTAGGTGGCTATTTAAGTACTAACTTGGGGGTTTTAATTTCGTCGTCCGTACAGCTTGCTATTGTATGGATGCCATTTGCTTGAATGGTAATGTATGGATCAAATGCCTCTACGCCAAGGTAAGTTAATGAGTGGCATGACCGCAAGATGTGAACATGCGGTCGGGGAGAGTTAGCTTGGTATGACTATGTATGCATGCTTGCATGTGTATGTGGTGCGTATTTAATTGTGGATATAAACTGTTATCGGGTACCCTTGATACAGAAGTATATGTGTGGGTATACATATATGGAAGTATTTAGATTTATATTCTGCATATTTAATTATGGAATGGGCTGAAATGGAACTTTTATGCAGGTACACTAACAACGAAACGTGTAGCTTGACAAGTTACGCTATATATGAGAGAACGTATGTATACCACCGTATATGTCGTTAGAAATAATTTTTTTTCTAAGTTTGTGAGGTTGTACGGAACGAGCATGCATCATGATAACTATCATTCAAACAATTACATTGTTCCTTCCCTTATAAAATTCTTACTCGGTTATGTAACTCTTATCCATTATGGCCTTGTCTCACAAAGTTGTACATGTTGATGGTATAGATGGCAGCACCAGCTGGATGTGAGAATTTCCTGATTGTTTTCGGAACGCCTACCCTACTATGGAGAGTTTTGCACTTTGCGGGGTACCATGAACCGCCCCTTTATCATTGGAATGAAGAGTACTTGGAGGGACAGCCATGGTACGAGGTGTGGCTAACTATACCAGCCCGCACCCAGGCACCCTTCTAGCAGGAGTGGAAGGCGGAATCGGAAGGGAAAACTCCTTGGGAGGCTGCCCAAGTAGTGGCCTTTAAGGTTTTGAGTCAAATCTGCCAGTAGCATGGGGATGCACTTACCGGCAGTGCAGTGGGTATGTTTCCTTAGGTGGATCCGTCCACAACAATATGGGAACAACGCAACCAAAATGCATTGATCAGAGATCAGGATGAGCGGGCAAATAGCTCTAGTCCCGCTATGAGTGCAATGTTTGTGGTGATGAAGATGTTTTGTACACGCCAGGACACTAAGGATTTCTGGCAGGAATCATACACCACTTGCATGGACAAGCTCATGAGAGCTAAAGCCACACATCATAAGCTTAAGAAGTGTGTGGGCAAGCAAAAGAAGGCTGCTAGTAAAGCCCGATGGGAATCTAACCAAGCCTATGCAGCTTTGGGCACTCTCCATGCCCAAATGGAGCACATGGATCAACAGAGAGCAGCAGCCCAGAAAGCAAGAGCTAATGATCAAGCATTGCTTGTAGGACTATGGGAGCAGTTGGAGGCCGCCCGTGCTAAGGTGTCCATAGCTAGATGCCAACGTGATGTAGCAGAGAACCATGCCGCTACAGTAAGGATAGAAAGAGATCGACACCGTGACATGAGTAACGTGCAGGACCATGCCGAAAGGGGCTTACGTTAGCAGCTTGCACAAGCTCAACTGCAAGTGATGAACCTTCAGCATGAGGTGCACTATCTAAACAACCAACTGAACCCTATCCTTGATGGGGAAGAAGATGGTCCAAATATGGAGGAAGATGATGATGAGGACGAGGAAGAGGAAGAAGTGGAGCCTGAGGAAGGAGATGATCCTATCTCTGACCTCGATAGTGATCATGATGAGGATTAGATCGCTTAGTACTTAGTAGAAGTGCTTAATGTACCATCATTGGTTATGTAATAGATCTGTAGTTTGAATTTGGTGTTGGTGATTGGACTATCATGTAATATTGTTATTTGCATGACTATCGCATGTTTGGTTAAACGCCAATGCAAATTCTAGTTGATTTATCAAAGATCATGATTCGAATATTAACGTGCTATGAGTTTGATAAGTGATCAAATTAGTGGTGTCATGTTGCGAGAATGAATTATTATGCCTCTATTTTTATTGTATGAATTTGAGATTTTCTCCAGTAATTTTAGTTTGGCATGATTATAAATTCATCTACAATCTTTTGACATCAACCAATAATCGCTTATTGTTGCAAATTTGTAGATGACTCGCACCCATGCAGGAGCTAGTAGCAGCCATGATGGCAACGACAGTGACTTACCACCACCACCACCGCAGTCTGCTCAGGAGTTCTTTGCCCAATTCTTAGGGAGCCAAAGGACAATGGAGGAAGCTCTATGCCTCATCACGCAGAACATAGCTCGTGGCCACCCACAGCAACAAGGGCCCGAGCCTAATCAACACAGTACATTCAATAAATTTCTAGATACAAAGCCTCCTATCTTCAAGGTGGTAGAGGAACCACTATAGGCGAATGAGTGGCTCAACACCATTGAGCAGAAGTTTCGTCTACTAAGAGTCACCGAGCACCTAAAGGCTGAGTATGCGTCCCACCAGTTGCAAGGACCAGCAGGGATCTGGTGGACACATTTCTTGTCCTCTCTACCTGCTAATGCGCGAGTAACATGGGAGTAGTTCAAGTTGGCTTTTTGGGGGCATCACATTCCTCTAGGTCTAATGCACATGAAAGCGGCTAAATTTATGAGGCTCACCCAAGGGACAAAGACCCTCATAGAATATATGCACACATTCAATAACCTATCTAGGTATGCTCCAGGTTTTATGGATACCGAGGAGAAGAAGATAGAGAGCTTCAAGCGGGGTCTTGACACCAAATTGATGAAGACCATGGCCAATTCCAAGTGCACCACCTATAACGAGTTTATTAGTGATGCTCTGACCTAGGAAAATCATAACAACATGCATGCAACAGCAAAGTGTTGCAAAAGGGATTTTGAGGCAGGTGCCTCCGGATCTTCACAGTCCAGGGCTCCTATCAGAGCTAGGCCATAGTTCCACCCACCTGCACCAAAGTTCAGGCCTCCACCACCTAAAGCTCAGAACGGCAGGCCTCAGAAAGCGTTTCGTAAGGCATTCACTATTGCCTTACCTAAAGGAAATGGTGGTTAGGGAAGCTCCATAGGTCTTAGGAGTAATCAACCCTATTTCAACTGCAATCAAGTGGGTCATTGGGCCAAGGAATGCCCCCACCCAAAGAAGAATGGCAACCAGAATCAGAACAATCAGAGGCAGGCAAACTTAAGGGCACGTCCGGGATACGTGCACTATACCGCTGTTGAGGAAGTGCCCGCTGGAGAAGTTGTCGCGGCTGGTATGTTTCTTGTCAACAAGCATCCCGCTATTATTTTATTTGATTCGGGAGCTTCTCATTCATTTATGAGTCAAGCATTTGCATCTAGACATGACCAGAAAATCATTGAAGTAAGCAAGGGTGGTTATAATATAAGTTCAGCTAGGGCTACTATTTCTACGAATAAGATAGTCAGAAATGTGCTCATCTCTATATTAGAGAGGGAGTATACAACGAATTTGATAATATTGCCTGCGTTATCCATAAGTGTAATCTTAGGCATGAATTGGATGAAGGATCATGGTGTTCTCATTGACACTAGCACTCGTACTATTATGTTGAGAGAACCCAAGGGAGGGAATGCTTTTCTAGTACCACTCTCCCAAAATTTTGAACTCCAACACTTAGCTTATGCTATCCAAACCACTACCCTTTGTGATATCCCTATGGTTTGTGAGTTCTTAGATGTATTTCCAGAGGAGTTACCAGGTATACCGCCTGATAGGGATGTGGAATTTAAGATTGAGTTAGTGCCAGGTACGGCACCCATCTCAAGAAGGCCCTATAGAATGCCACCAAATGAGTTAGCAGAACTTTAGATTCAGTTACATGATCTATTGAACAAGGGTCTCATTCAACCTAGTTCATCTCCGTGGGGATGCCCAGCATTGTTTGTAAAGAAGAAAGACAAGTCCTTGAGAATGTGTGTGGATTACAGACCACTCAATGCTATGACTATTAAAAACAAGTACCTGTTGCCTCGCATTGACATCTTGTTTGATCAGTTGGCGAAGGCAAAGGTATTCTTTAAGATTGATTTGAGGTTCGGCTATCATCAGATAAAGATTAGGCTAGAGGATATACCTAAGACTGCTTTCTCCACATGGTACGGCTTATATGAGTATTTGGTTATGTCTTTCGGACTAACGAATGATCCCGCCTACTTCATGTACCTAATGAATTCGGTATTCATGCCCAAGCTTGACAAGTTCGTGGTCGTGTTTATCGATGATATATTGATTTATTCAGAAAATAAGGCAGATCATGAAGAGCATCTGAGGATTGTTCTATCCAAACTGAGGGAGCATAAGCTATATACAAAATTAAGCAAGTGTGAATTTTGGTTGAGCAAAGTACCTTTCTTAGGTCATATCTTATCAAGAGATGGAATATCTGTAGACCCATCAAAAGTACAAGAGGTCATGGATTGGAAGGCCCTGACTTTGGTTCATGAAGTTTGGAGTTTTCTAGGATTAGCAGGATATTATCGTCGCTTCATTCTAGATTTCTCCAAAATAGCTAAGCCTATGACTAGGCTACTTCAGAAAGATGAAAAGTTCAATTGGACACCAGAGTGTGAAGCAGCTTTTCACACCCTCAGGACTCTGTTAACTATAGCCCCTATTTTAGCACAACCCGACATCGAGAAGCCTTTTGATGTATTTTGTGATGCATTAGGTACAGGTTTCGGGTGTGTGCTCATGCAAGAAGGAAAAGTTATTGCATATGCTTCTTGGTAGTTGAGAAAACATGAAGTCAACTACCCTACACATGATTTAGAACTCGCAGCAGTTGTACATATATTAAAGATATGGAGACATTATTTGTTGGGCAATATATGTCATATATATACTGACCACAAAAGTCTCAAGTATATTTTTACCCAACCAGAGCTGAACATGAGACAGCGAAGATAGCTAGAGCTGATTAAGGACTACAATTTGGAAGTGCATTACCATTCGGGGAAAGCCAATGTTGTAGCCGATGCACTCAGTTGGAAATCTCATTGCAACACTGAGGAAGCATTGTTGGAAGATGGCTTCAATTTGTTACATCCTGTTGTACTGCACAATATCACTATTAGTTGTTCACTTGAGAGCAAAATCATAGAGCTGTAGCAAACGGATGCAGGTATAAGTCACATCAAGAGAAGGATGCAAGAGCATAAAACCAAACATTTTAGATTAGATGAAAAGGGAGTACTATGGTTTGAGGACCGACTTGTAATACTAAAAAACCGGGAACCTAGAAATCAAATTCTAGAGGAAGCTCATTCGTCTAAATTATCTATCCATCCGGGTAGTAGTAAGATGTATCAAGATTTGAAAACCTATTTTTGGTGGACTAAGATGAAGAAGGAGATAGCAGCCTATGTCGCTAGGTGCGATAATTGTAGTAGAGTAAAAGCTATTCATATGAAATCTGTCGGATTACTTCAGCCATTGCCTATTCCTGGTTGGAAATGGGAAGAAATCAGTATGGACTTTATCACAGGCCTTCCAATGACACAACAAGGTCATGATTCAATATGGGTCATTGTCGATCGTCTCACCAAGTTAGCACATTTTATACCCGTGAACACAAGGTATATAGTTGGGAAATACGCTGAGCTATATGTTTCTCAGATTGTGAGGCTACATGGAGTACCTAGAACCATAATCTCAGATCGAGGACCACAGTTCATAGCTCATTTCTAGGAGCACTTACACCAGGCCTTGGGGACTAAATTGATCAGAAGTTCAACATACCATCCGCAAACTTTGAGACAGACAGAGCGAGTGAACCAAATCTTAGAAGATTTGCTAAGAGCTTGTGTTATATCTTCCAAAGGTCCATGGGAGAAATGGTTACCTTTAGCTGAGTTCTCATACAACAATAGTTATCAAGCAAGCATCAAGATGGCTCTGTTTGAAGCCTTGTACGGCAGAAAATGTAGAACTCCATTGAATTGGATTGAGCCCGATGAAAGGAGATACTTTGGTATTGACTTTGTCAATGAAGCTAAAGAGCAAGTGCGTATTATCCAACAGCATATAAAGGCAGCTCAATCGAGGCAAAAGAGTTATGCTTATAAAAGAAGAAGACCACTGACTTTTGAAGTGGGTGACTATGTATACTTGAAGGTATCACCCATGAAGGGAGTGAAGAGATTTGGAGTGAAAAAGAAGCTTGCGCCTAGATATGTAGGACCATACAAGATTACGGAATGGAAAGGAAATGTTGCTTATAAGTTACAACTTCCACCAGAGATGAGTGCAATATTTGATGTCTTCCATGTTTCCCAGTTGAAGAAATGTCTTTGTATACCTGAAGAAGCTATTGCACCCACCAACATGAAGCTTCAATCGAATTTGACTTATGAAAAAAAGCCAGTCCGAGTGTTAGAAGAGATGGAAAGAGTAACATGGAGTAAAATCATTAAGTTCTATAAGGTGGTGTGGAACAATCACAGTGAACAAGATGCTACGTGGGAACGAGAGGATTATTTACGAGAGGTTTATCCCGCCTTTTTCTAAGAATGGTAGGTCTTGCAAATCTCAGGACGAGATTTTTATAAGGGGGAGGGGCTGTAACACCCAAGGTGTTAGCCTTGCATAAATTGACTTGCATTGCTTGAGCATGAGCATCATGCATTCATATTTAAGCTTTTACAATTGAAACATGTGATTGAAACATTTGCAACATTGCTTATTATTTCATGTTTCCCTGTATATATGCATATGATCATGAGTGAATACATGAAAGTGATGAATGTGAGTCACTAAAACATATTAGCTACACTTATGATGACTAGTGGAACAATGTTCATGAAGATCATTTTGACTAATCAAGTACTTAAGTGATGCTAGGTGTGTTGAACTGAGAAGCTCTATGTGTAACCAATGCATGAAATGATTGTGTGACCTTACAAATAGCTTAGACATGTTTAAAATATCCTTATGAACAACTTTAGTATTCATGGTTAAGGGTAATTTGGTCACTAAGCCAAAGTTAAGTGTATATCATCATTTGAATGTAGCATGTTTGACCAAGTTTGAACTATGTGCTAGAAACCTTGCATGGAGGTGGTCACTAAAGCAAAGTTGTAGTAGTTGGCATGAGGAACAACTTTTATTTTTGAGTCATAGACTGGTTTAGCTCCTAACATGCTTGAATTAGGCTCACAAGAATCATCAATTCCCTATTTTCAACACAAGTTTGACAACCTCATTTTTGGGATGATATTACTCGAGATTGGTTGTGAATTAGCACTGAGTCCCTTAATAAGAATTGTAGATGGTACATTGATCTACAACTTTGATTCAGCTTGTGTGCGCTAATGCTCCATGGATTAGGAGATCGAGCTTCATCAAATCTCGCTGTCAGGCTCGGTTTTAGGCACTGATCGACTCCATGCCACGCTCTATCATGGCCGACCATGGACAGAGCATGGCCGCCACATGGCCACCATCGGCCAACGCATGGCCTCAACACCACGCGTTGGCAGCCATTATCTGCACCGCACTGCGCTCCATTTCCACTCAATCATGCCCACTCCCTCCCTCTCCAGTGCACTCCCTTGCTCTCGCCGTAGAACCAAGCAACGCCGCCGAGCATAGCATCACCTCTGTCGTCGCCTCGTGTGCGCTCCATCGCACCACCACCATCTCCATCTCGCCCGTAGTTGCGCCACATCCACCACAACCGCCTCAATGTTTTGGCTAAGTCATTTGAGCTTTGGTGAGGCCGTATTGCCTTTTTCCCCTCTCGCCGGAACCTCGGCCACCATGGCCGCCTCCTCAGCAAGCTCATCGCCGCTCAGCTCGTGCGTGCTTTTCTTCCAATGTTTAGCGTTAGAGCTTGGTTAGGATGAGTATTAGCTTGTGCTATGATGTTACCTCTGTTGGTGGTCCCGCCGACGCGGAACACGACGACCCACGCCGCCGTAATCTGACCTCCGCGCCACCGCGCCGTGGCCATGCTTCATCGAAGCTTTTCAAGCCACCTAGGTCATCTAGATAGGTTCGCATAGTCACTGTGGTGCTGTTGCGCACCTGGCCTAGCTTCGCCGTGGCCGGTGTCGACCGACGCACCGCTGAGCAGCGCCGCCGTGCCGCCATGGCCGACGACGAGCATGCTCCGCCCCACCTCCACTGCCACCACCTAGGTCATTCGACGCGCGCTGCTCCATAGATCACATAGGTCCACTTGTCCCCATCGACGAGCTCACCGTCGATGAGCTCTGGTCGTGCTAGTGTTGTGCAGCGCCACTACCCTATTTTGTGTCACTTACAGTGGGTCCCAGTTGGCAGTGACTGTGGAACTTTAGGAAAGTTCATTTGTTCCTGTTTTTGTGTGCAAATTTGGAAATTTATAAGTTGAGCTATAGAGATCCAAAATTGGTGAACCAAATTTTGTAGTGTTCCTTAGGAAGTGTAGTATTTATGAAAAATATGATATTAGCATTTGTAGTAGAGTTTTTTGAGGATTTAAAATGAAACTTGAAATGTGTTTTTAAATGTATGTAAACTTGTTTATTTTATATCTAGAGTTCATGTGCTCCAAAAATTATGAAATTTATGTGGTGAGCTGTTCTTGACAAGTATAAGCTCTGGTAGAAATTTGAGGATCAGTGCATGTATGGATTTGTAGTTATAGATTTTCCTTTTATAATTAGGTGATCCTTGTATGAATTTTTATAAATTATTTATGAATCCTATATTCATGAAATTTGTTGGAGGTTGTCCTAGTACCATATGGATGCTAAGAAAAATATAAAATCTGTTGCTTGACACTTTTCACTAGGGTTTTCTATTTATGCTATTTTAAGCCTTTATGCCTTGTCATTTTTGTGTAGGATGTTTCCTTGGTGAAATGGCTTGAAATTTTCACAGTAGTCTATTGGTAGCATTAGTAAACCACTATAAATGTTTGAGAATTTATGATGCACTTTTGGTATTTGTTTATTATTTACCCAAATTATTTAATTAAATTAAGAAAGGCAATTAAATAATTATATTATGATTAAGCATCATGTTTTCTATGGTTCTTATGTTGCATAGTAACTATTGATGTCAATGGTAAGGCTTAGGAGCCATTGATTGTATACAAATGACTAATTATCGCTTTATCATTCAAATACAAGACTGCATGTATAGTTTTGATCGTGTGGATGATTTCATATAGATAATGGTCTCTACTGTAAAACTTGTTAATAAGAAAGTTGTAGATAACTTGCTAATCTACCTTGTGTTAAATTTTCACTTTCATAGGACTTAGGGTTTTCGAGTTCTAGCTGTTACAAGTTTGATGTCCGAAAGGTTTACTTTCTGGATAGATTTGATTGAATGATTTGTTTGCCCAATTTAACTCCTGAATCATAGTGAGAGTAGTAGAAGAGAGTTGTAGATAATTTTATAAGCTTTCTAGAACCGCTCAATTTATGTGGCGGTTGTAATAGAACCGCTCAATTTATACAAGATCAAGTATGGCTGTCCCCGCTAACACGTTGACACACACATACCTTCACTCATATAAACCCGGTAGTCCACCGAGTGTCCCGAAAGACCTCGGTAAATCAACATCACAACCAAGATCACGTGATTAAGCAAATACACATCATATACGCAAAGTTGCAGCAAAAATAATATTATAAATGGGTTCACAAATAATAGTACAAGTTTGGGTTTCAAAACCGCTTAGTGAAAACAATCATAGCTTTCAAATGATTACATTAATATAAGTTCCAAATATATTGCTAGCATAAGTGACATCATCCAACAAAAACATATAGATGAGAAGTAACTATAGAATCACCGAGCCCACCGGCGGTTAGCCACCATCTTCAACAGGCCGAGAACTTCACCTGCAACATGGTGGGATAAACCCTGAGTACGAGAAGGTACTCAGCTAGACTTACCCATCAAAACCAGAAATAAAGGACACCAAGGGTCATGCAAGGCTTATGAGGTGGGCTAGCTTGACATAGTTGCATAAAAGAGCTTATGAATATAGTGACCAATTTAAACTTAGCATCAAGTTTATCATTATTTACCTATCCACTAGATTAGCACATGTACTAGAGCACTCACTTATTAGGAGCAACCAATATTAACCATAGCAGGTATCATAAGGCTGTCATCATCATATCATCATTTCTGAACCATTATGTTATTTAGTGTATCTACTTTGGAGATAAGCCTATCAAGTTCTCACCAACCGGTGAGAGACGGCGACTCGAATCGAATTACAACTCAGTTGAGGGGGTATTCCTAACTCTCACCCTGGCATACTTTGCAAGGGTAGCCGTGGATCACCTTTGGTACAACTCAAGAACCAAATTCACGGGTCTGATCAACGCCAGCACTCTCAGGGATTACCCTTCTGCCAGGACGATCAGGACTTTTAAATCATCTGCTCTTGGACTCACGCCTACGACTCCCTTTCGAGGCGTACTTTATACTTATCGACTCCCAGCCTGAGTTGAGCTACTCGGCTTCGTGGTTGGTCTCTAGACCCGGCCAACTAAGAGAGAGGCATGTGTTCAACATGAACAGGAAAGGCTCCAAGATTCGGTCCTTAAGCGACATAGATGGAGTCACTACAAACCGGCAAGCCTCCGCCCGGTCTTCAATTCAAATTAAGACAGGTTCTTTTCCATGATAGCAAATATAGCCAACCGTGCCATATGTATATCCCTATAGCTCACAGGTGATAGGAAATCACCTAACTTCTACCGCATTTAAGCAGGGCTAAGCACTACACGAGCCTGAGCTACATAGGATTCAGGGTATCAATATCTGGACAAGGATTGGATAACCAATGTAGCAAGTGTTTGCATCCAACACCTAAACTTAATGCAACAATATATATGTAACAATAATACTTTAATTGCATTTTAGAAATTAAGAGGCTTAATATGCTCCGGGGCTTGCCTGGGATCGGACACAAGTTAGTTCAGTTGGCTTGCACCGTTATGGTGACATCTCCGGTCCTAGCACTTGCTTAGTCCTTCCATCTTCGGGATATATCCACCAAACCAAATCTTTGGGTTTGGCTCCAACATCGCATCCTTCATGTGGTGCATCTAGCGTACCTAGATGAGATACAATATACAAGTGCATAAATATGAAGAATAGTACCATGAGACGCATCACAAAATAGCAAGCAAGACAAGCATAGTTTACACTAACACACTTAAGTACTTTGCGATGCTTAACTTAAACATCACACAATCTATCATGCTAAGATGGCAAAGAAGACGACAACACCAAGCATGACACAAGTTTCCCAAGATCTCAGATGCTCTAACTTAGTCATCATTAAAGGCATAAGTCACACTTAACAATATACAAGCAAACACTATAATTGGAATCTGCCAATTTCTGGACATGCAAACAGCAGCTACAAGATTTAGCTATAACTGGAGTTACACAAATCCAAATGACTTGCAAGAAGACATTTTAGAAAGCTTATGAAATTATCTACATTTCATCTATAACCATCACAGCATGATTCCCAAGTTAAGTAGGTCAAAATTATATCTTTACAGAAACTGGTTCATACAAAATAGAGAGCAACAAATCCTGTATTCTAACTTTAAACAGTTGTAACTCAAACACTACTCAGCCAAATGATACCAAATTTTAACAAAAGCTAGATACATAAATTATCTACAACTTTTGTATAAACAAGTTTCACAACAAAGCACATTGTCATGAAGAACTTTGCTAAGTTCCCAGATCTGTCCATAAACCACATCGGCAAGAAAATAATTATTAACTTATGTTGCAAATTCATAATTGGGCAAAACCAACTTTATCAACATTTCACACATGACTAAAGAACACCAAAAAGCATGGTGCTCACCTCTAAATAAATTTTCTTAAATCATTTCTTAATTTATTTAGACATCAATGTGTATTTATGAACATATACCAAAAATGCACAATAAATTCTACAAAAATTACAGTAGCTCACATATCCTCTCAATAGTCTACTGTACAAATTTCATACCATTTGCATAAGTATAGCTGCCTCTACAAAAAAGACAATTTGCTATTGCAAGAAATCATGTGAGAGCGAGATAAACCAATAACTCACTCATACTTCATCCAATACTCATGAAATTTTTACCACACATCAACTATCACATGACTAGCATGCCACAAAAATTTCACTTCATTTGGAGCCCTAGATCTGCAGTTATGGAAAATAACAAATTCAACTAGCATTACAACCTTACTGCACAAATCTATTTTTACCGCAAAATATTGAAACTAAAACATGCCATATTATAGATCTAATGCATAGAGAATTTCACAAGGATTCCAAAAAGTCCTCATTTGCTATTTTACGAATTTCTTATGAATTACTATGAATTTCCAAAGATTCAGCAAATTTACTGCAAATAGGTCCTTATTAGCACTATTCATTTGAGTCACAGACTTCGCAGTTAGACCCTTCCATTTTGTCAAATTTGAGCCCAAGGCCCCTGGTCGGAATTAAAAGCAGAGGAGCATGCCGGACTTGCTGTTGCCGGCCGAAGGAGGCTCGTCGGCGGCGGGGGATGGGCCGGTGAGGTCCGAGGCACCTGTACGCACCCGAAGGTGGCTTCGGCTCGGCCAGAGCCTGCCCGTGGCCTCCTAGCCACACGCACATGCGCCCGCGGTGGCCACGGCACCAGCGGCCACGCGCTACGGCAGTGAAGAGAGGCCAGGGAGGGGTGCGCCGGGTAGAGGAGGAAGAGGCGAAGCTATTGGTTCACGTGGTTGGTCATGAGGGGGCTCAGAAGCTAGGGAACGGTGGCGACGGCGAGCTCGGCTGCGGCATCCATGGCGGCGGTGTCCAGGAGCGCACACGCGTCGCCAGAGAGTGAGGAAGAGCGAGTGAGGGAGAGTGGAGAAGCTCGAGCGCTTGGTTAGAAGAAGCAGGGGCACGGGTGCAAGCGTCGGCGATGGCGAGGGCGAGCTCACGCATGGCTGCCACGCTCACGGACACGCGTCGCCCATAGAGGCAATTCAGCGAACAGGTGGCGTGCGTTAGAGTGGGGAAGGTGGGACGCTGTTTTGGGCTGGCTCGGATCCGAATTGGTCCATGGGCCTAAAATGAAGTTTTCTGTACTCGGCCCGCTCTACATTTTTCATTAAGAGACCAAGGTCATTAGAGCTCTAGATCAGCGAGTAATTATGCCCCAAAGTGATAGTGTCAGCGCATTGACAGCAATTAACAAAACTCCAAAATTGATGGTCAAAACAAAGTCCAACGAGTGCCATCTTTTTATATGCTCTTCTCCATGAACTTAGCTCCAACCTTTATTTTGGGGTCAAGTCGAGTTGCTGAACGGAATTTGGAGAATGCGGAATGCCAATGTCGATGACGAGTTGATGATGAATTCCAGACTTAGAAAAATTCCAAGTACCAAAAACAGCTGTCAATTCAACGTTTGAGCCTCGATTCGCCTTAGTTCCAAGTTGATCTAGCTCTTGGTCCAAAAACAAAGTTTGTTCTACTCTACTCAAACCTCAACTTTTATTTAAGGTGCAACTGCATGCAAGCACTATAAGTGATTGGTCAACACAGGTCAAAGTAGCATCACGGTAAAGCTTAAATCCAAGTTTTAGACCGATGGAGGTATTTTCTTGTCCTCCACTCAACACAAACCCTTCATGACTTTTGTTGTAGAGTTCAATTAGAGTCATTTGGGCAAGGTCACAAGGTTTGGTTGGCGTTCTAGAATTCCATTCACTTTATAAAACAATTCAAGCAAGGACATAACTTGTCATTTCATGTGACTTCTTGATTCCAAACTTCACGAAACTTTTCCATGGATCAATATAGATGGATATTGATGCGAGACACATGAAACAAGTACATCTAGCATTTCCCAAGCATACTCTTTAGAAAGGGCAGCGTGTAAGCAATGGTGCATGGTCCAAGTTTAAGTGGTAACTCATTTTCATATGTTTAACCTAACATCTCCATCACTACTTAACATGCCATGGTTGAGCTTAAACCCATTGCTTAATTGGTGACAAACACCTAGGGTGTTACAGCGGTGCTAGCTCGAACAGGGTAAAATTCACCACGGTAACCGCCCCTACCAGTGTACACCGGACCAGACCTAGCGATGCACCACCATGTACACAGTGTCAGTCCGATGCCAATTTGAAAATTGTGGTTCATTATTCTATCAAGTGGGTCCATGTCATCAGCTCCTTTTTCCTTTCTCCCTTCATCTTTTTGACTCACGCCCGACCGATTCCAACTCGTATGCCGTCGACGACCGCACCTCCTAATCCTAGATGTCATGCTCCTCCTCGTGCCTCACCACCGACCGCCTAAGCTCACCCTCACCCATGCCTTCCTTAGCCATAGCCCTAGCCATGCCCCTGCATCCCGCAGTCACCTGCATTCTCGCCGCACCATGTTGTGAAACCCTAAACCCACATGCCCTGGGTCTCCAGCCACCATACCACCTCCCTGCATCGCCATGACCTCACTACGCTCGCATGGAGCCTCTCTAGCACCACCACTTGTCCGTGTGCACCATGCCTTGAGGAATCTTCATGCCCATGCTTCAATAGGAGGTCGTGCTCACCATCGTCGCCGCTAGTTACTTCACCTGAGGTCGTGGCTCCACTTTTGCATCTCCGATGACCATCGTTGTGCTCCTATGATGTGTGTTCATCATCCTAGAATCTTCCTTGGGCAGCAGCAGCTTCTCCCATGGTGAGCACCTCCACTGCCCGCTATGTGTTCAACGAAATGCCCCAAAGCTAAATCCTTGCTGTTTTGCTCACTCTCTCTCCTGTCTTTCCTTCAGTAGTTAACGTGCGGTGCCTTGTGACTCCTTTCCTATTGCTTGGAGGCCAGATCATCGCTTGTTGAGGTAGCAAAGCCTCGTTATTCCTTTCTCATCTATATTGCTTTGCTTCTAAATAGGACACTTTTCTCTAGCGAATATATCGCTTATTTGTACTCTATCTATTCCATTCGCCGTAGTGTGTTAGTGCTTGAGGTGATCAGAGGTCAGTGATAGTTGAACTTGGGGCCAAGCCCGCAAATACAGAATAGAGGCCAAGCCTCTTGAGTGTAGATGGTAGTGATCTAGGGGGAGTATCAGTGGTCAGCAGTAGTTGTATCCTTTGGCAGTGGTTCTCTATTTCAGGGGGAGTTTTTGAGTTTGACAGTTTGACTTGGCAGTGAGTTCTCTCTGTTTTAGTGGTTTCTCTTATCAGTTGTAGCTATGGGGCGTTCTAAGCGCACTGGTCCCATTCCTCCAGCTAGTGGGGGTGGTGATGATCAAGACCCTCGCCATCCATTGAGGGACAAGGGTAAGACAAAGGTGATAGAGTAGACCAAGAAGCAGAAGAGGCAGCACCGTGAGGTTGAGCAGGCACTTGCAGTAGCTATAGCTTACAATAGAGGTGTGAGAGGTGGCAGCAGTGGAGCTCTATGTATTGGACCTTTAGCTACAAAGACTTAGTCTTCAGAGTCTTAGTAGACACAGACGCCTTAGCTCCCTTAGTCGTCTCATGCATGTGTCACTATGCACCCAACATTGAGTTAGTGTCAGCGGAAGGAGTAGATAGAGGACCCTAAGGAGGACTTGCCTCTAGTGCCACCTAGACAACACTTTAGAGAGCATGACGAGTAGGGTCTTGAGTAGGTTCAGGACGACCCTTGCCTGATTGAGCTTCGTACAGCCACAGCTGGATGTGTCCATCATTTTTGGAATGTCCCGCTTGAGGAGTGGCTACCTACATAGAGAGAGGAGCTTGCTTAAGCACCGTTCAACACAACTATTTAGGAGTCATTCTACAGAGCTCAGAGGCTTGAGCGAGTTGGTTTGAGGCCCCATAGAGTTCTGGACTTGGCCAATTTAAGGAGAGCAGCAGGAATTTGTGAGATTTCACATTGCATCACTTACATGCTAGGACTAGAGGAGCTGATGTGTAGATCAAGGCAATACATGGATGAGTGGGTCAGAGTGTTCTATGCCACTGTTTGGGTTGATCCAAGCCATGAGTTTATATAGTTCCGTTTCAAGGGTGAGACCTATAGGCTCTTAGCTTCAAAGATCAGATAGCTATATAGGTTTCTAGAGACACCAGTCAGACTATATAGTTTGTGCTATGGTATAGCTAACCCTCCTTGAGGTCCTCATGGTGGGACACCACCATCGGTAGCCCACATGGCTGCTATCTTTCATCTATCGTTTGACGAGGGTTCTAGACAGAGTTTGAGGGACATGACTCATCTGGTTGAAGTGCTTGAGACAGCGATGAGGAAGACACTACTACCATGAGTTAGTTTTAGAGAGGCCTTGACACACCTATAGCAGTGGCTTCTTTGGGCACTAGTCTCTCACACAGTGTTCAACGTTGTTGTTTACACCAAAATTTAGAAGAAGAGTCGTAGGGACTCGAAAGCTCCCAAGATCATGTCATCAAAGAATCATTTGTGTGCAGATCGGAACTAGCTGATTCGAATGCAACACTGGAATTAGCTTTCTTTAGGAAGCGCTAGCAGATTACGACAAGGCTACGATTGGCGCTGGGACAAAGCATGTTGGGCTCTACAAAAAGAGAAATATTAGAGTCCAAGTTATCTTAAATTAGGAATGTTTTCTTTTAGGACCAAAGATTGTGATGAGTCATGCTTAGATAGGAGTCATGCATAGGTCCCGGGTATAAATATCAAACCCCGGCTATTGTAAAGGGACACAATCAATCTAATACAAGTTACTTACTTTTTTCAGCTCTGGCCACCCCTTAGGAGTAGCAGTAGAGTAGATCTCAGCAAGTTCTTCAGCAAGTATGGCTACATCGATCCGGTCGACCTCCACTACTTGTCTGTAAGTACCATCATGGCTTATACCTTTGTTCGTATGGCTGCATCAATCCAATTGACCTCCACTGCGACTCTAATATAAGTTAGTTATCGATTCTTGTCTAGTTCAAGTAAGGCTGCATCGATCCTGTCGACCTCCACTGCTTGAACTAGATTAAGGTCAAGTTATCAGCTCTATCTAAGGGTGGCGTTCCTTCGGATAGATTCATTAAGTTACCGATATTGCTTATTGCTTTCATTATTTATTTAATTATATC
The DNA here is from genome assembly GCF_019320115.1 of Miscanthus floridulus. Classification (NCBI taxonomy): domain Eukaryota; kingdom Viridiplantae; phylum Streptophyta; class Magnoliopsida; order Poales; family Poaceae; genus Miscanthus; species Miscanthus floridulus. The sequence goes on from NC_089584.1 coordinate 49,067,964, forward strand.
AATATCACTTCGCCCGATTGGGATTGATCTAGATCGGCCTTATATCTTGTTTAACCCATCGTTTGTTAAGCTAAACTAATCTAATCTGCACTTTAAGCGATGAGTTATGTTTTATTGGCTATTTTATATCAATCTTGATCGTGCATAGCGCGTGGTTAAGGCATGTCTGATCTTGAGTAGATCTATTGGCTAGCGAAAACTATTCCATGGCCCGTTATCACGGCCTGTGTGATTCTGCCTCACACCCCACTGTTTGCACCATTGAGTGGGGATCGTTATTTAGTAGATCTATTCCTAAGAGGGCATGACCTTAACTATGCGCTATGCCTGAATTGGCTGTTTTAGCTGATATCGAGCGCTTTCATGAACAGCTCACATCACGAGTAATGGGAATTGGGATCCCGATCTTCCGTCAGGTAGAGGTAACTATCGTTGTGGTAGAGAATGACACACCGATCTGGCTTCAGATCAAAAGATCAAACCCTGCAATCTTAGCACCATAACTCCTCTGGTTATCAACCAAGACATGGATCCAGTTGACCTCGCTAAGAAGGCTAATCTCTACCTACGCAACGAAGAACACAAGCAAGAACAAGAAAGAAAGCAACCAAATTGCAGACGAATGATTAATCTCACGAAGTTGGAGTCTCACAAACCGATGAACGGCGAAACTGTTCTTGATAGATTAATCTAAGCAAAACCCAAAAACCTAATAGTGGTGGTGGCATATGATTATAAAGGTCTTAGGGTCATCGCCTACCCTAGATGCACCCCCTAATGGGCCCAAACACGATACACGGTCCAACGGACCAAAAGATGGTGTCGCGGCACCCTCGTAGATTCTAGAGGCTGACTTGTTTTGACAATTCCCATTGATTATGAAGGCTTTTAATGTGAGACCACTTGTATTAGCTTCCTTATCAAATTAGCTTTCCAACCATATGTGGATCGTCAAAAACAGAGTCCGGATACGTCCTGGGTGACCAGTTTAAGGTAGACTGGTCCTGGAGGCCGAGGCAGACTCGAACTTGAGTTGCTTTGGGCCTCCACCTCGGGGACTCGAACCGAATTAGCCTCGGGCCTCATTCTTGACTTGGACACCCTTGCTGGTCTCCTACCTCTCCATACCATGTGCCAAACATGGTCATATACATGGGTGTCATGTCCTCATCATCCTCCCCTTCTTGACGAAAAGCCATCCTCGGCGTCGATTGTGCTTGAAACTGATCCTGCACAACATAAAGGAGAATAGGGTTGTGAAGACAAAGGGAACTGAAATAAGTGTGAGAAGGAACGTGGCCATGTTTCCAAGAAATTTCAGCAAGCATGTAAACTCCATGATCTGAATGCACATGATGTATGTCAACACTATCTCTCAAAAGATTAGAACTAACCAAAGACAATGTAGGAATAGATGGTCTAGCAGACATAGGTAGCCACCAACAATGCTCCCCTTCTTGGAAGTGAACTTGTATCTTTGAGGGACATGAGAAAATGTTTGTATTATTATGGCTGCCCTCTAAACGATCATAACCTTGTACAATAAAAGGAAAATTCATATTACTACGAATGTATACTCGATGTATCATATATTGTCCCTTGTTGTTATATTTGCCAATAACATGATATGTGTGTTTAGAAAACCAAGGCAAATCAGCATATTTAAAAAGGCTCTCCTCCAAATTGCAGATGAATGATTAATGTCATGAAGTTGAGGTCTCACAAACCGATGAACGGCGAAACTATTCATGATAGATTAATCTAAGCAAAACCCAAAAACCTAGTAGCGGCAGTGGCATATGATTATAAAGGTCTTAGGGTTGTTGCCTACCCTGGACGCACCTCCTAATGGGCCCAAACATGATACACGGTCCAACGGACCAAAAGATGGTGTTGCAGCACCCTCATAGATTCTAGATGCTGACTTGTTTTGATGATTCCTGTTGATTATGAAGGGCTTTTGATGAGACACCACTTGGATTAGCTTCCTTACCAAATTATCTTTCCAACCATATGTGGATCATCAAAAATGGAGTCCAGATGCGTCCTGAGTGACCAGTTTAAGGCAGACTGGTCTTGGAGGCCGAGGCAGACTCGAACTTGAGTTGCTTTGGGCCTCCACCTCGGGGACTTGAACCGAATTAGCCTCGGGCCTCCTTCTTGACTTGGACACCCTTGCTAACCTCCTACCCCTCCATACCATGTGCCAAACATGGTCATATGCATGGGTGTCATGTCCTCATCAACAAGATCATTGAAGTAGGGATAGGTTGAAAGATGTGTTAGCCCCATGATCTTATTATTGTATTACGGCCTGCAAGATTCTGCCTCATGCCCCACTGATATTAGTGATAAGTTAGGGTCATCGAGTCTATTGTTGTTTCTATGGCCTACATGATTCTGCCTCATGCCCCACTGGTCATAGCGATAGATGAGATCTAATATGTTTATTAGATTTATCTTTATTAAATGGTTGAATGGTGGTGAACTATTTCTTTTATATAAAAGGGATTTGGTTACTTGCAGTCATTGGCTTAGCATAAATTAATCATTGTTGACATTCTTTTGCCATTGACCAATATTTGTCTAAATAATGATATTCATCCTGAATGATAATCGATTCTTCTTACACAACCCTAGGAGCTTTAACTAATTTATTCTTATGAATATGCTAGAATCGACTATTTAGTCGATCTCCTTTCATATCGGCTGTCTGGCAACACCGGCATGTTCCGCCCTAAATTATTATAAACTTTCTCTCCTTATCAATTGCAGGGTCAAATTGACTGGCATGTCTTGGGAGGAGTGCGCAGGATCGACCACCCCTGCGCTGAAGCTATGTGGATCTCTAGCTCCATTGAGCGGACCCTTTCGGCTTGCTCGTGTGCCCTCGGCACGGGACAAAATTCCATGTCGACACACGTTTCTGGCATGCCCAGTGGGACCCCACAATCGTCATGGTGGTTCACAACAACAACGACATTCGTATGGTACATTATGAAGATCTACCTGATGGAGATAAAGATGTCATCAGCAAAGCTATAGAAGAATTTCAGAGCAAATGTTTGTTGTCCTACACCAAAACACGTGACAACACAATTGTTTAGAAATTTCCACTACCAAGAGTTCTATTACACGGGCAGACACATATAGCTGAAGCTAAAGACATGTGTTTCTTTATGGAAGTTGTAGACAAATCTGTTTGTGATGCCATATCAAGCCATAATGAAGCTTTCTTGGACACATTCCACAACGCCATGAAAGAAGCGATTCATGGGTTTCTAGTTGGTCAAGTTGGGCTGGCTTATTATAACATTCTAGATCCATCGACCCAAGGGACTAATCAAGTTGGTACCAGCCATCAAGAAGCAGCACTAGCTAGTAATGGTGATGTCCAGGTAGTTCAGGGTTCATCGGAATAAGCTCAAGGTACTATTATGAATCAGATACAGTATAATCCTGGACCGTCAGTACAGCATGTGCAATAGCCGGCGGGGCAAGGTCAGAACTAGGTGATCAATTTTGGCACATCAGGCGATATACCGTCGTTGGCTCAAAAAATAGCACCATCAATTCAAAGGATTCATAGAGATAAAGATCCTCATGTCTATAACCAGAGACTTCAAGCAGCGAACCAGCAAAGGACCCAGCAGATAGAGACTCCACAAGGGTATCATTATGGCACAAATTATAACACCCTTCACATGATTCCAAATCCAGGGTATCAAGGTGCATGGGATTTCAATCCACGATGGGTCACTAGGTGCAGAGAAATCCAAATCCACAAGCTGATGAGTTATTGCTAAAGGTGACCGAGATGATGAAGAATCAGTTCGGTCTAAAGCCAAAAGGGCTAACCTTCTCATACAAATGCCCATATCCAGAATGGTATGACTTGGTCACTCTGATGAGGACATTACACCCAACCATATGTGGATCATAAAAAACAGAGTCCGGATGCATCCTGGATGACCAGTTTAATGCAGACTGGTCCTAGAGGCCGAGGTAGACTTAAACTTGAGTTGCTTTGGGCCTCCACCTCGGGGACTCGAACCAAATTAGCCTCGGGCCTCCTTCTTGACTTGGACACCCTTGCCGGCCTCCTACCCCTTCATACCATGTGCCAAACATGGTCATATGCTTGGGTGTCATGTCCTCATCACACTCTTCCCACAAGTTACAGACTCCCAGAGTTTACCAAGTTCACTGGCCAAGACAGTACAAGCACAATAGAACATGTCAGTCGGTATCTTATAGAATTAGGCGAGGCATCAGTTAAGGAGGCCCATCAATTTCATTTCTTCTCCTTGTCCCTGTTAGGGCCAGCCTTCACTTGGTTTTCATCATTGCCTGTCAACTCCATTACCAACTGGGCTGACCTCAAGAAGAAATTTCATACATATTTTTATACTAAGACTGGAGAAAAGAAGATTATTGATCTGACAACTATAAGGCAGAAGTCTAATGAATCGGGCACTAAGTTTCTTTAGAGGTTCCGAGAAACTAGGAACTTATGCTTCTCCTTAAACTTGGTTGATGATCAACGAGCTGCTTTAGCCACTCAAGGAATACTGCCAATATGGAAAGAAAAGTTGTTGGGACAAGAATTTGACAACTTGGGTAAATTGGCTCAATGAGTGGCAACACTTAATAGTCAATTCCAGAGTATGCACAGAGATACCCGATTTTAGAAGAGTACCATAGTGGCCGAAGCTTACAATCCATACTCAGTCGATGACGGCTATGAAGATGATGAGGAAGAGGTTGCTACGGCTGAATGGAATTGGGGAAAGAAGACAGTAATGGTACCAAATCCTTGGGGAAGAGGAGTCGAGGAGAGCTATGACTTTGATGTCACAAAATCAGACAAGCTCTTTGACTTCTTGCTTGAGAAGGGGCAGATGAAGTTGCCCGATAATCATGTTATGTTGCCCCCTAATCAGTTGAAGAATAAGAAGTTCTGCAAGTTCCATAATGCTACTTCTCATTCCACTAATGAATGCAGAATTTTTTGGTAGCATATACAGAGGGCTATTCAGCAAGGAAGGCTCAAATTTGATACGCCTCAGAAAATGAAAGTTGATGATAATCCTTTCCCAGGAGATCAAAACATGGATGATGCTAGGCTACTCAAAGGAAAAAAAAACTAAGGTCCTAACATCAACCAAATCAAGAGAAGCTGGAACAGCCGATCCCAAGATGCAAATATCGGACAATGAATACAGGAAAATTAAGAGACGTTGCGATAAGCAAAAGAGCCGATATGAGCAGGGAGAAATGTCAAAAGTAGGGTCGACAACGTCGTAGGTTACATCTTGAATTTTGTTGAATAAATGGCAGTGGCAGAAGAAAAAGGATTATCAGTGTTGGTTAAAGGATCAAGAATACCAGCGTCAACTAGAAAAGGAGAGGTATGAAAGGAGACAAGCCGAATCACATTGGAATTGTCCTTTCTGCAGACATTGCTAGAATGAAGGTTTGAAGTTGCCTACCAGACATGATTGTCCAGAATGCAGCAATCAATATTAGGAGTTTAGGCAATCTCAAACCAACTGCCAATCTATCCATGTTCAAGATGCATATTATCATAATAACATGGATCGGCGCTTAAAAAATGGAAGTGTTCATAATCGGCTGGGAAAAAGAGTTGTTGACCAAGATTGGACTAATTATGAAGAAGAAGGCAATGAGAGAAAATATGTTTGGCAGAAAGGCCAATGGTGTCTAGGAGGTTTGATAAGAAGCCAGAAGAGAAGGGTGCAATGCCTAAGGAATAAAGAGTTGGAACAGGCTCAGGCATCTGGTAAACCTCAAGTGTGGCGTACTAAGCAAACAGCCGATAGAAAGCAACCATCGGCTAATATCCAAATGGTTTTTCTATTGCCATCAGAATTCAGAGCTCCGGCAGATCAAGAAGTGTATTCGAATTTTGATGAATCGAAGTATGAAGAGATAGTTGCCAAGTTGATGGTTGTACAACAAGCAATATTTGATAAACCAGTCAAATGTCGGCACTTAAAGGCTTTATATATGAAAGGTTTTGTTGATGGGAAGCCGATGAACAAGATGTTAGTGGACGGAGGTGCTTCTGTCAATCTTATGCCTTACACTACTTTTCGTAAACTTGGCAAAGGACCAGGAGATCTGATGGAGACTGACATGATGCTTAAGGATTTTGGAGATAATGCATCTAAGACCCGAGGGGCAATAAACATTAAACTAACAATCGAAAGTAAGACTCTGCTCGCCACATTCTTCATCATCGATGGAAAAGGGTCGTATAGCCTACTCCTCGATCGTGATTGGATTCATGTGAACTATTGTGTGCCATCGATCATGCATCAATGTTTGATTCAATGACATGGAGATGATATTGAACTGGTTCACACTGATGAGTCTGTGAGCATCACAACAGCCGATCTAGTCTTCTGGGAACTAGGAGACTTCAAATGTTTTTTTGGCAAGTTATGGGAAGGAGGCTTCATTAGAATCAACAATGAAAGCCAACAACCGATCCAAGCAATCGGCTTTGAAAACTTGTCTTAATGGATAATCCAATAGATGGTATAGATGGCAAACTAGGACATGGTTTCACGTCGGCCGATGAATTAGAAGAAGTAGATATTGGTTCTAGAGATAGACCTAGGCTGACATATGTAAGTGCCAAGTTAGACCCTAAGTATAAATGAGAGTTAGTTAATTTGTTAAAGAAATTTAAAGACTGTTTTGCTTGGGAGTACTATGAGATGCCTGGTCAAGACCGATCAATTGTCGAACATCGATTGCCAATCAAACCTAGGTATCGGCCATTTAAATAGGCTCTGAGGAGATTCAACCCGAACGTGCTTGATGATATCAAAAAGGAGACTGAAAGGTTACTGGAGGTAAAGTTTATCTGACCATGCCAATATGCAGAGTGGATATCGAATGTTGACCCTGTATATAAGAAGAATGGAAAATTAAGAGTTTGCATCGATTTTAGGGATCTGAACAAAGCCACACCCATGGATGGTTATCCGATGTCGATAGCTAATATGTTAGTAGATGCAGTAGCCGGGCATAAGGTATTAGCTTCATGGACGGCAATGCAGTATATAACCAAATTTTCATGGCTGAAGAAGACATAACAAAGACCGCTTTCAAGTGCCCTGGCACAATCGGCTTGTTCGAGTGGGTTGTGATGACCTTTGGTCTGAAGAATGCCAGTGCAACTTATCAAAGGGCGATGAATTATATTTTTCATAAGTTGATCGGCAGGATTGTTGAAATCTACATCGATGATGTAATGATAAAATCCAAAGGGTACAAGGAGCACCTAGCTGATTTGCGAGAGACTTTAGAATGCATAAGAAAACATGGTCTAAAGATGAATCCTAATAGGTGTGCTTTTGGAGTGTCAGCTGGACAATTCTTGGGATTTATGGTCCACGAGAGAGGAATTGAAGTTGGCCAGAAAAGCATAAAAGCAATTGATGAGGTAGTTCCCCCAACTACTAAGACAGAGTTGCAATCTCTGCTTGGTAAGATTACTTTCATTAGAAGATTCATTTCAAATTTGTCAGAAAGGATCCTGCCGTTTTCTCTCTTGTTGAAGTTGAAAAGTGATCAAGAACTTAAGTGGGGTGACATACAACAAAAGGTGTTTGAAGAGATAAAAGAATACATGAAGTGTCCACCTGTGCTAGTCCCTCCTCAGCAAGGTAAGCCTTTTAAGTTGTACATATCGGTTAATGAAAAGACAATTGGATCGGCCTTGATGCAAGAATTTGAAGGAAAAGAGAGAGTTGTTTTCTATCTGAGTAGAAGACTACTGGATCCAGAGACAAGATATTCTCCTATCGAAAACTTATGCTTGTGCTTATATTTCTCTTGTACTAAGTTGCGACACTACTTATTATCGGCCGAGTGTATGGTTGTTTCCAAGGCTGATGTGATTAAGCACATGTTATCAATTCCAATACTGAATGGAAGAGTGGGAAAGTGGATTCTTGCGTTATCGGAATTTGACTTGAAGTACGAATCGGCTAAAGCAGTCAAAGGACAGGTAATGGCCGATTTTGTCACCCAGCATCATAAGCCAAGCATTGGTTATGTAGAGCTGATGCCTTGGACGTTATTCTTTGATGGATCATCATGCAAGCAAGGTGGTGGCATTAGTATTGTTATTATTTCGCCTCGAGGGGGCAAGTTTTGAGTTTGCTCTTCCAACTAAACCAATGATTACTAACAACCAAGCGGAGTATGAAGCTATTCTTAAGGGACTTCAAGTTCTTCATGAAGTAAAGGCCAAAGCAATTGAAGTATTTAGAGATTCATAGTTAATTATTAATTAGTTGATCGGCCTATATGAGTGCAAAGAAGAGACTTTGAAAGGATACTAAGATGAGTGCCAAAAGTTGCTCAAGGAGTTTCTTCATATCTCTTTCCAACATATTCCGAGAGCACAAAACCAAGAGGCTAATCGATTAGCTCAAAGTGCATCAGGATATCGAGTGTTTTGAAAAGTCTTGAGTAGTGAAACCTCGAATGATGATTGGAGAGTCAAAATAGCCGATTACCTTAGAGATTCATCTCAGAAAGTTACCAGAAAGCTAAGGTATAAACTGGCTAAGTATGTTTTGTTAGATGATTAGTTATATTATAAAATAGTCGATGGGGTATTGCTCAAATGCTTAAATCAAGAAGAAGCTAGGGTGTTGATGGGTGAGGTACATGAAGGAATATGTGGAGCTCATCAATCGGCTTATAAGATGAAATGGATTATTCACAGAACTGGATATTTCTGGCCAACGATATTGGAAGACTGTTTTGAATATTACAAGGGGTGTCAAGACTGTCAACGTTTTGGTAATGTCCAGAGATCACCTGTGTCGGCCATGAATCCAATAATCAAGCTATGGCTGTTTCGAGGTTGGGGAATTGATTTAATTGGCTAGATTTTTCCACCCTCAAGCAAAGGACATAAGTTCATATTGGTAGCAACAGATTACTTCACTAAATGGGTTGAGGCAATTCCTTTAAAGACGGTAACCTCAAAGAACATGATTGATTTTGTTAGGGAACACATTGTGTATCATTTTGGGATTCCTCAAACTATAACTACCGATCAAGGGACAATGTTCATGTCAGAAGAGTTTGGGGATTTTGCTGCCAATATGGGAATCAAGCTACTGAATTCCTCTCCTTACTATGCTCAAGCTAATGGCCAGGTAGAGGCATCCAATCAGATTATGATTAAGCTAATCAAGAAAAGATTGAGGAACAGCCAAGGAAGTGGCATTCAACGCTTAATGAGGCACTATTAGCATATAGGATGGCCTATCATGGATCAATTAAGATGTCGCCATACGAACTTGTATATGGCCAAAATGTAGTTCTTCCTTGGGAAGTTTGGACTGGATCGAGGCGTGTTACATTGCAGAATGATTTGTTAGCCGAAGTCTACAAGAATCTTATGATAGACAACTTGGAGGACTTGAGTTGCCTTTGGCTGCGTGCTCTTGAAAATATCGAAGCCGATAAACTGAGGATTGCAAAGGTCAAGATTAAGCAATTTGCCGAGGGAGACTTGGTCTGGAAAGTGAAATTGTCGATCAGGTAAAAGGACAGTAAATTCGGCAAATGGTCACCTAACTGGGAAGGACCTTATTGGATCAAATGTTGTGCGCCTAGTAATGCTTATATTTTCGAAACACTAAGAGGAGAGGAAGAATTTGGCCGAGCAATCAATGGGAAATATCTAAAGAAATATTACCCTAGCATTTGGATTAATACTTAATAACCAATTTGTTCGGTCGTTAGCTCTAATAGCCGATATCAGAAAGGTATCGCCTCTAGTGCAAAAATAAACCTAAAGGGGTAAAAGCCGGTATGATGTGTATTGCCTATAGGAGCAAAGCAAACACGGACAAAGTGATGCAGATAGTATGAAGTACGAAACAAAAGAAAATCACTCAAGACGAAGAAATTGTTTGCTAATATCACCTATTACAAACTATGGGCCAAAAAACACGTTGGCTACTATATCATCGGCCTAGGAGATAAAGCCTACAAAGTTAGCAGCACTGAAGAAATCCTCAATCAGGTGTTCATAATCCCTAGGGTGCGCCGTGGCTAGAAAACCATGGGGAAGGAACCGGAGTTCGTGGCTAGAATGGGCTTGCGCAGAAGCCAACGCCATGGCGGCACCATGGCGAACGTCATGCAAAGCGAGCTCCCTAACATGGTTTGGGATGTCATGTAGGTGAACCATTAGGATGGCACCTCTAGCATTGATGAACCCCGCCGCGTGCTCCATAGCCAATCGGAGGCTCTCCAGTTGGGTAGACAAATCTAAAAAGATTCAAAGGGGAGATTATCAGAGTCTTGAGGATGAAATTGAAAGGAAGCAAAGGTTATGACAAGAATCTCAACCATGATTCTAGCCTTGGCCTTGGCCAGCCTATCCTCCACCAAATCGGCCTCGGGAGGTGATCGACATCGAACCATGGCTAGAGCCGATTCTGCGAGGGAGAGACATTCAGCGAGACCCTGGCCATGCCAATCAATGGAGGCAAGCAGATCATCATTGTCAATCTACCTCCTTTGATAACAAGGGAGCTGGCGATGAGCTGTTAACGAAGAGGACCCTAACGGATGAACGGAGTTGGCCCTATCCCCTAAGGTAGTGGGGGCATCATGAGTTGTACCCTCCTAATGATGAAGGCACTAATGCGATGATGCAGGTCTGTTGAGGGCCTCCGCAGCAAACCTCTTGTTGTTCTCCATGATCTCAAACCTATGGAAAAGTAGGAACTATACTAAGGACGCAGAAGGTTTGAGATGAAGTGAGTTATTTTTTTATCCCTAGGCATGGCCAGTATATATTGCCCGGGAAGGTGAAGAGATAGATTTCGTCGGGGTGTGAAATTGAAATCAAATACAAAAACGGATTGATGCTTCGGGAATTCAGGGGACAGATAATGAAGAGATAGTAGATTTGAACTTATTGCTTCCCCAAGTTACAGAATATTATGGGGTGGATACAAAAGATTTACATTGACTAGCAATTAGCCTACCAAGGTTTCTTTGGATTGAAGGGAGTTTGAATCCCCACAGGGCCAAAAGTCATCATAAACCGAGTCACATCGGCCCATTAATAAAATTATGATAGAGAAGGAGAAAAGCCACCTGCCAAACAGATGCCCAGCGGATTTCTTGGTGATTGGGAAACCGCTAGAAAGAAGCTTGTGGCTTTCCTGATGGGCATTTGATTGAGCAAACAAGGGGAAGGTGTCCACATATTTTAGCCCTTGCAAACACTAGAATAGCTCTGCAAGCATAGAGAGAAGACCCAAACGATATCACAAGGATTCTTCTAATCGCAGTAGCTGATTCTCTTGCTCGACAAGGTGCTAAGATGAGCAACATAATCACCCTATGCACAAGAATTCTTCTAACCGCTTAAGATCTTCATAACAAAAAGATAGAGGGCTCGGTAGAGTTAGAAGGACTCAAGGGCACATATGGAAGAGAAACATAGTTGAATTGTTGAATTGCTCTCGCCAGGGTCGGATAGACATTTTATAGCCAGCCTAGAAAGATAAATTCAAGTGCCCATGAAGCAATGATGCTCTCGTAAAAGTTTTGAAGCATGGGCTCATGAGCTGACATAGACAGCAACAAATAGTAGACCCTAGATCAAGATTCTCTACCTATGACTATGGACCAATCGGGGATACAGACATGATAATTTTGGAATAAAATTACTTTTATCCCAAAATTGGGGGGCATGTATTTACACCAAAATTTGGAAGAAGAGTCGTAGGGACTCGAAAGCTCCCAAGATCATGTCATCAAGGAATCATTTGCGTGCAGATCGGAACCAGCTGATTTGAATGCAACACTAGAATTGGCTTTCCTCAGGAAGCGCCAGTAGATAACGACAAGGCTACGATTAGCACCGGGACAAAGCATGTTGGGCTCTACAAAAAGGGAAAGATTAGAGTCTAAGTTATCTTAAATTAGGAATGTTTTCTCTTAGGACCAAAGATTGTGATGAGTCGTGCTTAGATAGGAGTCATGCGTAGGTCCCGGGTATAAATATCAAACCTCAGCTATTGTAAAGGGGCACAATCAATCCAATACAAGTTACTTTTTTGGCTCCGGCCACCCCTTAGAAATAAGAGTAGAGTAGATCTCGGTGAGTTCTTCAACATGTATGGCTGCATTGACCCAATCAACCTCCACTGCTTGTCTATAAGTACTATCATGGCTTATACCTTTGTTCATACGGCTGCATCTATCCGGTTGACCTCCACTACGACTCTGGTATAAGTTAGTTATCGATTCTTGTCTAGTTCAAGTAAGGCTACATTGATCCGGTTGACCTCCACTGCTCGAACTAGATTATGGTCAAGTTATTGGCTCTATCTAAGGGTGGCATTCTTTCAGATAGATTCATTAAGTTACCGATACTACTTATTGCTTCCATTATTTATTTAATTACAGCAATATCACTTCGCTCGATTGGGATTGATCTAGATCGGCCTTATATTTTGTTTAACCCATCGTTTGTTAATCTAAACTGATCTAATCTATACTTTAAATGATGAGTTATGTTTTATCGATTGTTTTATATCAATCTTGATCGTGCATAGCGTGCGGTTAAGGCATGTCTGATCTTGAGTAGATCTATTGGCTAGCGAAAACTGTTCCATGGCCCGTTATCATGGCCTGTGTGATTCTGCCTCACACACCACCGTTAGCACTATGGAATGGGGATCATTATTTAGTAGATCTGTTCCTGAGTGGGCATGACCTTAACTGTGCACTATGCCTAAATCGGTTGTTTTAGCCGATATCGAGCGCTTTCACGAACTGTTCACACCATGAGATCGTTGAAGTAGGGATAGGTTGAAAGATGTGTTAGCCCCATGATCTTATTATTGTATTATAGCCTGCATGATTCTGCCTCATGCCCCACTGGTCATAGCGATAGATGAGATCAAATATGTTCATTAGATTTATCTTTATTAAATGGTTGAATGGTGATGAACTGTTTCTTTTATATAAAAGGAGTTCGGTTACTTGCAGTCATTGGCTTAGCATAAATTAATCAATGTTGACATCCTTTTGCCATTGACCAATATTTGTCTAAATAATGATATTCATCCTGAATGATAACCGATTCTTCTTACATAACCCAGGAGCTTTAACTGATTCATTCCTATGAATATGCTGGAATTGACTATTTAGTCAATCTCCTTTCATATCGGCTCTCAGAGCCACACATTCGGGACTGTCTGGTAACATCGGCACGTTCCACCCTAAATTACTGATAAACTTTCTCTCCTTGTCAATTGTAGGGTCAAATTGACTGGCACGTCTCAGGAGGAATGAGCAGGATCGACCACCCCTACGCTAAAGCTAGGCGGATCTCTAGCTCCATCAAGCGGACCCTTCCGGCTTGCTCGTGTGCCCTCAGCACGGGACGAAATTTAGTGTCTATAGCTGTAGACTTCCTGCTTTGTGAGATTGAAGATATAGTGATGGATGGATGCAAAACTCATCATCAGCTTCCCTATGCTCACTACCTATCACATATCTTTGAGAGGTTGATCCACCACCCTCAGTACATCATGACTCACGACACTCACGCTAGAGCCTTTGGGACCTATAGGCTAGTTGCCCTTGGGACAGATGAGCGACATAGAGAGATTGAGCCTATTAAGCAGCTCAAGACTGAGGACCCTTAGGATGAGTCGGTCCGTGACACTGAGTAGGAGTTTGGTAGAGCTTATGATGATGACGACAACAAGCCACCTGAGCCGACATGAGCACCTCCAACTCCTCGACCCCACATCCGTGAGGCTAGCGGTTCTCACTCTACTCAGCCAGTTCCTCCGGCGATAGACCCCACTCTGGTAGCTTTACTCTAGCAGATGATCTCCGAGCAGTAGAGATAGGCCACTGAGATACAGAGGATAGTAGCCGAGCAGGCACGACATGAGGCAGAGGCTCATACCGAGCAGGCCAAGCTAGACTAGTAGATGCTCACCTTGTTTGAGAACATCTAGGCTTAGCAAGACTCTTTCTAGGAGTGAATGATTGCTAGTGAGGCGCATCACTTCCACTACTTTGAGCACATTTTGCAGCAGACAGGCATCTCACCTCCACCGCCTCTGGTCCAGACAGCAGCTCCTATGCCAGTTTAGCAAGTTTCCTAGCCCTAGCTTTATAGTATAATGTACTTTAGGGCTAGAGCTTCCCCCAAGTGTCTCCGATCCACCCCACTACACTTGACTTCTCCTCTCCAGCAGTTTAGGGTGTGGATCCAAGGATTACCGGCGTGTCTCAGCCTCTCCCGCTTATAGCTACTCAGACACAATCAGTGATTATGGCGACTACAATAGCTTAGACTTCTTAGATAGTCTCTACCACGCACAACCAGGTTATAGGAGAGTCCTCCGAGGTAGTGTCGTCCACTCTAGCTCCTATGCTACCTATAGCTCCACCTCAGACAGGCACTTGCGACACTCTTCCTTCTTCAGTTGCCTCATCTGACCTGCAATAGCAGGCAGTTCCAGTGCATCAGCCTCCTCCACCTGCTACTTTGGAGGTTCCAGTGATAGTGCCAGTGATAGTTGCAGCTATAGCGCCCATCGGTCAGCCAGAGAGACAGAGTTTAGGTTCAGACTTTGACTACGACCAGTTTGAGCTTACACCATGCACCTCTACACCTACCCCACCTCAGGACCCTTAGGTTTTGGTGCTTTATGCCAAAGGGGGAGAGGGGGAGAGTATGTGAGATAGGGAGAGCTTGTGAAAGGGATTTGATATCTTTGTGTGCTACTCCCATATTTTGTTGCATGCATGTTTACATTTTCGCTATGCATTGTATTATATGTGTGCCTGCATATGTGATAACTTGTGAGACATGTTGACATATCATTTTATTTACATATCATGTCTTAGTTGTGTTACTCATTTACTATGCTTTCACCAAAGTCCAATGTTAAATGAGCATTTACTTTCTTGTACTCGTGCTTATTTCATTTACTTTGAGTACATGTTGTGGACTTGGTATGCATGAACTTGTTCTAACCCCTTTGCTCTTATTGCCACAAGTTCATACAAACCAAGCAGTTGAAAACCTCAAATCTCTCTTATACACATACTTGAGGTTATGTTGTCATCAATCACCAAAAAGGGGGAGATTGAAAGAATCTAGGCCCCTAGTTGGGTTTCGGTGATTAATGACTACACAAAATTATGGTGACTAACATGTGTTTTGCAGAGGCATTATAAGTTAGGTCAAGGTAATGGTGATTGATTGGGCAATTATGGTATTCATGCCCCTGATGATGGAATCATTTTGGTTTTCAAAGGATGGACAACAAGGTTAAGGACGAACTAGTTCTAACTGTCGTTTGGCATTGAGAGACACGTAGATTAGTTATAGGACTTTGTTTTTTCCTTTGGCCATACTATAAAGGGGGGCATGGAAGGGTAGCTTGACCTAGGCATGTGTAGTGAGAAGAATTTGGTGCATATTTGTTAAATCTAGCGCTAGGTAGCTTAGATGAAGCCCAAGATCATTGAAAGTCATAAACCATTTTGAATCAGGACTCGAAACAGAGTGCAATATTGCTGGTGGCAGCGGACAGGGCGGTGTGCACTGCCCTGGTCATCACCATGGGGGTGGCGGTGCACCACCCAGGGGGTGGTGGTGTCACCGCCCCTGTTGACACAAAAATGTGGCGATGTGATCAACACACAACAAGCCAAATGATCTGAGTGGAACGAGACCAGAGATCTACTTGGCTTCAACACAGAACCAACCAGTTCTAAAACCCCAATGACATGCCAGTCAATTTGACCTACAATTGACAAGGAGAAAAAATCTTATCAATAATTTAAGGTGGAACATGTCGGTTTTGCACCAGACAGTTCCAAATGTACGGCTAGATAGCCGATTCAATAAGGCTATCGACTAAATAGTCGATATCCGGCGTATCCATGAAATGAATCTTTAAATCAAGGATTATTGGCTAATATTAAATGATAATGATATGAATCAAAATAACTGATGCTCATGGATCATAGCAGATTTATGATGACTGATTAATCTAGACAAAAACTAGTACAATACACCTAGATACAAAATCAGAAGATCTTTCCTTAAAATTCCAACATATATGACCAAATGGTCGATTGATGTCATCGATCGATTAGAGAATTGATAATTAGCAAAGAAGTGATATAAGAAAGCATCATCAGCTAAATGGAACATGATCGATATAAAGCGTCGAGCCGATAAGTTTGATAAAAAGAGTATAACATGCGAATAAATCGTCCGTCTAATATAAATGAATCTATAAAAAGTTTGAGTCTAATATATTATCATCAAAAGTGAGGTTCGATCAGATCGATGCAGCTATGATAATGATAACAAACTAAAGCCAAAGAATCTATAAAACCATCTATATGTTGACAGATTCATGAAAACAAGCTATATGCGTGAGAGTATAGGCAAATTGGCTAAAATAGCCAATGTAGTCATATCAAACAAACAGAGTACATATCTTGATCATGAATAAGACCACTAATCGATAATTTCTAATCTAAAGTCTTACCAGTGAGGTTCGACCGGATTGATGCAGCTATGGTAGTGTCATTAGATTAGATCTCATTAGCTAGTGAGTTTATTTAAGATTGAAACATGTCTTTGGATGCATACTATGTTTGATTAGAATAGACATAAAACAGCCAATCTAGCAGAATTAAGACATCAATTATGAGATTTATAGCATGACTAGATCAAAGGGCGACCAATTAAGATGATATGATGCCGATCTATCTCTATCTCAATTGGGTGATTTTGTTATAATTAATAAAACATTAATTATAACAAGAGCGATAACTGGTGAATCAACCAAAAAATAGCAAGAAAAATCTTACTAATCTTAGCAGATTTGATAACTGATGATATTGTATTAAACAACAAGTTATTTAACACAAGATCAATAACTTTGATCTATATTATGATTTGTAAGAGATCAATCAGCTGATGTAGCCTTACAAATAATGATATGGATCGATAACTAACTTATATTATAACTCATAAAAGATCAATCAGTTGATGCAGCTTTATAAACACAATACAAGTCGTGACGGTACTCACAAGCAAGCCAGAGGTCCATCAGTCAATGCAGCCCTATTTGCTAAAGAACTCGCCGAGATCTACAATACTCCTACTCCTAATGCAATGGCAAAAAGCCAGAAAGATTGTATTGATTGAGTGTTCATTTTCTTGTATAATAACTAGGGTCTAATATTTATACTTGGAACCTAAATATGAATCCTACTCAAATACGACTCATTACAATTCTTGGAATAAAAGAAAACTTTCTAACTTAATAATAACTTGGACCCTAATTTTCCTTATTTGTAGAGTCTGACACATCTTCCTAACGCCATTCAAGCATAGCCCATTGACACCGTCTGCTGACCTCATCTATAAAATAGCCGATTCTAACATCTCATCTAAATCACCTGATACTGATTCACATCTAATCGATTCCTTGATGACACAATCCTGGAAGCTTTGAGTTCCCACGTACTTCTTTCTAAATTTTGGTGTAAACAACCCCTTTTATCTAGAGACTAGGGTCTCGGGCTGGTCATCAGATAGGGCACTGCCCCTAGGGTGGCTGTCGATGAAATCTAGTCGGCAGTCTACCGAGGAGTATGCCCATGGTAGTAGATGAATCAGTCGAGGTGCACGTGAGGAAACCGGATGTTGACATAGAATGCAAGAGACAACGATTAGACAGGTTTAGGCCATCAGTTTGACATAATACCCTATGTCATGTGTCTTTGTGGATTGTATTGTGTATGATCAGATGAAAATGAGAGGGGTCCCTACCCGCCTTATATAGCCTAGTGGGTAGGGTTACAAATCGGTTGTTTCTATCCTGATCGGTTTACAAGATAGGAAGTTACAGATATCACGGTAATCTAGCATATCCGAGCAAATTTCCTAGATCACCAAGGATCTTTACACAGTCTTACAAGGCACGCTGACCTACACAGTACTTCACGTGGTGTTGTATTGCAAGCTGGGCCTCGACTAGTGGCACGACCCATGCATGGTCTTGTGGGCTAGGCCTCCCCTAGCGGCTTAGACCATGTATAGCCCTATGGGTACCAGGGATTATACCCCCACAGCTAGTCCTCGAGCACCTTGTATCCACCGAGCAACATTGTCTTGAGCTTGTTCGAGTAGTTCAGCTAGTCGCTGGTCATCAAAAGCAGGCGTTCGACCAGATTGACTGGGAGCCAAGCTATTGAAATGATCGTCTGAGCTATTGAATACGTCATCCGAGCTATTGAACATGGTGTCCGAGCTATAGAAACAGATGTCCAAGTATTTCAACTGGAAGCTGAGCTTGGGCTCACTTGAAGTTCAAGGTTTGTCGGCAGGATGTAAGGAGCTCAAGTAAAAAAATTTGAAGTCTTGGTTGGTGAAGTGTACATAGTTAGGTGCTAGTTGTGATGGCTCTGACGACATGGTCATCAGGGCAAAGCAAAGGCATTAGATGACTAGCTTGATGAAGTCAAAACACCATGTAGAAGAAACAGTTCGTAAACCACAAGATGCATTGTACACAATGTAGTCCTCGAGCCTGCTGGAAGATGATGAAGGAATCTTGTAGTAGGGTCAAAGAAAAATATGTATTACCCAGCATAGCTGAGAAAGCATCCAGTCCCCGGCATTGCCGAATAATCGAGTGACTAGGAAATCAGTACATTCACTGCAAGGTGAAGTGTACACACTTAGTCCCTGAGCCTGTAGGAAGATGATGAAGGAATCTTGTAGCAAGGTCAAAGAAGAAAAATATCTTGTCATAAATACCTAGGAAAAAATTCTACCAAAGCAAAACTTAGTATTGAATTCTGTTTCGTCAACCCGTATTTGATGTGGTAGCCCACCAGGCCCATTTAGCAATCCAGCGGGGCGTGCGGAGATTTTGTTGGAGAATGCAGTGGGGTAGGCATAGTTTCCCAAAAACCTTGGAAGGCAGAAGGTTAGAGGTCGAACTGTTATAAGAGCACTCTAGCCCTAGCGCACAATCCCCACTATCTCCACCGCTTTGTTGTTCTCCTCGTGCCCATGCCTCTGCACCTGGCGACTGCTCCGCCATTAGAGCAACCGCAAGCACATAGTTTCCTCCCATCCATAGATCTATGAGATGGCACCAAAAAGAAGATGTAGCGGCTCAAGAAAGGGGGCACACAAGTTGAATCATGCCGAGGAGTGGATGGAGCCCGTTAGCAATGAGGCGGTGCTCAATCGGTTGGTGGTGGACGCCGTGCTACCCGATAGGGTGATAGGGGGATGGTGTTCGGCTAGTAGTGAGAGTTTTCCTACTCCATGTGGTGATGAACTAGTAGTTTTTGAAGATTACTTCTACCATAGATTTGGTGTTCTAATCCATCCATTCCTCCGCGGGTTGATTGATTATTATAGGATTAGTCTTTACAATCTGAGCCCAAACTCCATTCTTCATGTTTCTGTTTTCATCCATTTCTATGAAGCCTATCTTGGCATTCTTCCCCATTTTGATCTCTTCCGCCACTTCTTCTGCTTGAAGAATCGGGGGATCTGGAACTAGGATTGTAGGAGGAGCATACTTGTAGCTCTGGGACAAGATGGTGGGTCAATACATCACCACCCCATTGAACACGAACATGAAATATTGGGCACAACAATGGTTTTACATTCCTTGAGCAGAGCCGTATATGCCATGCCACATGGATCAAATCTCCATTAGTAATGCCAGGTGGTTGGAGAGGCCTAGCACCAACGGAATGGAGCAAGTGATGGAGCTCTTGGCACTGATAGATCAGAGAAGGTTGGATGGGGTGATTATGGAAATGAATTTCACCTTTCGACGAGTCTAGCCTAGCAAGGAGAGGGCACATCCTAGGTATGAGTTTCGGGGGTACCCAGGAGGTGCCCGAGGAGATCAGTCAGGAAGAAGATAAACGACACATCTCGATGATGTTAAACCTTGCGGGGCATCTTAGGATTGACAACCAGCAGAGGCCCTTCCATGTAGGAAGCCTCCCACCATGCGTAGGAGTCTCATTTTTTGTTTCATTGAATCCTTTATCTGTTGCGACATATTCATTCTTGTTCCTGAAGATTCATGGGCAGGACCATGTATTCATTCACTTCTTGATGGTCCCATTAGTGGACTAGCCAAAAGGAGTTGATGCCCGACTGAGAAATCCCCAGCGCCAGGCTAGCTTGGTACCCGACAGTGCTCTAGCGGTACCCGTAGCGCCAACCCAGGTGGCAGCGGCAGTCCCCAAGACTGCATGTACAACTCTAGTGGTAGCAACGTAGGTAGCCACTAAAGCCCCTAGGACTATGTGGGTTACTCCGACGGTGCTCGTGGAGGTGCTGGGTAGCTCAGGTGCCAGAGTTGGTGGCTCCGGGCGATCACGTCGGTTCCGAATGGCATGGCAGTAGTCCCAATTGTAAGTTTCCCCCTTTGTGCATAATTCTTTTTAAACATTGTTTGCTTATTGCCGATGAGTTGTTTGTGGGCCAAAGTGCAGAGTCAAGTGAGGAGCTATAGGCTGCTACTGCTGATGGCATGGAGCGTGCGGCAGAACCAAAAACTCCCCATGTCCAGTAGGAATAAGGGGGGGCAGATCTAGTTGCCCCCACCGAGCAGCCAGAGAGCAGCCAGTGGCTGTAGAATCGGCTGTCCCTACCATGGAGGAGCCATGAGTCGCTGGGCCGACCTTGCCTAGAGGTGGGGCGCACGATGAGGGGGATCCATGTGATGAAGGGTTATGGGCTGCAGGGGCGATGCTAGTTGATCCTACTAGAGCAGGAGCAGAAGCCACAAGGGATGTGTCGAGCATCGCGGTGCTGGAGCCACCCATGATTGTTGGGCAAACTATGGCACTGGTGGCATCAATAGCAAAGGTAAGACCTAGATAACCTGTCTGAGCACTGTAGCGTGTAACAGAACCGACTAATTATACAAGATTTAGTAAGGAAATCTTCCGCCGAAGCAGATAATTTAGCAAACTTAAGCCCGTATAACCCGGTAGTCCATGAAACCATGAAGGATTTCAAACCAATCGACATACAAACCAAGATCGTACAAGTTTAGCAATTACTGTCACAGGTTACATAAAGTTCGCAATGACAGTTGGATATATCAGAGTTTAGAACATAAAGTTATTACAACCCAAGTTCAAACTGAAATAGTGAAAGCAAATAGTTTTAAAGCCACACACACACTTTTGGTTCAGATACAGTGCCAGTAGGTAGTCATCTCCAACAAAAGCATCAGATCAGAGATACAGAGTGACCATTGCCCTTGGTCCTAGTTGTCACCCATCGCCAGGTACAGGCAATTAATGCAATAACCATAGTACATTTGACCATCTGCAACAACAATGGGAACAACGCCCAGAGTACGAGAAGATACTCAGCTAAACTTACCCATCTTAAACCAAAATAAAGCGACACTAAGGATTATGCAAGGCTTTCTTTAGTGGGCTAGCTGACTTGTTTGCAAAAAGCATAAGTTATCATGAAGAAACCATTTTAAGTACTTTGCATCATCTTTATTATGACCTATCCATCTAGGTAAGCACCTATACTATAGCAATCACTTGATTAACCAATAACATCTAGTTACCAACTTAGATTTAGCATATCCCATACCATCCAGATAACCATCAGTGTTCCATCATAATTACTACGATGCTGTAGCTCGAGTCAAGTGCTCACTATCCAGGAGCGATGGCGATCCGAATCGATTCCTAACCAGCTAGTGATTTATTCCTCACGCAAACCACACTCACCGATCAAGTGAGCTACAGATCACTAATGACACTTTCCAAGTAGCCATAGGATAACAGTCATCGATCACACTACCTAGGGACCGCCCGATAGCCAGGACGCACCTTGGGCTCACTCTTCGCGTCCCCGTCATACCCCCTTCAGCACTAGTCTGCCAATCTGAGTTTATCCCAGCTCGAATAGTGTCACTAGCTTCATGGTCGAAAGGTACTTTATTCTACTAGCTAAATGTGAGGCATACGTTCAACATGACAAGAGGGACGAGCAACGATCGGTCCTTAATTGGCACAGATGGAAAACTAACAGCACCCCAGAACCCTATCTGGTTGCCTCCAACTTTTCCGTCCGGTCTCCAATTATCCATCACACATGGTTAATTCTAGGATATCATTCTTTCCATATCTAAATTCTTCCAGTAGCCACCTATAAATGTAGGTGACCGGAAATCACCGATCGCTACCGGTCTAAGCAAGGCTAAGCAGTTATTCGATCTCGACCTAACAGGGTAAAAAGGTAATAAGGTAGGCAAGGATAGTAATAAATGCATCAACGGTTTCAATCAACTCCTACAACTTAATGCAACAATATATAAACTCATATATAGAAAGAATTGCTTTGATAAAGTAGGAGACTTAGAATGCTCTGGGGCTTGCCTCGTTCGAATGAACTAGGTTGATGATCCATGCACTCGGGCAAGTCCTCTCCTTGCTCCTCTTCCTCTGGCACCTCCTATGCCTGGATTTCTTGTGGATCTGTCCCGGTCTGCTCTTCCCGAACTGCTACTAGCAACTCCTCCTACGATCCTGTATGATGTAGATGTATAAGTGCTCATGCATAGGTGCATCGGAGAGATGACATGTAATGATCATGATGCATGGAATGTAGATGAACATGTTTAACTTTATTGGACATAGTAGAAATAAAGCTCTTCTACAAGGTAGCCAACATCATCCAAGAACATGTACTACTATACTACTACAACCACTGTACTAACATGCCAAGTCACCACAGCAAGCTAAGATGCTTCAAAGATACACCAAGGCAAACATTATTAACTAAACATGCATTAAAGAAGATTATTTTATTTCATTTTAAACTAGGGCTACAACAGCAACATATATTTCTGGTGCTCATAAAATTATGAGAAAATTACAGTAGCTTCCTTAGCCAATAATTAGTCTACCATAAAATTTTCATTGCATGTGGATAAGTATAACAGCCTACACAAAAATGACAAGCTATGGCATAAATATGAGCATGAAAATACTTTATATTATGAAAAGTATCAAACAACAGATTTAATATTTTTCCTATGTTCTACACAGCAAACAATCACTGCACAAAAATTATCATACACATGTTTTATACAATTTTTGCTCTCTATCAAAATAACAAAAATCATCAATTAAAGGCACTTGAACTACACATCAATATCTCTCTATAGAACATGCATGACATATATTTTTCCTACAAAGTACATCTCAAGAATAGATCAACCAAATTGGAATCATATTTTTCTGATGTATATTCTATTTATTAAGCATTTTTGAAGAAAATAGCAAATACAAGAATTAAATAAAACCCTATACACAAGTATCACAAAAACCACATGCAATATTTTTAACAGATAGATCTAGTCACAAGAAACCTAGCAAAATTTGTTTCATCAAATTTGGAGCAATATTTTTCAATTTATGAATTTCCAAAGCATTTAAACAAAATCTGTAAATCATTTCTTTTATTCCTTCTGAAAATCCCGGTTCAAAAATGCTAGATCCACTCGGATCTGCACACAGACGTGCACCCCAGCGGCTGACAGTGGGCCCCCTGGCCCCATCGGTCAATCACTATGGTAGGGGAGGCGCTCAGCCGTGGCGGTTCTCGCCGCCGGTGAGCTCACCGACGGTGAGGTCACCACCGGAGGCTTCCCCGTGACAAGGCAGACCTAATGGTACATCTACCATGGCCAGTGGAGCTCGGGAGCAAGCTCACCAGCATCCATGGTGGTGTGGTGGCGTGGCCCGACGCCGGCCGGCCATCTCCAACCGAGATATGGTGTGGGGAATGGCTAGCGAGCTCCACCGCATCAATGTGGTGCTGGTGCACATGGAAATAGGGAGAGAGGTGGAGCGGAGAGGGGGAGTCCATGGAGCGAAGCTCTCCGGTGAGCTCGACCACGACTCCGGCGAGGGATTCCCGAGGAAGGGGAGCTTCCCATGGCTTACCGAGGCGAGCACGTGGTGCGCGAGGTGGAGGCGGTGCTCGAGGCATGATGTAGCTACTGGCCGTGAGCTGTGGTGGCCGGGCAAGCTAACTCCGGCGAGGCGCGGCACGCGGTGGCGGAGCTCGCTGCGCGCGCGGGAGCTACGGCTGCTGTCCGGGCGATGGAGAAGCGAAGAGAGGGAGGGAATGGTGGAGTGAGGCTCGGACAGGGGTCTTGAAGGCGGGGTGGGGCCAGT